>NW_024580667.1:10955125-11432555 GCF_017639235.1 Corvus kubaryi
GCTCAGTTTTTTCCTTCCCCCTTTCAGGCTCAGTTTAGAGGCATAGAGAGGCACAAAAATTAATTTCTGGGCATAGGCAGCGATATGGGATACACATCATAAGGTCACCCCAAGACACACCTGCATCAAATTGTGTTAAAATCAGACCTGGTGTTTTCCCATCAAACCATCTCATTTTGTGACAGAATGAAGATGTAACACTCCCTTCACTATTGCAGAGAGTGAGGTGGGGTAGATGTTGCCAACTTGCTCAGAATTCTTTTAAGAAGACAATTCTTGGTTCTGATAACATAAAATCCAGTGATCAAACGTGAAAGACTTAGTAAGATGGTTGAATCCTATGGACACTGAAATAGGGGATGCAATCCATGGATGCTCTTTAGGCTATGGAGGCTTCTCAGCCTTAACCTCAAGTTTTCAGAAAGATTTAGAAGCTCAAACCTGGAGCACTGCTCACATCCACATGATTTATACATTAGCTAGTATAAAATCCAAATACAAGATTTAGAAATTTGCTTCTTATTTAGCTCACAAATACATATGGATTTTACATGTCCTTGAGTATCTAAATTCTTAAAGACAAACAGCAAGAAAAGGCAAGAATAGCAACAAAAGGCAAGAAGCACAGCATACTGATCAAAGATATATGTAATCAATTGGTCTGTCTAGAGGTTGCTTATTCATGGAAAGAAAGTCACTACTGTGATTGAAATCAATGTAGGCCCAGCAAGCTCTCTTTAAATAAGCAATATTGGGTCCTGTGAGTCACCTGGCCGCAGCTGCAGGCTCTGACAAACCCAGGCTGCACAGAGCATATCTGTTTGTGTGGGTCGATGCACACTGCTCTCTACAGGGCTGCTTTTGGGAGGGCAGCAGCTCAGTCTCTGCTCTTCCAGGACTCTGCGAGCTGAACAAACCTGCCCCAGGGCCATCCCACACTCTCTGAACAGTGCTTAATCTCCTGACACATGACATGGATTTCAGGCTCTCATCTACAGCAGAGAAATGCCAGCCAGTGACATACAGAAAGCAAATTCAGCCCCTCTGAAAAAATTCACCTGAACTATAGCTGTCTGGGAAAACTGTCTTTCCATCTTGAAAAACTGTAATAGTCTCAGATATTTTCTCTTTTGACACCAAAATGTAAGCAAAATCTATGTGGTCTTTCAAGGGATAGGAAGAGAAAGACCACCAAAGCTCAGTTAATGTTGAGCCTCATAAGATACCACAGATTTGCTGTTTAGTTCCTTACTTTGTCTTTCCAAGCTCCAACTCTCACACCTCACTAAGGGATTGTGTGTATTCATACAAATCCACTGAGAAGTTCAGTCTAATAGGCTTTCCTTAAGCACAGTCTCCTTGAACTTTGACGTAATTAGGCAGATCAGGGCTACCAGCACTTTGACTAAAACAGCTCTCTTAGCACTGAGAAGGACACTGGGCTTGTTCTTGGAGCTTGCTTGCTTTCTTCCGTTTTTTTTTTTAAACTCAGTTTTCTTGTTTCAAATTAAAAGTTCTAATTCCGTAAAGCAATCTTCCATTTTAGGACACCAAATATTTACCTCTACAGAAGAATTTTTAGGAATAAATAGTTTTGATCAGATTAGGAAATACACATCACTCCAACAATATTGAAAAAATACCCTTAAATTAATAGCTCATTTTTCAGCTCTCAAATGAACGATACAGCACCAGACATAGAATAGCAATCTGGCTGCAAAGGTTAAAAAAACCCCACAATCTAAGCTGCTTTCCAGCCATCTATAAAAGCATAGAATTGTTATTAACATTAACCAAAATTTAACAATTTATTGCTGCTACTGAGTTATACCACTGGCCTCCCTGCAAAGCAGAATATCATAACCAAAAATCACCAGGACAAGCAAAGTGAACCAGCATAGCTTAAGCCAGCTGAATATACAGTTTGGATCCCATTTCCTTAGCCAAATATCAAGTACATGTCTGAATGGCTTTTTTAGCAAAATAGCTCTTTTTCAGTTACATTTTTCACTTTCTTCACTTTGAAATTATTTCCAAAGTCATTCTCTTTGGGTTAAAAAAAAGATCTTCGCCTCTATCACTAACCTCAGCACCTCATGGATGCCCAGATGCAAGATTTATGTTTCCCTTCACATAAAACTTAGTTATGGCAAGTGTCAAAACCTACTGGCAGTTCTACTCCACAGTGCTGTAGTAACATAGCTCATCTCATTAAGCAGCCACCACTTGCACAGTCAGAAACTGTCAAAAGGTGTTCACGATATCCTCAACTTCCTGAGGCTGCAAACGACTTCATCATTCACTTTCTTCTACCAAGGAGCTGAGAGTGCAGATGTTCCCATTGCAGTCAAAGTTCTTGGACTTCTGTCACCCCAGGTCAGGCATGTTTGCATCATTGCACGCCCTTACTCTCATATAAAACACAAAGACTCGGCATCACCAGCAAAAAAACACTCCATAGCTGGGAGTGATCTTCACTTGCCTCAACTGGAGATGCTCATATATACAGTCAAGGAAAAAAAGCCACAGCTGGGGGTGGGGAGCTGGGAAGGGAAGGAAGAGAGTTTATATTGAGTTGCCTCTTTTTCAGGGCAAGAGGGCTAAAAAAGGCCAGCTTCCTGTGGTTCACTACCCTCAAGTAAATAGCAATCATCTGCTGTTAAAAGTGAGAGCAAGGCACATTACAAAGGAAGCTTTGCATGTGTGTTTATTTAACTGCATACTATTCTGAAGCTGCTAAGGATAGTCTTGTGGCTAAGTGTTACCTTTAATCTTACTTTCCATTTCCAGCCCTTGTTGATTTTCCAGCTGACTGTCTTGCACAGCTTCACTTTGGTTTTCAACCACCGTATTTTATTTATGGCACCAAGAAATCCTATACCTTTCCTTCTTCTGACTTGGAGTGCATGAAAAAGGATTGTAAAGCAAGATTTGCAGGGAAAAGAAACATGCACACCATTTATTCAGATGAGAAATATTGATTCAATTTATTGGTGTCCTGATCAGATTGTATGTATACTGTACCCTATCAGACAGGTTTATATATATATATTTGTGTTGAACTCCTGAGAAATACTATGTTATTCATGAGGCTTATTTCCTATCCTAGTGAGAAAAATAAAATTTTTCTGTGCACTTTACAACCCTAGATATGGGGAATATATTGTGCTAGTAAAGATGGTAGCATTTTTTCCACTAGTTTTTGTCCTTATCCTTTTAGAAACATTTGCTCTATGTGGAAAATGCAAGCTCAAGTATTTGCATGGTGATATCTGACAACGATCTCAAATATATTATAATGCTTTCTGTCCTGAAGAAAAACAACTCCATGTGCAAATATCCCCCAGGGAATATGCTTGGACTGTAAACAAAACAAAAATTATACAAGAACCCCAAGAGACATCCCATTTCCTGGAAAGCTGTAACCGTGGAGGAGTGAAAAACTAGAAGCAGACAAATAATTCAGCATGAACTCCCAGGGCAATGCTAAAACAGACAGCAGTCTTGCACTGCAAAACCAGAGAAGTATCAAAGTGGGGAGATGATCTTAGTGTGTACACAGGCTGGTGAGACAGACTGGAACACGGCCTGCCCTTCAGCTTTCTGCATTGTAAAAACAATGTTGGACAGTTGGACAGAGGGCAGAAAAATAGCAAAACAATTGGGTTTATTTCCTTTGGAGAGTGTGGCTTGAGAAATAGAAGACAGGGACAAAAAAGCATGCAATGAGGGAACATGATTTTTCTCACAAGAGATGTGAAAGGGTAATGGGATCACAATATCAAAGCACCTTGAGAAAATGCTTGGTGCCAGAGAGGTCTTTAGACTATTGAAAAAAGGCACAAAGAAAGCCAACTGTTGAATGATGAAGACAAATTCAGCAGTGACAGTGATCAACCATTGGAACCAGCAACCAGAGGAGATAGTGGCTTTTCTACCTCTTAATATTTTCAAGACTTCATGCTTTTTTGGGAGATAAACTTTAGCCCAAAGTCAATTATGTTTTATCCCACTGCAAGCTACTGAGCTGCATTAAATGGGTAATGTAATTGTCTGTGACACAAAAAAAGCCATAGGAAATAATCTAATGGTTACTCCTGGAATTGCACTCTATACATTTAGGATACAGATCTCAAAGCACTCTTAGACATGACAGACCAAGGAGACACAGCCATTATCCATTGTTGCAGATAAAGAAAGTGAGCCACAGATTGCTCCTTATCTAATTCATGTCAGAGTCCTACTGGTTGGAATAATGCTCCTTTATGAGTATAAAGCTTGCTGAACTTGATCTGCACACTCAAAGAGCTTGATCCTTTGGAGACAGTGAATGCCCTTCAGTCTCTTTAATTTCAGAGACAGTAGGAGTTGCTTGGCATTGCCCAGATGATGCTCAGCACTAAACTGAAAGCAGCTTGTAATGCATTTTTTTGGGAATCAGACTCAGAAAGCAGTCCAAGGGCCTACATATTCAGCAGGTTTATTTACAAATACCCGATGACAGAGAATTTCTCTTTCAATACTTGAGCAATAAAGACTCTGCTTGTCACCCTCCCCTCACTGTGCACTACAGCTATAAGGACTGAGTTTCTAAACTAATGAGAAGAATAATTAAAAGAGCTGTTCCCATCTCCAGCTATCAGTGACAAGCTTTGTTTCCTCCCTAACTTAGCACTATTATGTGCTACCTCTGTGAAGAGACAAAACCCAAGTTACGTTTTGGAAATTTGCAGAAGATCCTCTGATGCCAGCAACAGGCTCTTGTAAGGATGTTCTGTGAAGAATTACCACTGAAATGTAGAGAAAAACCTTCTCAAACCTTGGTTGGAGTTTAGCAATCAAACCAAACACACAAACATCTGTGCAGAATGTCATTCCCTGATGTCCCTGAACTATAAGATAACTATGATTTATCTAGTCCTCCTTAAGAATTTCTAACCCTTAATTCCCATATTTTCTTCACGCGTAAGAACTATGGCAAAAGAGTTCCTGAAAAGTAACCTCTAAAACCCAAGCATCCAACTGCACTTGTGCCACTGGAGTTGTCTTAGCACTTCAACTATGTCATGAAGGCATTGCCCTCTCTTCAAACTCTCAGCACACTGGATTTAAGAAGTCAAGGTCAGTATGGTTCACAGAGCAAAGATTTGGCCAGGGTGCCAAACAGCACACAAAAAAACTTTAGAGCCACAGTGCTGTTACAGAAATCACAGCTAGACAAATGTACACTCTTAAGTAATGCAAGCTTACACGTTCCAAGAGTGATCATTTCAGAATGGTTTGGGGCCAGCTGACATTCATTTAGAGTATCTGCTTTCCAATTCCTTTTTTTCAGAGCCCAAAGTGAAGGAGAGCTGGCAGTGGTAAGTTTCATTGTGCCTACAAGGGGCACAGTGTTCTACCCCAAAATACAAACACTGGCCACAGCATACAAAATTATACACAAGACTGCTGAGATCACTCTATCAATGGTAACATTCCTGTCTCAATACATGAAAATAAGAATTTATTTAGACTGCAACATTCCAGGTCGCAAAATAGTCAAAGAAGAAAATCTGAAACATATATTTTTATTCTCATCTGTTTGGAAACCTGACTCTTATAGCTGGAATGAAGTATAGAGGGGAGAGTGATGAATATATGATATATACGTGTGTGTGTGTGTATGTTCTAAAAGGAAGTGACAGACTTGACTGACATTTCAAGCTGAACATATTTCTTGGGAACAAGACAAGTATGAAGCCAGGATTATTCTTAGAGTTAAATCTGTTCTCTCAGAGCACTCTTCTGCAAAAGACATGGACATCTGCTGTAGGACACAACATACAATAGTTCAGTACAGCTTTACCCCTCTTAGCAGGTTAATAGCACAGGTCAAACTCCCACATGAATGCACCTGCCCAGCTTCCATTTCAGAATTGTTTTGCATCTGGAAGCCCAGGAAGAAGAGCAAAGCAAGATCTTGCCTGCCTGGAAAATACCACAGAGACAAACCTCAGTGGATGTGCAGATGCCTGCTTACAGTTCTCTTCTGACACCAGTGCAACCCAACCTCAAATTCATTATTTCAAGGCCTCATTAAATTCCTTTATGCCTTTAAAACACAAGTTCTGCTGAGAATATCTCCTGATATGCAACTTTAGTGTACAAAACAACTTATTTCCTCTATTAGCAATTGATAGCAATATTTGGTTTCTGAGGCTTCCCTAAAATATGAGCTAACCTAAATTTATTTATTTTTTGTAAACTACCAGTTCTGCTAATTGCTCTGCAGTGCTTCTTGCTAGTTCAGGTATCTTATGCACAATCTGACATGTGCAGTCTGGAGTCCTCTTCCCCACCAGATACTTTATTAGAAGTGAACTGCAAATTATTGGTTTTTAAATAAAAATTTGTTTCCAGACATCCAAAATAAGAAAATACACAGTCTAAAAGATAACATTTTTGCTCCCTCACAAATAAACAAAAAAAAAAAAAGAAATGAAACATTTTCTCACCACCATAAATAAATTAAATAATTTTTTAATTGTTACTGACATTAAGGCTCTTCTTCATTTTCTTTGTCCCTTGGTGGCTGTAAACAATTCTCAATTTCAGAGCACAGGAAGGGAAGCAGTCCAAGCCTAATGCAGTGCAAAATATCTGTCACTGTATTTTATAAATACCTATTTTGTGTTTCTGATGAATTATAGTCCAGCTTTCTCTACTGTTTGCTAAATACATATATGGGAAATCAAACTAGCATCAAAGGCTTGCAAAAATATTTCTCTATATGCTTAAAACTATTCTTGCCTAATTAAAGCAAGTGTCTAAAGCAAAATAAAACAGCAAATCAATACACCTTTCTGGTGCTTATAATGGACCTTTTAAATTATTTCAAAGCATATTTTATTTCCACTTTCATATCTGCTGTGTTGTATGTTCCCACTTCTTTGGAAGGCACAACCACCCAGAATGTCAATGGATAGGGCCATTAGTCACTTTTGGAAGGACTTGTGTTGGCTTACATGGCCTCAGAGATGCCTTAGATATGAAATATAATAGTTTCCATATTTTCAAACCAGCAACTTGTTGTTGTTTTTGGGGGGTTTTTTTGGTTTTTTTTAATAAAACCACCAGTGTATTCTGCAGCTCCATGAGTTCATTCCTCAGAATGGTCTTTGTGGAGCTGATGCCTTAATCTAGGCCTACCTTGTTTTGATAAACTGTGTCTCACTCCTCCCCTTGTTTTATTTTGTGAGCTGGGGGGAGAGGACGGGTTGGTAGTTGGTTGGTTTGGTGGGGCGGAATTTGGTTTGTTCACTTTTTTGTGGTTTTTTTAAGGTATTTAATCATGATCAAGACACCAGTTATCAATTCAGGAAACTATGTTTTGTATTTGATAAAATTAATGTCCATCAACCAATTTCTTGATGGCAGCATTCATGTCACCATGGATGGAACAGTGACTCTTGAAAATAACAGCCCCATATTATTAATTCTTCTGATATTCCAACAGAATGTTTAAATCATTATAAATTAATTTTGCACTCACGAGGATCTAATTAATATGTATTTCCACAGGAATTCATGAAGATCTAGTAATTAATCAATTCATATAAGTTCTAGTTCCCAAGGAGTTTAAATCAAGTAAATCAAGCAAGTATTCCCAAACACCAACTTCATTAAAGGTTGCTGTATTTAGAAAAATAAACCAAACTAATATACTGACATTCTAGGGTTCCCCCTTGCCACTTGAAAAGAAATTCCTCAATTCTTTCCTTGAATATCCATTCTAGCAATATGGAATTTCTCATGGAAATAGCATTCACAAAGTTGTGCTTACATAAATGGTTCCTAATGCTGTTCAGTGCCCTAATACACAGCACATTTCCTAAACAGAAATATTGTTTGTTTACAGTTTCAGCATTTTGTAAATTCTCTGAGTTTGTATATCAAAAGATAAGCCCATCATGTGAGTTCCTCCAAAAAGTCAACATAACTGTACACAAACTGTGACCAAACCAAAAATCATTTTATGGGGATATGAGAGCCTGTGTTGATAAATTTAATTTCAATAATAAATCTTACTCTTTTGAGTAGAATTGCCCTCTTCCCTGCCCTGCCCCTCTGGCCTCCCAGTATTATGCTGCAGAGGATAACACATGTCATTTTAATGTTAAGCAGAAGAGTTTAAACCACATTTAAACCAGAAGACTGCAAATTTCCCAATCATTACAATATAGGTGGAGGTCTACACTCTACACTAAATGGCAGCATTACATTGACTTCAATACAATAATACTTTTAACTTGTACTTGTGGAATTCTTTTTTTTTCCAAAAAAAGGAATCAGATGTCATGGATTGCTGTGCCTTCCAAGGTATGAATCCTCATTCTGTAAAACTACCCACCCAAACACAGCCAAACATTTTTAAATTCAGTATCTGCAAGTATGGATCATACAAACCCCAGATTCACTGTAAATTTAGGGGAAATACGTGCCACATGTGGAACAGAAGCGAGCAGGATGCCCCACTTTGGTTCCAGCTGAGGGCTCAGAGGAGGATGCCATTCTAGTCTCCAAACCAGGGAGATGCTGTGGGAATCCTGTGGCTCAGTTACTGTGCTGCCTTTAAACCTCATTTAGGAGTCAAAATTATCTCCTCTCAGTACTCATGGTTTTCCAAAATCACTCATTACAAACGCAACTTTCATTCTGAGCAGCCACAAAGCCTGGAAGAAGTCCTGGCTTCTCCACTTTTGACTTAGGTATTTCATTTTACCAAAAAGCTATTAAATTCTTGCCCAGAGAGATTTACCTGACTTGTGCCACTTATGTTTTTTCTTACATTCAGATAAATAAGCCACTATAGGAAATATCTGGACCACTCAAAACGAATGTCTTTACCATTGAAAAGAGATCCATTTATTGCAGAAAAGACCAAGCAAAACAGCATTAAGTGCTATTGCTTTTTTCTGCTTTCTTGTTATTCAAGAGCAGCTATCCAGCAATATATTGGAGGAAAAACCATAAATATCCTCTTTTATTTTAATTATTGCTGGTATTCTCCCTCTTACTTGGGACAGCTCTCAAATAGCTCAAATACCTTTGAGGGGAAACAAATCACAAGAGACAGGTCAGCTAATACAGACACCTGGGGATGAGTGTCAGCAGCTGCATTACAGATTTCACGGGACACATCCAAACTATCCCAGTGATCCCAACGGAGCACCAGTTGAATGGTGCCCTAAAATAGCCCTGTGGCACAGGGTCTTCTGTGCAGGACAGCAACCATTCAACAGCAACAACAACTGCTCCAACTCCTGGGATCAGTCTGAAAGGCTATCCTATAGTCAAACAGTATAAATTTCCAAAGAGATATTTTTACTTACTGGTTTTACTTATAAAAAATTTATTTTCCAAAGGAAATCATTGCAGATTATCTTGGGAAAAGTTGCCTACGCTGCCAAGATATTTTGTTTGCTGTCTGTCTCATGTTCTTTAGAAACCCACACACCATATCCTCCTAAAAGGCCTCCATTTCTGTCTGTTTACCGCATTGGAAATTCCTCATTTTAAACTGAGTGACATCCAGAAAACAGCCACACTACAAAGCTTAGCACAGTAAATCAGCCTGAAGTAGGTGTCTCACTGGGCCAGGAACAGTAGGGAGACTTCATTTGTAAACTGGTTTCCACAGTCATAAATTAACTTTAAAAGGCCTGGAAGACATGTTCACAAATGAGTCACATAATTTAAATCGGCTCCTTTGCAGTGCTGAGATTTAGGAATGTTTGTGGAGTTTTGTTTTGTTGTTTTTATTTTAATTTATTGCTTCCTGCATGGTCACTCAGAGAAAGGAAAAAATAAGCCAGCTGTACACTATTGTACTTCAGACCTCAGAGAAAGGAAAAGAAGCTTCTGGGTTCACAACCAACATTCACCACAGGCAATAAGCACTGAATTACGTGCCTCCGACTTCCAGCTCTGAACTGTTCACAAAAAGCCACTTGCTTTCCAGTGGTAAGACAAAAGCGCTCCTAAAGCCTTAATGGAGGTCATCAAATCAGAATGGAAACATTCATCAGGAACACAAATAGCTTTGCAGGAAATATTATGGTAAGTGGAAAAACATTTAGTAACTCAGAGTCACTGCTGTCTTGACCTGACAAAAGGCTGAAGCTGTTGCAGTTTGAAATAGCTTTTGTTCATGTTACACAGGCCACAGCCAAACGATTCTTTCCATTTTGAAGGACTCCAAGAGCTTCCTCATCAGAGGCCTATTGGGCACTGGGAGTGTTTGTTCTTAACCAACATGAGGTACTTTTTAACATGCCTGTGGTGTAGCTGAAAAGGAAAGGCTGGCTTCAAGGCAGGGACAGTCTGGTCCAGCCAGGAATGGTTAACAGGAAGTAGTTGTACCTCAGTCCTCTTCAAAATAGTTCTATAAGGAGCAGTTCTATAAGAAATTTTAACCTAAATATTACATGTCCCTTACCTGGATTTGGGTCACAACCCAAACCACAAGCCTCTGCTTTTGAGATATTTTTGTCTCTCTACAATTATCTTCTTTACATTCCTCCATGATGCCTGAAATCCTGCTGCAGGTCACATCCAAGGAAAGACCTACCACTACTTTTTCTAGGCTAGAACTTTATTTATTTTGTATAGCCAGGAGATCAAAATGAGTTGCATATGTGGTTTGTGGATTCCTCTGAGTGCAGAAAAATACCCAAGTGACCCTCAAACAACATATGGAAAAGAAATTAAAGGGGAAATGATGATATGATTAGCATCTTAAGACAGCTAGAGAAACCCATGGGAGCATTATATATATACTCCTACCCCATTATAAACCCAAATCTTAAAACAAAAAGTATTTTTAATGATCACATTATGTTTTGCAGATCTAGAAGAACCCCAAAATTAATGTTTCTAATCCTGATCCTTCAATCAACCAGAGACACACAGACAAAAAAAAAAAATCTACCACCCAGTAGTTCTTAGCTATTTTCCACCGACCTACTACCATTTCCTCTCTTTGGAATTCCCTATTAATGCACCAAAACCTTCACTGATACAGAAAATGTTCTACTCTTTTGAAGCTTACACCTGCAAAGTCATTTGGTCTTGTGAGTCTGTAACTTCAAAAAACCCCCAAAGACACACACACACAAAAAAAAAACCAAACACAAAAAAAGAAAATTAAATGAAACCCCAAAACACGCACAACACACACACACAAAAACAAAAACCAAACCAAACAAAAAAACCCCCCACCAAACAAATAACCTACAAACAAACCAAAACACCAAACCCAAAAGAAATAGAAAAAAAAGCTTTGTTCTCAAACCCACTGATACCTAATGGAGGGCTCAGTACGTTACACAGCTACAACTACCTTTCTTTGGTAAGGCAAAATTAGTTCTTACACTTACTACCTATTATCCACTGGAAGATTTTCTTCTGCAGCAGTTGCTGCTGAACAAAAAAAATTAAGCTTCCAGAATATTGAAGATACACTTGTGCAACCTGTGTAATAGGTCTTTGCCCAAAATCCCTTTCTCAGGAAGAGGAGCAGGCTCAGGAACATTCAGGGACCAGAAGACAGATTAGATGTTCAAATAGTTTATTTTCAGTAACATAATTTTTTAATATTTATCCTGAATAAATGTTTCCATCTATACTACACCATCAAAGAAAATCAAATATGAAAAATATGTCTTTCTGGCCAAGCCATGTTATCACTTTAAGATTAATAGTTTTCTTTAACATGATAAGTATTTCAGAACGTAGCCAGGTCTCTAAAGACAGAGGCCTTTTTAATCTACCAAATGTCAAACAGGGACATTTACCATGTGGTACAAAGTTCTACCAAGAGTTCTTCAGGAAGGAGAGATTAAATTTGCCTCCAAGGTCTATTCAGCCCTATAACTATTTCTCTATGCAGGAATTCTTCCTCTTGCTAAAACTTCTGCTAGCAAAGTTGTGGTCATACACAAATTAATAACTCAGTGTTAAGCTAATTTACTGAAATAACTCAAGAGAAAACACAAATATACCTCGAGGCTGAAATTATGCTTGTTATTTCAGCTACCAACATTTTCCTTTTTCCTTTCTTAAATTACAAAGAATATATTTTGGAAAGTTTATTAAGTAAAAAGTTAAGGAGGAGATGGCAAATGTTATATTAAAAACACTTCTGTACACCAACCAGCATTTCACATCTTCGTCCCTGTCCATGCCAAGGGCCTCCTATTAAAAATAATTTTGTATAAATTTCCTTTATTTGATATGGAGTTTCCATTAAGCAAATACTTCTCACTTGGATGTTTCTTTCTTTGTCTTGTGTTTTTCTAGCTATGGATTAGCAAATTCTAAAGGGACTGCAGAAAGAAAATCAAATAAAAACCTGGCTTAGCATGATGTCCTTGATTAGGACCTGTAAAAAGAGGAAATTAAGGATGGCAGTTACAGCTTGCTACTCTATACTCAATTAGGATTAGCCTCTTTGTGGCTATGGTTCATGCAGGATGTGCAGTTATCTAATACAGCCCAATTCTGGCAGCAGAACAACTAGAACGCAAAGCATAACTTAAAACAGACTCTGGAAATACTTTTTTTTCTTTTCATTGTGGCATCTTCAGCAGATTTTAAACAGAAGTCTTGAGATCATATCCTGTGTTGAAAATCAAAACTCATATTCTGAGCCCAAATGCAGCTTTTAAAGTACTTAATTATGTGAAAATTTAATACAATAAGACTGAAGAAAGTAAGTGGAGAAGGGCTTTGGTACCTACACAAAATCCAAAGAAAAATAAGTGCTATATTTAAGCATTAAATCCTAAAACTGACCTCTGTTCTGTGGTGAGCTCAAACCAGGCTCTTATGTCAATTATTATGTCAATTATGTGCTCAAGGTGGGCAAAGCTCAAGCACACCACCACCAATATTAAATCTTGCATGTCTCCCTTTTTTTGAATAACTCACTTCTAGCCAAGACTATAAGAATCTGGCAGGATTTTCCTACCTAACAATAATCATCACCCTTTCTCCCCAGCTGGTCTGCAGGGCTTCCTGGTGAGGTGGCCACGCTGCAGAGTATAGCCCTAAGTCAAGTCACATGCAGATTAAAATACCCCTCTTCCTACACATTTCCACCCTGGGGCTATTTTTTCCTCCAGAAACACATTTTTAAGCAACTTTCTGTTTCACTGATGATAGATCAGGTACTTCAGTGGCAGCCTGAACAGCAGTGGGAAGGAAACCCACTACCCAAACAAACCTCCGTCTCTGGAAGCTTGTGAATTGCCTCTGCCAAGGGCTAGGTGACTGTACTGGAAAATATCACTCTGGTTTGACTTTATTACATTATTTCATGCTGTTGGCTGACTGTTAGAGACAGCCTGCTGCACTGGACTGATGATTGTCTGATTTTGGGACATTCTTACACGTGTGTGCTCTACTCCTGCACTCTGGTCTAGCCATCACCTGCAAGGGGGAAAGAGTTAAATCCCCTCATCTTTTTCTTTTTGTTATTAACAGGATCATTTCATCCCTCCATTCTTAACTGATAGAATTTCCAGCAGTTCTGTTCTTCCTCCCAAATTCTCTTTATGTTAAATTCAGTATCTCTCAATGTGATTTTCAATAAAAACAAGAAAAATATACTTTTGAAAGAGAACATCAAGTCGGGCTGTTGGATGTTATCCAGTGATCAGAACTGTGGAGACGTCTGGTCATTTCAAGCCCAGCCAATTAACAAGCTACAGTGACAAGCCAACCAAATACTTTTCAAAATGATATATTTACCCTTTAGTTTGAGGTCCACATTGTGTCGCAGCCAGGGATAAACACCATAGTTGGACATATCTTCAGGAATAGGGTTTTGATATATCCAGCCATCACATGCAAATCGATAGAAGTTCTCACACGGATCTATGGATTGATTTATCTTGCTCAGGATGCCAGCAGCTGTAAAAAAGACACCACATAGATTTTGTGGAACACTTTTTCCTAAACAGAGAATTACACAAGGCTACAGTCCAGAAATGATGATTAATGAAAAACAAACAAACAAACAAAAATGACGAAATATCTGCAGTGAATCTTCTTGAGTGCCATACAGCAATGATGGCTGAACTTAGCAGTACATGAACATGAACTGCTAGAGCGAGACACCTGAAGACAGGCTCTCCATTGTTGCCATCATAGAATTGCCTGAGGAATTTAGTAGCAATACATATTAAGTAGATTGTGATTAACGTTTCAGTAACTATGAACTGCTTACCTCTAGCTGAATACTGCATAAGAAAACAAACCAAATTCTGATCTACCATTCATTGGAAAAGATAACTGTAGTATTTTCAGCTCCATTTCGTGACTGCTTCCCTACCAGTTACTATTGCAGGTGAAAGAGAGGCAGTAAGAAAGACATCAGCCTGACAAGCCCAAGAGCCAGTAGCTTTGAGTACCTAATGATAAAATCATAGAATAGTTTGGGTTGGAAGGACTCCTTAGAGGTCACCTAGTCCAATGTTCTGCAATAATCAGGGACATCTTCAACTAGACCAGGTTGCTCAGAGTCCCATCCAGCCTGACCTTGAACACCTCCAGAATGGGGCATCCACAACTTCTCTGGGTGACCTATGCCAGTGTTTTACCACCCTCACCATAAAAATTTTCTTCTATGTAACTAGTCTGAATCTACCCTCTTTCAACTTAAAACCATATAAAGTCTGTGCCAGATCTGGTACAAAAGCATCTCTGTGCTGAACAATTCACTTGCTAGTTGTCTGATTACTGGAAAGGAAGCAACAAAATATACCTGAAGGTCCAGTCACTCAACATTTTTTTTCATATTTAAAAAAAAAAAAAAATAACTCCTATGGGAAACTTTGAGTCAACCTAGTTAGACTAGCTAGACCAAATTAAAACATGAATTTTAATTGCACAAAATAAACAAAACAGAAGCAACTTGAACAGTGACTTTTTAAAAAGTTTGGAGTTGTTGTTCTTTCTCCCTCATTAATTAAGCTTTCAGAGTAAAATGTATAATGGGAAAAAATTAAAGGGTATAAATATCTCATTAACATACTATAATCATGATATGATTGAGAGGATAAAATTGCTGCTTACCAGCTTCAATGCATTCTGCAGTCAAACAGTACTGTTGCTTCGGATGAAACTTTATAAGACCTTGGCTAACTGCAAAATGGAAAACCATAATGAGATAATTTGCAATGAATTTTGACAACTGCAGCCAAATGTTGTGTTCTTGATCATTCCAATATCAGTGCAGCCTCTGGTCCCAGTGCCTCTCTGACTGCACTGATTTAGAGCACTTAGAATGTACATTAAGTAAATATTTAGAATGTATATTAAATAAATACTGCAGCTTGTACAAATAATTTTCCCCTCCTGATCCCGCTTTCTCCTTCCCCCCTCTTTGCTCACAGGCAGCACAAAGCAAGGGTCTCTGCACAGTGCCTGGAGTAGCATCACTTCAGCCCTACTCACTGACAGTGAACACCACCACAATGCAAACAATTCAGCACTGTTAGCATCCTCCAGAGCTTGGAAACACAGGAGAATAGAATGGCTTGGGTCAGAAGGGACCTTAAAGATCCTCCAATTCCAGTGCTCTGCCATGGGCAGGGACCTTACACTAGACCATGGTTGGAAATGCAACACAGAGCAGTCTCCCCACCCTCTGCAGGGTTTCCACAGCTCCCCTGAGCTGTGAGGCTCACACTGCTCTGCAGCAGCACTGCACTGCCCAGCACAACCCAGCACCAACAGGACACTTCCAGGGTCTCCTTATTCCAGCCCGGAATAAAGCAGATTGTAATGGGCACAAGGATAGCTGTGCTTTATAAGGCACAACCCAGTTTCTGTCTGAACTGTCTCCCAAAAGTATTGTAATTGCATTTGCTTCCAAAAACCTTGCTGAGAAGAACTATGAAATTGTCAGTTAATTTTGCTCAGCTTTTAAAAATGTGTATTACAACTGCCACTGAAATTTAAGCACAGGAATTGCTAATGTCAGACACTGCTCTCAGGCAGCAAATATGCAGATAATTGATACTTGGGACTAGGGAGGGAGAATCCCAAGGGGTAGGTGAAATAGGACTCACTAGATGTGTTCAGTAGGCATAAAAAATGTCTCATTATATCCATTATCTTAAAACAGTCCATAGCAAAAAATAAAAAAAGCAAATAACACTGAACAAAAAAACCCAATGATGGAATATATTATGGTACCATAGCTTTAACTGTGCTGATAGTTATAAAGCAATTTCTGCTATAGTTATACATTGTTCAAGAGTGATAGAAAAATGCAAAAGGGCACTTCAGCCCCGGAAAATTTTTTTTATACAAAGTCCTAAACTAGAATTGAATATAAAGCTGTTTCATCTCTTCCAATCTCACAGTTTTAATGACAATTAATGACAGAAGCAGCTGGATTTCAATCAAAGGTTCTCAGAAAATGGGAATGTGAAACTATTTCTGGACAGCTTTTCCAAAGCTTGCATTGGCTCAGTGAAACACAACACCTCAACCACCTTTGTAAATTAGCCAAGAAATACATAAGATTTTGAAGTATACAAAGGTTGTAATTGAAATATTGAAGAACAGTATAATGTAGAGAAGTGGAGATCTCCAGAATATGATTTTGAGCCACTACAAATAGGAACTACAAATAATGGATAATGTTCCTTTTAATTAAGTGTTGCACCCCTCCCAACTCACCTTCTTCCCTGATTAGAATTTAGCCTTTTAGAATCCATCCAGATCTTGAATGCTTGCTGGACTTTTTTTCTTAATAAAGCAGAGACAGGAGGGAAAAGCCCAGACATAATTTCATTCTTAATCTGAAGTAGCCCTTGTGTTTTTGATACTTATAAACAAAAGCAAAATCCCATTTCACTGGGAAACGTACAACTTTATCATTAGAACAAATTTTTTAAAAAAATCTTTGGCAGTAACATTTCCCTTTTAAGTAACAGCTAATTTTGACAGGAAAAAAAACTTTGCATAGTTTTGTTCTCTTGCCTTTTTATTGTTAAGAGAACTAATCATTACATTATTACTTAGTCATGGTTATAACCCTCAGTGTCCTACTTGTTCCTTTATAAGCCTGTTTCCAGATTATTAAGCAAATACACACCACAATTAAGTCTTAAAAAAATAAATCTATAAGGGAAAAAGCATACAAATGTAGAGATGCAAGTAATGTGAACATTCCTGTGATGTAAGAAGCCCAAAAGGACTACCAAATCAGGAGGGGAGGCTCTCAAATAGAGATTCAAAGCTGCCTGACTCCTCACCCAATGGAACTGGACAGCAATGGGCTTCCTCCAAGGAGGAGGTGGCTCCTGCCCTGTCACAGCCCTCACTCCTACCAGAGCATCACAGGCAGGACTCCAGTAATGCTGAGCCACTGCCCTGGTAGCTCCCCACTGGAGTCACAGTGTGGTCACAGCCAGCAGGAGCAAGGAACAGTAAATAACAATACCCGATTCTCCCACATCCTCATTAGACTTTGTAGGAACTAGGAGAAGAAGAAAGCAGGAGAAAGCTGCATTTCACTCCTCAGGCTGGAAAATTGATTTCAGGTGTACCAGAAACAGCAAGTTTTGCAGAGTAAATGAAAACTGAATAAAAAAAGAACATCTTGAGGTGCCTGAAATGTTTCACATGGACAGAAATAATAATGTCCATTTCTACAGTTTAATAAAACTAAAAAGTAGTTAAGCTCAAACTTACAAACAAAACAATATCACAATGAAACATGGAAACATCTAGTTGAAAAAATGTTAAACCAAAACAATTTAACTTCTTTTTCCTTTGTTCTTTAGGTTGAAAATTTCTGACAATTTTCAAACAAATCCTAAAAGCATTTTGGTTGACCCAAGGTCAGCATTTTTATTTTCTTAGCAGTTATGCCAATGAAAATTTTGACACTGAGTCCCTGGCTACAGAACATGCCACAGGCACACTTGGAAAAGTATCTGCAAGAATTAATATATTTGCTTGAATTTTTACACCTGGCCTATGGATAAAGCAGCTCTGTCTCTGAGAAGCTGTGGTGGTAAATGTCTATTGCTTTTATTGCTCTAAGCAATAAACAAACAAATAAACAAATCTAGTGCAGGCACAAAGAAATAAGGTCTCTCCATTATTACTCCCTGGTGTTTATACTGCTTTATTTAAGTGAAAAACTTTTTTTTTTCCATCTAGAAATTTGAAGATTCAAACTTGCTCATGGTTATAAAAAGTTTTGTTGACTTGAATGGGATCACTAACACAGAAGTTATTTGCCTGCAAATGTTGCAGAATTTGCTCTAGAGCAGAAAAAGTCTAACCAAGAGTGAGCCTGGTGCTTTAAATATTCTGTAGAAAACCTGACATTGTTTTCTTAGTTGTGACTATAAACAAAGCAGACCTTTCAAACAAGATCACAAGATCATAAAGGATTGGAGGAAAGCAAAGATATGCTTAGAGGCAAGGTTTCCACCAATCTAGAGAAATCTGCGTTGGTCGAAAGAAATGAAAAGTTCGGCTGAATTATTCCAAAAGAGGATCCAGCTCTGCAAAGTTCTTACAGGATACAACACATCTTCCTCTTTACTTGGAGTTTCCAGGCATATTTATACTTCTACACGTCATTTCAGAAGTGTAGGCATATGCTTTCAACTGATAGTCTAACAAAACCAATCTACAGGTAATTTCACATTTGGGAGAAGAAAAACAAAATTCCTTCTCTGTTGGATCTAGTTACAGCTTATATACCTGATCAAAATATTTCAATTTCATCCTAAATGCACTCTTTATGTCTTTTGCAAAGGCAACTTTGCAATTCATCATAGAAGAACAAAAAGATCTAAAAAATGTGCATGCATATGCACTATTGACGTTTCTACAGGAATTTTAGTCAAGCCCTAAATGAAAACCAAATGAAGGAAAACCCAAAAGATTCCATAAAATGCGTGCACTACACAGATTCATTTTCAGGGAACAGAGAATATTACTCCACATCGGTCACAACCGGTGAATCTGTAATCAGCATAATCTCACCTGTTTCTCTCCATCCTGTGAAAGAACCCAGTTCTGGTCAGAACACATTCAACTGACTATCCAAATTTAAATTCAGCATTCAAAAAGTTACATGAGATCATATTGCATCTCCCAGCTCTAGCATTCCCGCAACAAGAACTCCTTTACTGACACATATCCCTTTCAGGATAAATATAAAATGGGGGGAAAGAAAAGAAACTGAGGTTTTCACCAAAAGATGTCGTGAAGCACAAACAGCGGCACCCAGCAGACAGGCTGGGGAGGGTTGTGCTCAGGTTAGTGTCAACGCTTTCACTTACCCAAGAAAAGCGCGGTGCCAAGAACAACAGTGCCACTCACAAAGACACCGAGGGCGATCCGAGTGGCTTTGCTGGCTGCTCCCCTGGCCTCGGGGACTGTCTCTCCTTCCATCGGGATAGCTTGGGACGTGCTTGCTCTCGCAGAAGTATGGTTTTCCCCTGCTGCTGTCGTGTCAGTGTTTCAACTGTTCACAAACTGTGCCCATGAGCTCTCCTCCTCCTCCTCTCTCCTATTTAAAACTCCAGGTTTCTGTCATGAACCATTTCCTAGGCACTTCCTGCTCTCTCCCTCTCAAAGCAAAATCACATGTAAAATAGTAGCTGTCTCCTACGTTTTCCTCTGCCCAGGAGGAGGAAAGGCAAGCGGTGGCCACAGTTCGTGCAGCCCTTGCTGCCTGTAGAGCCTCTATGAGCCAATCACTCAGCAGTCCCCCTTATCAGGGGTTCTGAACACGAGCATTTCACAATGTCACTGAACAGATGTTTTAACTATTCAAAGAGCTGCAAACCCTTTCCAATCAAAGCAGGATTGCTGACAACTTCTACAAACACAAGTCTGATGGAAGGTTTTCTTTTTTTCTCCTTGCACTTATTTAAAAAGACTAATTATCTGCTGACTAAAGTTTTCTCCTTTTAAACCATTGCTGCTGCATCATTTGGCTTCACCAGAAGAGGTACCCACTCAGCAGACAAATCCCTTTTTAAAGCTTCCTAAGAACTCTCAGACTATCATGTAGCATTTTATTTTGGGAATTTGGTATGTGACACTGTGTGCCAAAAATCACAGTCAAGCAGCACAAAGCAATAATCAGCACAACCTACAGAATAGTCCTGCTCTAAAAGCTAGGTCTGCTTTTTTCCAGGCAAGATATTTCAGTCCTTGCTGATACAAAATACATTTTAAGAGATGATCCTATTCTTCCAAGTCAAGTACTCCTATAAGCTTAGTGGAAAAGTATCTATTTGGCACTTTAAGACAGTGGGGAATTTAAAAAAAAGTCTTATTTAGATAGATTTCTCAGTGGAGTAGACTTGATAGTCCCCTCTCCATGTACCAAACTTTCCCCATTTGTTAAGTAACAAAATTAGTCATTTCAAGGTGAATTCTCTGAGCTGAGTGTGACATTCCGCCCTCTGAGGAGCCCTTGCTTTCTCCAGAGCTGGACTCTCATACAAAACAAAAGGATGCAGGGAGTGGCAGCACCATGCTCATGGTCTCAACAACAGTTTAGGTGCCTGAGTTACTTACTTTTATGGGGACTTATCTCAGCCCCCAACCACACACAAAAAGCTGCACAAGTAGAGACAAGAAAGACATACATATGTCACAAAACGTGTGTGATGGCAGTTATCAGTTTGGAGACTGAATGCTTTTTCCATGTGAACACCTCCAACCAAGTTATCCTGGATGTCACATGGACATAAAGGGAAAGCCCATCTATCTAGAGGAAGACTTAGAGTTTGAAGGTCCTGAAATCCTCACTCCTCAACCCCCTCTACAGTGTCACTGGGGTCTTGCAAACAAAGTGCCCTCAGTTCTTATTCCTGTCCCTCTTCACCAGGAAACTCCAAGAGGACATTCTCATCTCTGCTTGGTGCAGAACAGGAAAAAAGCATTTGTTCCTTTTCACCTGCTTACTTGTCCCACATATAACCCATGATTTTGACATCCATCAGCTGAGGCAGGGGAGGGAAATTATGCCACAGAACCAGGAGGACCACACGCCTCCCAGTACAAAAACTCCTGCTCATGCATGAATGACTCCATGGGTGTGAGCAGATCTCTGGTTATAAGCAATACTCAGCCCAAGACTGTTACCAGCACAGGTTTGAGAAGGTATTTATGTGATGTTGGTGCAATTGAGTCTTCATATCAGAAGTCACTATGATCTCAAAGGGGCTGCCAAAAGGGCAGAGTACTGGAACAGAAAAGGCATGGACACAGCATGATCTCAACACTTAATCCACTGTGTCCATGATCCCAAAGCTGAGTAAACCTTAACAGGACCTTTTGACAAGTATTTGCTGTTGGTTACCTGATGGTTTTCCTACTGAACCCCGACATTACAAATGCTGAGCTATTAGACCTATTCATACTATCAGCTTTATATCCCCTCGACCAATGCTGAATTACCATATGCTTAGTCAATTACCCCATAATTTCTAAATTTTAAGTTCTGCCCCCTTGAGAACTACTAGTATGTATGGCACTATCATCATGCTCTATCACTGTGTCACTAGCAGGATTTTGTTTTCATTTCTCTCTTTCTAGGACAACATCAAGGCAGAAACCAAGAGCAGCTTTCAACAGACAAAGCAGCAACCAGTTATTTCTCTTTGGAAATCTGCATCAGGAGAAGAGGGAAAGGAGAGATAGGGAAGGAGCAGGGAGAGGCTGGACAATTCACTCCCTTCTCCCAAACACCCGAAGGTGAGGACTATGGGAACATGGAGCTACCCCAACCAAATCCAGCAAGTTCCAACTACAGCAGTCCTCTGGAGAGTCAGCTCCAAGCAGCACATAATCCTTGTAGCAAGAAAAATCACAAATCAGCTGCCAGCAACAGAATTACTTTTCCATGTTTGGGTTTGTGGGCTTATTTACACTGTGGCATAGTATGAAGTGTCCTTCCCTTTGACTGAAGAGCCTGGCTGTAGTCAATAACTCATCTTGGTTTCTTCAGCATGCACAGAACTATGAAATTAAGGCTAAACCATAAACAGCTGTAGGCAACAGCTGCAAAGGTCCATTTCCAGCAGTTTGAAAAGGTGCATGGAACACATGTGAGTAAGTTCCTGATAATGATGATCTATGACAGAAGCCTGAGGAATTTAATGCATGTTTTTGATGACCATTCTAGGACTTGGTTGCCTTGCTCATCCTGAGTCCAGCAGTTCCTTGGCAGGTACAGGATACATGGCCACACCCTGCTGGAACTGCTAACAGCACCTCTGGCCATTGCAGACAAATAAGGCACTTAGCGAGGCTGTGCAAAGACTCTGCTAAACATTCATAGAACATTGAACAGACATAGGGGGCAAAAAAGCAATAACTAAATGCTACATGCTCCAAACCACATTTCATTCTCTCAGAATTCCATCTGACCAAGATCCCACTCAAACAATGGGATCACTCTGGCACTTACAACAAAGCCAGGACAATGCACAAACAATTCCATCCATGGTCATATGCCAGAGCTGGCAAACCTTCTGGAACATGCTCTGACTGAAGCACAGCAAGTGTCCCAGCTTCTAGAAAAGGTCTGTCTGTGAATATAAGTGTGTGTGTGTGTGTGTGTGTGTATGCATGTGAATGTACACCCACAAACACACACATTTTATTTTGCTCTTCCACAAGCAGAGACAATTCTCTCTTCCACCCATTATGTCAGAGAAGAGCACTGGATCAGAGCTAACTGTTGGGGTTTTAGTTTAGTCTGTTTTTTTTTTTTCCTGTTAAAGGAATTTTCTCCCATATGCATGTTGCTAGGGGACAAATAGCTGTACTTAAGAAAGACAAAAGGGGAGTGGGGCGGACCTGGCTACTCTTTTGTCTACACCTGGGTGTGGGGTCAGTTCGCTCTGAGCGTCCGGAGAGAGAAGCTGCAGAGAAAGGAGCTGCTGCTTCTTTCTTTTTTGGCCGTTCTTTCTTTCTGCTGGAAGCAACGCCGGGACCCCAAAAGCCGCTTTCCCTGCCCTGCTGGAGACCGAGCTGTGGCTGCCCTGCCCCGCTGCTGCTTCGAGCTTTCGCTACGCTGTAGCCCTGCTCGCCCTGCCTGCCTGGGCGTCCGTGGGGTTCTCCCATCTGGATACATCTCGCCTGCCACCCGGGATTTGCGTCCGTCCCTGCCGTTCCAGCCGCCGTTCTAGCCTGCTGTTTCAGCCTGCTGTTCCTGAGAGCCCGGGATCAGCTGCCCAGGGGTTTGTGAAGCCTTTGTTCCATCCCTTCCCGGGATCCCAGGGCACCAGAGCCGCGGGTTTCCCGAGCTCGCTCCGGAGCGCCCCCTGCAGCCGCGGGGGAACCATCGCACCTGCCCTGCTCACCGGGAGCCGCCAGCGCCCCTGCCGGCTGCGAGCGGAACTGCACCCGAGGGGAAATAGCCTGACAGCCGAGAAGGCTGGGACTGGGTTTGTGATTGCTGTTACTGCCATAGTTGTTGTTGTTTTGTTTGACTGGTTATATACATATATATATATAGTAAAGAACTGTTATTCCTATTTCCCACATCTTCGCCTAAAGGCTCTTGATTTCAAAATAGAGTAACTTGGAGGGAAAAGGGGTTATATCTGCCACTTCAAGGGGGCCTCTGCCTTCCTTAGCAGACACCTGTCTTTCAAAACCGAGACACTAACTAAAATCAATAGGACCATGTCAGCTTCTCCTCATACAGCTTGTCTCAAGGAAGTTCCCATTTCTTGAGGTTTGATTACTCGATTGATAAACAAAATCACACATATTGCCCAGTTTTCACTGGAACAGTCAAAAACAGTTGCATAGGTGTTGCTGAATGTGTGGAATAACAAAACAGCCTGAGGTCAGCACACAGTCAGCCCAAGCTGACCAAGCTTGCTTAAAGAACCTGCTTGCAATGAGCCTGA
Source organism: Corvus kubaryi (assembly GCF_017639235.1). Lineage (NCBI taxonomy): Eukaryota > Metazoa > Chordata > Aves > Passeriformes > Corvidae > Corvus > Corvus kubaryi. The sequence goes on from NW_024580667.1 coordinate 10,979,086, forward strand.
GTACTGTAAAGTATTTAATCTTTCTGGCATTTAGATAACTTCAAAACATATTAAAACAATCACTGATACTTCTTATACAAAAAGAAAAAAATCCCAGTTCAGTTCTAGATGTAAAACCCAATATAACACGTGTAAAACAGGTTACACCAACACGAGTTACAGACATTGTCTCGGAGGACACTGACCTCATGGTGCACATTAAAGACTTGCACTATCTGGGAAGTGCCTGATGCACAGCTTAGCAGAAGCAGTCCACAATCACAGCACCACAACTTTGGTGATGTACTATTGAGCATTTCTAGCTCATGGTAAAAGGAAAACACAGCCACCATCACACTGATGGAAGCAGGGAAACCAGATAGAGCTTGAGTGGCTTCCTCATAGAAGTAGAGGCGTAATGTTGGCTTCATTGAAAGAGATTAATTAGTGTGGGTCAGAGTAAAGGCTGTATTCCATTCCATTTCAAGGGTTCCACCCTGGGCCTTGAACTGTTTTTTTCAAACTATGCAGCTGTTGTAGCCAGAACTGGGCTTTATGTACACAAAGCATGCTCGAGAAAAGCCCAACATGTTGCATTTGAAGACAGCTTGATCAGATCTCTGAATTTTATAAATTACACTCCCTTGGATACAAAAACTGCCAAATTTCTGTGCTGCAGCAAACAGAAACCACACTCTGGCACTACTTCATGTCCTTTATTCATGGGACAGATACAGCTGGAAACAAATGACTCCATTGTTTTCCACTGGTACAGCCACATTACAGAAGGCCTCAGCCCATCTGTGAGAAGTGGGTCATTAATTAGGAGTCAATACTGAGCCAACAGGATTTGCAGGGCTCCAAACACTGCTGGTGGCAAGCTTTTCCACTAACTATAACTGCAGCTGTGAGAACACCCTGAAAAGCAGAAAACTTTGTTCTCCAGTATCTAATACCCCAAATCAATTTTCTTTTTCTATTCCAAGTAGACTAAGCTATTCTCATTACTCCAAGAAAAACTTTTTCCTGCTGCAGGAAACATTGCATTCTCTGACCAAAAGGTCTTTATATCTAACCCAAACAGCAACTGACTATGAAACTCAACATCTGGGATGATTAAAGTTAAGCCACTCAAGTTTGCAAGCTTTTTATTTGCTGCTTTTGAAAAAGCACTGTAATGAAGCAATGCATATGTTCTCAAGTAGAACGAACTGCTTTAGGTCTTCCGGCAATTTTTCTTCAAGAAGCACATTAAATTCTAGCTAAAGCAAACACTACTTCTCCTAAAGACCACATTCGCACTACAATCAGAGTGTGTTTACACAGAGCCATCACATGGGCATCCTTCCCATCTGTCATCCCACTATAGAGATTAAACAAGGGTGCATGCTGACATGGGCTGTAGAAAGGCATCTCAGTTGGGGATTAAGAAACATACAAGATACCCTGGCATAACTCAGAGCAAATTTTTGGTTTTTTCATATACTCAAACTATGTACATAGGCTGTAAAGACACTGAAAAAGACATTGCTGGGAAATGTCACTTTTCCAATGGCCACAGCTGTAGATGCAGGGAGGTAGACAGAACACAAATAAATGTCTGTTGTTTCCTTAAAATATTGCATCATTCCACCAGAGCTTTACCCACTTATTTTGCTCTGTCCAAATGTTCGCTCACAGCTGTCAAAGCCTATTTATATGAGTGGAAGCAAGAAGCTTGGTTACCAACGAGTTTGTGTCCTATGGTTGAATTTTCAGGTGTGCAATGAGGCATGCATTCACTGGCATTTTAAATTAAAAGAGGAGGAGAGCCACTACCTTGCACGTGACTGCTTTCAGCTTCTGCCAAAGAGATCCCTCCACTGTGACCTCCTGTCTCTCAGAGAAGCACGACTGCCTCTGCAAAAGCAATGGCTCCTGCCTGCTCTCCCACTTGGATCTCCAGCAGCACAAATCTGTCTTTGGCAGCAGCAGAGCTCGGAGACAGCTGCAGCCAGGAGCAGAGCAATCACTCCATAGAGGTGCCACTGAACAGGAAACAGGCACTCTGTCACTCCTATCTACTCGCTCGCTTGTTCTAACTTTTGTAGGAAATCAGTAAAAGTGGAGCAAAAGCTCCTCCAAGTGTTTTAACCCCAGGGCAATAGAGCTTAGCAGTCCCATCAGGCATGAGCTCTGGTGAAAGCTCTTCTTGCACAGGGGCTGTTGCATCACATTCCTCTGCACAACAAATGCACCTAACCAGAGCTTGTAGCAGAAACAAGATACCTTTTCACCTAGGCAAAAACTTGGCAGAATTAGTATCTTCAAACCCAAATTCCCTCTATCAAATTTGACTGAAGTTGGCTGACAAGGTCTAGCATTACTTAGCAAGGCTGGGTGGGAGAGAAGGGGCACAGAGACAGGAAAGCACAACTGCATAACCTGTTTTCAGAAGAAAACAGCTGGGCAAAAAAACCAAAAAAAAAACAAAAAAAAACAAAAAAAAACCCCCCACCCATAAACCTGAAAAAGTGAATCCTACTCTTCCAGGGTGCTGTTACAACTGGCTCAGGGTCTTCCTGAAGGTAGTTTTATTTCAAAACATTTTATTCCACTGAGTTCTTTTTCTTCTTCCTCATCTCAAAATGAGATTAAAATTGACTTTGCACACTGCTAAAAGCCAGAAAAATCACACATCAAATATGATGCCCTAAATAAAACGCCCCTTAACAACATGAGATTTTGTGTGTATTAATTCAGTGGAGGTATTTTCAGATACTCTCTGTTCTTGTCCTCATCTTGGTGCAACTCCTGTAACTACGTACATATCTAATAATGATGAACAGCAGTACCTCAGGAGAGTTTAAATGTATTTAGTCAGCAAAGTCTCTGGAAAGGGGAGACCAGAGTCAGATCAGGTTGAAACCACAGCATGAGGCCCCATGGGACAGGATCATCGAGACCAAACATTTGCTTTCCTGAAGTTGCAGAAATCCTCAAAAATCAAACAGTTAGGTAATTATCTTTACAAGTCAAATTGCTACATCTCTGACAGCCCTTCCCTGAAGTTTCCAACATCTCTATTTCAAATAAAGCTTTGTTGTCTTCTTTACTATTAACACAAGGCTAGAGAACAGAATAAGGATTTCTGTACTGTCAAACATACTGGAACTACTTGTTAGAGATCAAAAGCTGGACCGTTATGTGGTATTGCTCCCCAAAAATTTTCCCTAAGCTAAGAACAAGTAGCTTGATTAGGGAGACTGATGAAAGGGCCTCAGTATGAGTCTAACTAGCTACTCTTAGATATTTAAATAACCATGCGAAGAAATTAGCAATACTGTTAGCAAAGTTAATAACAATGACAAAAATAGTCATGACCAAGCTTGCTTACAGGGAAGGAAAATTATGCTGACCAAAGCTAAATCCTTTTCTATAACTTGCAGAAAGGATCACATTCTTCTGAAAAAGTTCCTTTAGCTTCTTCAATATGCACTTCCCAAGAAAATGATAGAATCTTAGTCTACTAAAAGACACTGATAAATTCATAGGTCTCTAATAATTTAATGCTATTTCTATTGCTAGTTCTTTGAAATTACTGCAAACATGATCAGCCTCTTCCTTGGTTGAACTGGTTGACTGAAATGGGACATTCATTATCCAACTTTACAACAATCAAGTAAAACTTTCATGAAGATTGTGCTTTTAATAAAAAAAGTAATAGATGTGAAAGGTGCCTTGCAATTTGGACTACCAACAGAAATAAAATTGGCCAAAACTTACAGCACCTGCTTTACCTCAGCAAAAGTCTGCAGGCTGGCAGTAAGTTTCTTAAAAAACCTAGGAGTATCATGGCTTTTGAAGCAGCAATTAATGAGAGAAAATAAGAGCCTGAAGAGGCACATACCACCTCCCCAAACTAGAGAGAAAGCACTAGCAGTCAGACTACATCTGGACTATGACACGAGAGAATTTCCTACTGCCTTCCCAAACCTGACTTGACTCCGCAACTGGGTACAGCCCTCAGCATGTTCAGGGCAGCTGGCGATAGAAGAACACTGGTAAGACCTTGATGAGAATTTCCGTGTGCCAGGGGCATCAGAGAGATCAGGATCCAGGCTGTGCTGTAGCTAGCCAGGATGTAGTCACAATGCCCAGGTTATCAAGTGAAAGACCTCCATTTAAGTGAAAGACCTCCATTTCCTCACAGGTCTTTGTTACACTTCCTAAAGGCTAAGACCTGCTCCTCTTACACAGGCCTTTCCTAACTTTCTCTGGTTCCAAGACTTTCCCTGGAAAAGCAGCCTGAAAAAATGCAGTGCCGTGTTCCTGATTTTCACCAAGGTGCTGACCATTGCTGAAATTAATTCATTCCCTTTGCAGTCACTACTCACACTTTTCAGAGCACCAGAAAATGTTACCAGGAATGATACAAATGCAGCTCATTTCACTCTGAGTCAACCAGATAAACTCACACTCCTGACCAGGCTTTCATAGTGTGACGCCATGACTACATTTTCTTGGGGCATTGCACCCTTTGCCTTTGGAAGACATGTACTTAATAGGTATTCATTTCATAAAAACATTTAAGGCTTGCTGCTTTTATTTTAACCAGATATTTTTCTTCCCTGTATCTGGACATAAAAGCAACTATAAAACACAGTTTTAAGTTGAATAAAATACTGAATGAAAATCATCCACTGTTGCATGAATCTAGATGCACTATAAAATATTTAAAGCTATTCAAATATATTTTGATCAGCATGACATAAAATGTATTTTAGTGTGTTTGAAGTTAAGATACATCTGACTATCATTTGCTCACAATTAAATGCTCAAGAATGGCCAAATTTCTGCTGCTCACTGGAAAAATTATTCACTCACTGCCACCAGACAGCCAAGCAGGTGCTGGGAAAGCCAGGTCACAAGCATGATCCAGACCTGGACCATGTTGTTCTGTTCTCCCAAGTAATACATGTTCAGTACAGAAAAGCACGTCTACTGGATGAAGGAAATCACCATGGCCTGTAGGGTATGCCCAGCCTCTGCCCTGGAGGGAGGCCTGCTGAGATAAGGAGATCGCACGACCTCCCAGCAGAATCCCCCTGGAAAAGGCAGCCACCTTTCAGTTACGGCGAGAGAGGACACAGACCCATGATCCTCTTGGAGACCCTATGCAGATCCTTTGTAACCCATTTGCTTTTACCCTCTCACACCCACCCCTGTACCCCTATAAGAGCTAGCCCTCTGCCCCTGCGAGGAGAGAGAGCTCGTCCCTGGCCTCCCTTCACAGGGTGCGGGCTAATAAAGCTGCCTCATGCAAAACTGCTATACAGGTCTCTCGTCTCTCTCCTCCTGGTCTGGCCTGGAGATTGCCTCGCAGAGCAAGAGCTGAAATCACGAGCTGACAATCACTAAAGAGCTGATAGCCTCTCTGCAAAGGCACTCCGGCAGCTGAGGGAAAACTCCATGGGCTCTGGGAAGACGGTTCCTCGCGGGACCATCTCTCCAGACCGGTTACGGTTTCCTGGGCCTGAGCTACAGACCCCACACCAGCTACCTCAGTGGCCCACATAGGTACCCTTCCCCTGTAAATCACTGAGCAGGGGCTTACCTTTGTGATAGCATATAACAGCACTCCTTCTGCAAAGGTATCTAAAACCACATTGCCGATTTTGCTTGTAGTAAAAATTAAATTAAATAAAGGGCCTCACATTTCAAAGATTATCAAGAGCTAGGAAGCCCTTGTTGCACAAAATGGGTGCTGTCCGCACATTCTTTAAAAGAAATTCCTTGTGAGAAAATGTACCTAAAACTTGAGTAGCATTATCGTATTTTTAATCTAACCTCAGAAGAGAACAAAATCAGCCCATGTAACAAAATCAACTGGGAGAGCCAAACTGCTGACATAAATGAAATTTTATTTAGAAGTTTTGAAGGAATGAATGGCAACAAATAACTGAAAAACACACCCCCTTACAAATCTACACCAACAGCAAAGTACTGACACAGATAAAGCTCTTAATTCCCACTAGATCAAAGTTACTGGATCACCTTTCATGTGCTCTCAAAAGTTCAAATTATGTGAAACTTCCGGCTGACTGAAATCATATTACCATAGAATATCTCTAGTTGGAAGTGACCCATAAGTGATTCAGTAGATAGGATCAGAAAAAGACAAGAGAAAACCAAGAGGTAATGTCCCTAACAACCCTCCTCTGTATTTCTAAAGCAGCTATAAACCATGATGCTCTGCAGCCTTTACTATTAACATTTTTCCCATATCCTACACCTGGCATGATTTGCTCCCCCATCCCACCACCAGTTCCCATTCCTGCTCATCACTGAGGTCTGCCAGCACATGAGGAGCCAGACCCATTTTAAACACAGACTGCTTTCTCATCCATTCATTTCAGCAGTGTAGCTGAGTGACATCAGTTTCCCACTCCCCTTTAATGTCTCTCCTTGTTTGTTTTTAACCCACTTGTTTTGTCACACGGCCATGGGAGAGCTCCCTGCAAACTGTCATGGCAGAGGGGACAACATAGGGTGAGGCCAAAGCAGTGAGAATGCAGATAGCTGGGACCATTCACATGGCACAGCTACTGGAATAAATGACTTCACAGCAACCCCCTCCCATGAGCTATAGTGTTGAGGGAACTAGGTTAAATAGGCCTTAGAAAACACTCCAGTCAAGAAAGTCTGAAATATTTATCTTTGAGAAGTTACAGCTAATTAAATTTCCGTATACCTCATATGTGCTTGCAGCACTTCTGGAAATAGAAGTTTAGAGAGGCAGGGGACAAGAGAGACTACACCTTCTAGTCTCACCAAACCCAAGGGTTAGGTCTGTATTGGGAGCAAGCTCTTAAAATAGTTCTAGCACAACCCCTAGGCTGAAAACACACACTACAATAGAAAGGCTCTGGCAGTAGTTTGACTCTTTAGATTTAGCTCAAGAGAGCAACCTCTTTCATTGTTCCAGAAGTTCCAAACCTTGTTAATACTTTCCTTCCTCCAGGCTAAGTAGTCATCAGCAACTTGAAAACGGTTTGGACCCATCAGTTTTAATGAGGCTGTCTCTTGCCCTACTTACCTAGAAGAGTACTAAATTTCTCTTACCTTGTTTTGTTTTCCCAGTCACACCTAATGTATCACCTTTTTTTTTTTTAAAGGTTGAAGGTGTTCCAGGGAGGTCTTCCTGCAGCTTGCATATGGTCCCCCAGAGGAATCCAGGTGAGCAGTGTCTACTGCCTCACCCACCCACTACCAGCAGGGACCCCATAGACAGGCTGCGGGCTGCAGACTTCCCTTGTGGTGAGGACAGTGGTGTACCCACAGCCACCAGTCTGTTTTGTCCCTCTCTCTGTCCTGCACCTCTGTCTCCTGTGTCTGGAACTTCCAGAAGGGAGGCTCTGGGCAAGCACTACACCTCACATCTGAGTTGGCCTAATATATCCAGTGCTCCTGGCCTGTTCTATCCTTTGTGCCAAGGTGCAAACAGCACCCACAGCAACCTGGCCACACCACACAGGGAAAGGGCCTAACTGTGGGCACACAGGGTGGGATAGGCAAGCCCAGTCACTTCCCATTCCACATGTTGATGCCCTTGGATTGTACTCAGAAGCAACATCTCCACAGTTCATGGATGGTCTGGACTCTACACCAACTGGAAGGCAACCTTTCTGTTCAGGCAAACTCGTTTTTGTCGGAACTGGTATAGATATCAAGGCGGGTGCTAGAATATGACACCATCATCTGATGTTTTGCACTATTAGGCATTTGCAGTTCTGATTCAGAAGTCCACGAATGTGTTAAGTGGTTTTGTATCTGTGTGTCCCATACCTGCCAGCTCCATCTCCCTTGCACTGAAATGTTTTGGGCTAGCTTGGTCAGCCTTCTGCTTCTGAGGTACATTCAGCAGTTCATAGCTCACACCCCAGTGTCCGGGACAACAAAAAACATGCATAAAGAAAATACAATCTGCCACATCTGTACTAAGATCATCAGGGCTCCAGGACGTGTGAATGCATAAATGCATTATCAAAGGAGGCCTAAGAAAAATGTCCATCTGACAGGCCTCCTGGAGAGGTGATGAATGCCTCAAGCCTGTCAGCATTTAAGAGGCATTTGGGCAATGCTCTTTAACAACACACTCTAACTTTTGGTCACTTTGAAGTGGTCAGGAAGTTGGACTAGGTATTTCTTTTTGCTCTAGATGTTCCTTCCAGCTGAGCTTCCATTCCATTCATCATTTTACCCATTACCAAATTGGGTCAATGTGTTGCCAGTTAAAAATGCAGGGAAGTGAACAACAAAGATAAACATCTCTCACACCCCGTTTTTTTTTCTTGGGCTCAAATTCACTCCTGCCCCTTCCTCACCCCACTCCCCTGAGGGGTGCAAGGTACCAGGGACTGTGCTCAGTCACTATCAACTCCACCCTGCTGCTCCATCTTCCACACACTTTTCCCCTGTTCCAGAGTGGGATCCCTCCCAAGAGCCACAGTCCTCGAGGAAAAATCTGCTGCCAGAGGGGCTGCAGTTTTTGCAGGAAATACCCACATGCCCCAGTGCAGGTCCTGTAAAGACCAGTGTGGATCCCACCTCCAGCCTAGTCCCCTCCAAGGGCTGCAGGACAGTCCCTGCTCCATTGGAGCCCTATCCAGAGCAGCAGGGGAATCTCTCCTCTGGTGCCTGCAGTGCTTTCTCTCCTTTTCCTCTGACGTTGCTGCCCGCAGGGTGTTCCCAACTCCACTGTGCAGCATTTTGCCACTTGAAACCCAGGCGTGCAGCTTCACCACTGCCAGGCCCAGAGACACCCATTTACCTGCACCATGAGCGACCTTCCCAGCTGCCTGGGAGACACAGGCCATACTTCTACTTTGGAGCAGTGCAGGAAGAAAAGTGAAAACCAGAAGTCTGTGCACAAGGCCATCTCCCAGCAGCCATCGAACTGCATCCAGATGTGGGTGAGGATCCAGCTGTGGGTGAAGATCTGACAGTCAGAAACAGTAACTCAGTGGCCTCTACAGGCCTTTGGGGGTTCACTTTGTGGGACCCTAGAGCACAAACTTTAGGAGGAGCAGCTGAGGCAAGAGGGTTGCTCTAGCCTTGACAAGAGACTTGGGAGACGTTATTGCTCTCTGTAACTACTGGAAAGGAGGCTGTAGTGAGGTGGGGGTCACTCTTTTCTCCCAAGTAACAAACATCAGGACAAGAGCAAATGGCCTCAGTTAGCACCACTGGCAGTTTACACTGGCTATTAAGAAAAAATTTCCTCATTGAAAGTGTTGTGAAGCACTGGAACAGGCTGTCCAGGGAAGCAGTCAAGTCACCATCCCTAGAGTAGATATGGCACTCAGGGACACGGTTTAGTGTTGGCAGTGTTAGGTTAATGGATGATTATCTTCATGATTCTATTAAGTGAATCTTGACTGTAACTTAAGACACATGGCTGTCTGCAAATCAGCTCTAGAAAATGCCAGCAGATAGCTTCCTTTTCCTTAGTATTTAGCTGTTATAGATACAGTAAGAATTTTACAATGGTAGCAGGAACATTTTACTTCAAGACAGGTAAAAAGTCCTAACTAAATTCCTAAAAATTCCTAAATTTCTAAAAAAAAAAGTTAATGAACATTCCTATAATTATCCTGTCAGTCTTCATTGGGATTTTAAACAATGAGCTGTCAAAAATTTGTTTCCTGAAAAAAACCTGTCATCCTTCCACCCCAAATAATGAACCAGTAGTTATAAAATATCATTGAAAACACGAAAGTGTTACAAGACATGCCAACCATTAGAAAGTAACTTCACAGGAGGTCCCAGTGTGGAGCTTAAGAGCAGAACCAGGACAAAGCATAGAATAAAAGAAAATAATTTTGAAAAGCAAAACCATCATGTTTCATAATTAACTGAAGTTAAATGGGAAAGCGTTAGATAACATTAGCAGCTACCAAAACAACAAAAAGCATCACAGAGCTGTATACACTCATCTTTGTTATTCCCATCTACTAAAATTATTGTTTTAGTCCACTGGTGCATTTCTGTGCCTATACAAAGAACAGTTGCACATAAATACTTGTGTATTTGGGTGCTACCCAGGCAATGTGGCACACTGTGCTGTGCATTCTCCATTGAGTCATGCAACATCCTCTTGAGCAACACACAAAGTTGTCATGGCATGCTGAAGTCAGATGGCTGTAGCAGTGCTTTTTAATCATTATTAATGTACATTTGCCAGTTCTGATCAGTATTTCCAGTTCCATGAGCTGAAGACAGCAGAGACACCCCTGGTATCCTTCTGCCTTCCACCCTTCCATGCTCACTGACAATCCATGACCATTAAATCCCACAGCTGCCTTTCTTTTGGGCTTCATGAATTTTGTATTTATTTGCTTCAGTAATCAGTCTACCCTTAAGCACTCCCTAATCTGAAGTTTCCTTTTAGTCTTCATTTAATTTCCAGCAGCTAAACTCTTTTCCTTCTAAAATACTTAGAAGGCATCTTGTACTCATTACTCAGTTAAAAAAAAAAAACCAACAAAACAAACCCAAATGTTTCCAATTTCTCCAACTTCTCTGGCCAACAGCATCAGAGGACAGCCTGGGCAGTGTGACTGGCACTCTCTTTTCCATATCCAGATGCGTTCCCCAAATCCCCATACCACTTCTGTTGTGCTGTCCTGTTCCTTGGCTCCTCCTCCCAGCTCATTTCCCCAGTTCCTTTCCATCTTAATGCCTCTTGCCCCTACATCCTTACTGCTCTTGTCACTGCACAGGAATACTTCTCATCACACTTTCAATTATGAAGTTCATTTCACTTTTTTCTTTTCCCTCTTTCTAACATCTCCACTCCCTACCTCTGAAGCTCAAGTTCACTGCAATGTACAACCACTGTATGAACTTCTTCACATCCCCCAGTTCCCATGCCACATTTCTCATTCCTTACTTCCTAAAGCATTCCACGTTTCAAAAAGGCACTTCTAAGTTGCTCAGTGCTATTATTAATCACTGCAGCACTTGCTTACTTTGCTACTTCTCTCACTTGCTCCCTCAGCATCTCTAATGACTCCAACTATTCTTCTCTTTGTGGGCAAAGTTTGTCAGCTTTCTCAGATTACCCACAGGCATCATCTGCAGTCTCCTATACCTCAATTAAAATAAGAAATTGAGTTATCTTCCTCTCACCCATCCCCTCGCTCCCTCCAGCAAGCTGTCAACACCTCAAATTCTCAAACAGCAAAAATAATAAAGGAAGATACCTTTCTTCCCTGTCATGCATGTAAGCACTCCAAAATTACTCCTTATTCTACCCTCAGTTTATATGTGAGACTTTTTTCCCCTCAGAAAGTTAAGGCTTCCCCTTTCTTTTTCTGAACTATCAAGCCTTCTGCTATCACTGTACTTAATGCAGATCTAAATACTTCTCCCTTCCAGTTATGTGGAATTCGTGTAAATCTCTCTACATTTTCTGGAAGTCACGTTTTTCTTCCATTGTATGACATTACTCTGGGGTGTGATTCAGAAAGGTTAATAACTTCTTTGATGTACCCATCCTGTTCATGCCCCTCTCCCTGTTACCTAAATTTCTGTGCCAGTTTCCATCATTCTCAATGTCACAGTAACTTCTCCTAAGCCTGTCTTTTCTCTGTGCCACACAATGAGTCACACTGTCACCCAAAGCCTACTTACCACTTTAGCAGAAAAACTCAAATTTCCACTTAGAGACCTCCAAAGAATTCACATCTAAAACACTGTACAGAAAAGCAACTCTTTCTAGGCAAATATCTCTGAAGCTTCAAGTGAGTCCCCCCATTACAAATATCAGTGTGCTGTTCCATACTACACAGTATCTTATCTGAGCATTTATTACATGGAAAGTAACAGAATTCATCTGAGACAGAAAAGATACTCAATAAAAAGACCATGAAGAACCTTTATGTGACAAAGAAAAAGGAGGTACAATGGTAAGCATCATACCCATCAATTCTGTCATTTGAACACTGAATCCACAATGGATTTAACAATTCAAACACACAAGTAACGATAGCGTACCTTTATTTTAACACGTGCACTGCACTGATGCAGTAGATACAACGCCAGCAGTTTCTCCTTGCACAAACTACTATCAGTCAATAACTTCTAGGTGGAAGCAGCATTTAGTGCAAAGAATAATTAAGAAACTTCTAATGTTAACCGTATCTCGGGAACTGTTTGCATACATGGCGCAGCAATTACAGCTGCTTCCCAACTGGCCTTAAACATGGAAAACCGATCAGCTACAGCAGTTTACATTTGGAAATTCTAACACAGAGACTTGTTTTTCTTTTAAAAAAATCTACACTACAGCAACAAATAAATAAAGACCGACAGTGTGTATATATTTGCTCAGAATCAATTCAGCAACTTAAAAAAATATAATGTTCAGTGTTTGCTGAATTGCTTTATACTGCATCTATCACTTCAAAACACTACATTTAAAAAAAGTTAAAGAAAAAATAATTCTTCCAACTCTCTTCATACCCTATTAGTTGAAAAGCTTGCAAGCACTGCTGCCTCTCAGCTATTAATATGCAATTCAGGTCCCCTGGTCATTCTGGGACTCTTTACAGAACATCCCTGCACACCCAGCAGCTTCCTGTGCAGTAATGCCAAAGGGAAGTACAAGCCCTGGTACAGTGAGCACATTAAATCATCTTCCAGTTCACAAGTTTCCTTGCTAAAAACCAAACCACCCCCACTTGTTGTGACTGATTTCTACATCTGCCAAGCTCACCCAGGAACACAGATGCTCTGAACTCTGTGTCCCTGTGTGCTTCATTTCACCTACATGAGCAATCACACTAAGAATCAATGGAAATATTCATGCTTGCAAAGTTATGGATACACCTGTTTACAGGATATCTGCATTCATCTGCGGCTAGACAAACTGACTGCAGTCCTGGACCATAAATGAAGAGTCTCTACTATATTATAGGTTATAATACCAACATCTTTTCTGGGATGCCTACAGCAGAGCTAAAACACTCAGGGAAATGCAGAAAACTATTCTGTTTAGAGGGAAGCTCTGTTCTTTGGAAGTATTTAGTGATTCACAAGCTGTAGGCCATGGAAGAACTGTGCCCTGTGTATATTCAAGAATTAACATTAACTGTGATAATTTAAAATAGTAAGACTGAAAAATGCTTCTGTTGGCTCTCCAAACTGAAAACATTTTAACAATTTTAGACCAATTATGGACTGAAGAAACAGCAAATTTTTGCAAGTTTTCTAGTATCAGTCTGGAATTCCGCACAGGCTACTCAGGTTCCATGAACAGTTTATATATGTGGGATGCAATAAAATTACTCCTTACGTGTGGTTTAAGAATATAAAGGACAGCTTTTGTTTGGTTTGTTTTCGTTAACAGTATCTTGGGGGGGGCAAATGAACTCTCTCCAATAAAACTAAGAAAATGTGAATACTGTGTGTTGAATGAAACATCATTACTGTTCAGGATTAGAGTGTTTAGGGAAATAGAATAAAAAAATGCACTGTCTTGGAAAAGTAAAAAATGCACATAATAGTCATATCCCTCCTACCTCAAATGGGATTTTTAAACACAAATATCTTAGTCAATACACAGCTCTTACAAAAATATAACTTTTGACAACATGAGAAACTGCTAAAGAAAAATGCATCTTCTTCCAGAACAGAATCACAATGCCCCCCAGCTTCTACTGATTTTTACACTGCAAGTGAGTCTAACTGAGCAATAGCCTCACACAATATGGGCCATCTGTGGCAATACAACCAGCACTGATCCTACTGAAGCACACACATACTTGCCCCTCAGAACATTCAGTACAGGTGCATATAAAGACAGATCACCCACATTTCTTCATCCTCTAAGCCAACCTTTACTTCAAAAATCTAGTGCTTCCTGTAAGGCTGGGGAGAAGATATGCCCACAAGAACCTCATTATGCTCAATTACTTGCACTGGCTGGAATGAAAACCCAGCCTTGATCTTCATGCTTCAGTACAAACCTATTGTTAAATCCATGTCAGAATCCAAATAATCAATATGGCAGCAACTGAAGAATTCCAGGATGTAAAAGGCCAAAGATTCTTCTGCCGCAGAGATTACAGCAATGATGAAGAAAACTAGGGTAAATAGAAATTTAAGACTGGCTTTCTTCCCTTTGCAACAAAGGGCTTGGAGTATTCTCACAAGATTTTTTTCTTTTTAGTTATGCCCTTGTCTATATGGAAGCACTGCAGTGTTCATTAAAAAAGCCAAACAAAAACCAACACCACACAAAAACCCTCTCCCATTTTTAAAAAGCACTATAGATGAAAAATCTACTGGAAAAACAAAACCAACAAGAACTCCATGGACCACCTTTGAGGGATGAAATGCTAAAGATGTCTTTTTTAATCAACCAGTTTGTGAAGATCTACAAAAAAATAAAAAGGATCACATTCTAAAGGTTCAGTGCAGTCAGCAGCTATATAGTTTTGCTGCTTATTCATCTTTAAGTTGACTTTCAAAAATAACACCCTAGCTTGTCAAAATATACATTTTCCATTTGCTTTTAAATTAAAATAATAATAAAAAAAACATTTAAAGAATTCACAATCAATAGCATGACTAAGCTTCAGGATCATCTACAGCATATAATTTAAAGGTTCAAAATGCCAATATGCAGCATGTGGCAGGCCTATATGCTCCATGCAGCATGTACACTTAGGATAATTTCAAATAATCTTGATGTTCAGATGTCAGTCTGTTTCTTCCAAATTGTGTAGAATACCCATCTGGAGAAAATAAGCAGTTAAGGAAAAGAAAAGGCAACATTTGTAGTACACGGTTAAAATGTAGTTCTTTTTACTTATATTTAAATTCTGAAAACTTCCAGTAGCTCATGAAGTAGGCAAAACACTCAAAAGTGAAATCTCCCTGGATTCTCTTTTTGGCTCAGCAGTTCAGGGATGCCTACACTTCAAATCACATACACATTCAATTAAGGTCTGGCAGTTGTAAAGGCAAAAATAACCTGTTTCTCTGAAACCACAAGCTTTTAAGGGCAAGTATCTGTATATCCTTCACATTCTTTTATCTTGAAAATGCGGGGTCAAATCTGAGTTTCACAGAGAGCTGACAATAATGAGAAGCAGGAGGAGCTGACTATAGTCAGTCTGGAGTCAGTAAGGGGTCAGTATGGAGGCTGCAGCATTGAACACTACCAGGGTTAGACACACAGAAGGGAGGCAAAATGAACACATGCAACAGAAGAAAGGCTGTCAGAGCATCACATGCTTAATGTATTATGAATAAGCAGATCCTGGAAAGATGTTTCCTGTCAAGAGAGACAGCCACAGCAGGCTTTACCCTGCAAAACATTTCCAGGGAGATCCCATAAAAGCAGTAAACACTCAAGGCAAAATGCAGCCAGCAGAACCACCTTACAGCAGATCAAAATGCTCCTCTCAAGCTAAGGGCTTGAAGGTTAAACTTCTAGCTCCTTATATAACTTCCCTGCTACCCACAAATTGAAGAGATTCTGAAGGATTATTTTTAGGAATGGGATGCTTCTGAGAACATGCATACCCCTCCACTTGGAATACTTTTTTCCAGTAACACTAACTAGTAATGATAGGTATCATTCTCTTCCCCATTCCCCAGTCTTAAAAATCAAGTCTGAGCTGTATGTTCGATATGTCAGACAATATTTAAAGATCTGGATCATGCTAATCTGTATGAAGTTAGTTTCTTATTTTTGTAAAACAAAAAAGAAAATAAGAAGATACATCCTTGTCAGAACTCCCAGGCAGCATTACCCTTATCGAACAGTTTATCCCACATCACACACACCACTCAAGAACATTAACAAAAACACAGCCTGTTCATGGAAGGTGCTGATCATTTCACCAGCTGTGAATTTACAGCACTTCTAGAAAACAATTCCTACAATTATCCTTAAAATAAAACTGCAGCAGTTCATTTACTATGAAAAAAAATAAGTGTTTAAATCAGAACTGCCTTTTTGCTTGAGTTCATTACCTCCAACCAATCTACGCTTGCTTGATTTATTAATACACACTCTTCAGTCTTCTTCAGTCTTTAAGGATACAATTCCATGTAGGAGGGAACGCACACAGTTTCTTTTGAAAACTCCACAGGACAGTAAAGCCTGCTAAGCTGTTCTTCGTACAGAGTCAAGGCATCAGTCAGATTGATACAGTTTCCCTGAAGAAAAAAGAAGTTCCAGTCACAATCAAGCAAATAAGCAAAATTTCAGATGAATATATACATTTTGACATTACTGCAAGGCTTCCACATACTTGAGAAGCAGATACATGCTGTTCTCAATATTTAATATTTACAAGGCAAACAATGAACAGCTTGTCTTCATTCTGCCTACAGCAAACAACAATTTGTATCCTTTCAACAAAGGGTAAGTAAGGGGGCATTATCTATATTCTCATTAGCAGAAGGAACCATTATATGAGGGCTTCCAGTTCACAGACCACCATGTGTTGTTTACCTATAACATCCACTCCCTAACCATTTTCTTAATGATTGCTTACATTTATTAGTAAACAGTATTACAACGTCCAGATTCTTCTGTTATTTAACATTGCCTAGATCTTAGTGTTTAAATGCACTATTAACAAAACTATAGCCTATCTATTTTAAACAGATTCCTCCACAAAGCACTATGACTAAATACATCAAATTATACAGAAGTTCTCTGACTGCGGGCTACATTGTCTTGAGTTTTCACGTCATGATTCTGAAAAGGAAGTGATTCCTATGATACCTTTTTTTGTCTTAGGGGTGAAACAATATTACCCAAACACATCATTCTTGGAATACAAACACATTGAGGATTACAAAGAATGAGGAATTAAACAAACAAAAAAAACCCCAAAACAAACAAAGAACCCCCCCCAGAAAAACCAATCCCCCAGATGAAAACATACAAAAAAAACCCCCAAACCAAACAAACCCCAATAAACAAAATATCCACCCCCCCCCCAAAACAACTCAAACAAAAGAACTCACCCAACCCCCCCAGCAACTCTTTTATGCAAGCACTACCTTGTCCCAAGCTAACTATTAGTAAGAAGCAGAAGTTACTGTAATGTATATCTGGGATGCCCATATGGAGAAAGCTCTGATTAGAAGACTGAATTCTCCATATCCTGGAGAACACATTTGAAGATTTAGTGGTAACAGTGAGTTCACAGAACACCAGACTGAACAAACACCAAATATCCAAAGCAATAAAAGTTATGTAAGTTCAATTAAAAAATAAAAACCTTTGTCAAGTTTCTTGCCTACATAACTGAGTAGGCTAGCAAATACTTCACAACCTTAAATTCAATGCTCTTAGGAATGAGCGAGGCAAATACAAGTTATCTGGACACTAATTTAAAATCAAGTGAAGTTGAATACAATCACCACTGCGTGGTCCACAAATTGCTCAGGTTTTTTCCAGGTATGAGGCACTGAATGAAGACTCACCAAAAAAAAAAAGTGTACTGTTGCTGTGGCACAGCACAGAGATAATACATTCTGTAATTGTGGTCACAGTGGAGATATTGCAAAGGCCCTTGGCACACTGACAGCCAAATGAATTGATTTGTGTGGTCTTCTATGTCCACCACTTTCCTGAGGAATTTTAGCTCAACCTACAGGCCCCAAACATGATAAACCAACTATGCTGTAACACTACGCATGAACAGCAAGTTATATGATGACTATAAATCTCTATTGCCCACACAGCATGTGCCAATCTGGCCATATGCAGGGCAGGATGAGATCTTCAGGAGATACATGTCCCCAGCTTCTCCTAATGGTTGGGTTTACTAACATGTAGTATAAATGCCTTTTACCTTGATGTAGCACAAAGCCTGCTTTCCATTTCTGATTTCTGATCAGCAGAAACAGAAGCATTAACTAGCATTTTCCAAAGTAGCTCTCAATATAAAAATCATCAAGCTTCCCCACGTTTTACCACTTCTAGTGGAGGAATGTTTGCCACAGAAGATAAAAAGGAGAACAAAAAGGAAATCTTTATGTTAATGAAACAGCTCCTAATAATCCAGCACAAGAGCCAAAGCCCCACAAAATGATGGCAAGAAATGCAAGGCACAGAAGTTACATATTAGAAAGTGTCTAAAGCAACAGCCTCCACCCACTGTGGAGTGGCAGGATCCTCCTGCTGCTCTGAATGACACTGGGAAGTGTTTGTGTGTACCCACAAGTACACAATTTTGGTTTTTTTTTTTTTTTTACTGACCATTGAATGCAGTATCTTGTTCTTCCTGCCCTTCAATAACATGTGTAACTTGCACCTGACTGAACCAGATGGTTCAATAAGAAAAAGCTAATCTAATAAAAAAATTTAGTTCCCTTACAGTCACAGCTTATTCAATATTTTAGGATCTCTAACTCGAAATGAGGACCCCAGGAACCTGGACTTCCTCAACGCTTCCTAAGTGTCTGACTGCCTGTGTTTCACACATCGTATTGCTCTGCTAACACACTGTGAAGCTTCTAAATCCAGAACAGTCTTTCTTAGACTCATTTTACTGTGTAAATTCTTCATGGCACTCCCATATTTTTTTAAATAGCCTTAAAATGATTATATGCACACAGGTGCAACTAAAAGTTAATTTTCACAAAGCAAGGAGCTAAGATGAGTTTGAACAAGTACTATCTGTGCTCTTTAAAACATACAACAGACAGAGGCCAAAACAAGCAGAGGTCACATTTGAAATCAGTATTTCTACACAGCTCCATTTACACTGATTTTTCCATGTAACAACATCAGATGATAACTAGAACCAAAGTGTAAAATAACTAAAACCAAAGTGTAAAAAAAAAAATTCCATTCTACCTTGGAATTTATACTATTTCTCCTACTTTTTACTGGTAGGATTTTTTCACAGTGTATTTAAAACATTTCTATTTCCAGAGGAAGTGAAAAGATAATTCATTCCACCAATCTTCCTCTGAATTTTTTGCATCATGCTCAATTTTTTTTTTTTTTTTTTTTTTTTTTTTTTGGATTGTGCTCAAGTTTTCACAAGTGAAGAAGAAAGCCTCAACTTAAAAAAATCTTAACACAGCATCTTGACAATGCTCTTAGGCACATGATGTGATTCTCGGGGTTGTCCTGTACAGGGCCAGGAGCTGGCCTTTGATGATTCCTGTGGGTCCCTTCCAGGCCACGAAATCCTATGATTCCACTCTATCATTCTATAATCTTTTAAAAAAAACATGTTTGGGAAAGCCCTCCTTCAAAAGAACTTGCATAAAACATGTTTGATTATAATTTTGATCATATTGCACAAACAAACCTGTACTTGCTTATTTGGTAAAGGAAAGTGGCATGCTTTATATGGAATTTTTCATATTTGGGTTCGGCTATCAGAAAACAAATGAGATTTGTAAAAAGGTATAAGACTAACACTTACTGAGCACAACAATGAACAGACTGCTGCAGTACAGTTCAGTAACCTGTCATTATCCAGAGGATTGTGGTGGGTTTTTTTGGTTCAGCTGCCCTTTACCAAACATATCATTTTGTTTCAACATCAGACTGAATGCAAAAGGAAACTGAAAAACAACCTGTGTGTGTAATTTGAGTCATAAATAGAAACGCTGCTAGGTAATTTACAGAGCATACCACTATTACGTAGGAAGTTGAATAGGATACACAGTGATAGAGAAGTATCCAGTTTCCCAGACTGTTGCTTCAGTATTTCATCATTTCTCCCTTCTCTAGCAAGAGACAAATCACTGCAGACACCATGGAAAACAAATTACAGGAGCAGTGAACATGCCAAGAAACAATTTTTGCTTTTCAAACCCACAACTCCCCAATTTCCAAATCAAGATCTTGCCTAAAGGTTCAGACAACCCACCTGGCTCTTCTATCAACCTGTTTCTTCTGGAGAAACACCACAGGATTTTATAGTTCTGCATTGTTACTATTTTTTGTAACTATCTGGCTTTACTCAATACAGAGTTAAGCATTTCAAAAATCAATTCTACAAAACATAAGGCTTATTTCAATAAAGTTATTGAAAAATCACTATTATTAACACCTTTCTTTAAAAGGTGACCAGCTTTACCAACCAAGGCTACAGTGTTAATAACAATGTCAATCACACTTAGATGTTCTAGTATCACTAGAGTGCCACAGGGAACCAAGCAGAGATCAGTCTAATAACCTGTGTCCACTTTAACTGCCGCTGCCTAATGAAGAGTTATGTGGTAGAGTAATGCATTGTTTGCTCTGGACAGACACCATATAACTCAAACAATAGCTAATATTGAATGCTGTTTAATAAGGTTTAAAGCAGATGACTCACTAATTAAATGCTTTCAGAAGGAAATAACCAAAATCATGTTCTTTTTTCTCCCACAGGGTTCAGTCAAATTTTCAACACACACAAAACCCTACCCAACTCCTCTGCCCAGCCCCCCGTACTTAATCTCTGTTCCACGTCAAACAATTTGACAGGTAAGAACTAGGAGATAGATGAATTTTTTTTTACTCCTTAAGAAGCATCTTTCAGACAGAAGAGTACTTGAGGCGGTTTAAACTTTGAGATTAACAAATCTTTATCAGTAAGACCTTGTTTAAGACAGATGACTCCTGAACTGTTTCACAGCCTTTGCATCCTGAGTCTGCTCAGGGCTTGCACTCACTCCAACAGCTCATGCCTGTCTCCCAACATCAGTTTTTCTGGGCTCTCACAAGGCATATATTCTGTAGACCCATGAGTTTAGTTTTTAGGTTTCTACAGCACAAGGCACAACACATTTAAATAACAAATACAGTTCTGGACCGACAAAAAACATTCCTTAAAATAAGTAGTGAAAAAAAAATTGTTTAAATTAACCATGTAAGTTCCAGTTAACTCTGCCCACCTATAAAGGGGATGTGTCCATCAACTATTAACAGGCTGAACTTGGGCCACTATGCTTCCTCCAACCCTCAGAAAGTAAACCAGTGACTTGAAAGCAGGTGAAAGGGTCCCTTTTCCATACTTGACCATTTCTTACATGTCTTACCCCACATGTCATTGTCACTGGACACCTTTGTCTGTGACTGTACGCCAGAGAAGTTTAATTTTTAACATGGGTTTCTGTTTTTGTTTTGCAATAATGTGCCAGAATTTGACATCGCCAAGGTTCGGTTTTATCCTTCCTCACTTCACAGTGACTAATAAGCAGTGAGACACTGATCATGAAACACCTAGCATAAAAGCTAGGCTTAAGTTTGGGGGGACACAGAGGGCTGTTAAGGAAATAATGGAGGCAAACCTGACTGTTAAGTACGTCCACTGGCCAAAAGATCAATTAATTTAAAGCTGAACTCTCAGTAACAAAGGGAAATGAAAATGTCTGTTCCTTAAAGCCTCTCAAACTACCAAGAAATCACAGAGGCTCACACAGCCATTCTTCCAGCATCCTTTCATGGTTCAGTCATAGAGAATCTTGCTCCCTCGTTGGAAGTGCTAATTAGAAAGCCCACACAGCAGCCAAAAAAAGGAGTCTAACTATGGAGCAACATGATGATTGTCTGGACATTCAGAGGGCTGTGTAGGAGAGTGGCCAGGAAGAGACAGCTTAGTGAAGGGCCACATGTTCATGTGGGAGACACATGATCCCTTGCACCAGGGGTCAGTGCTGTTTACTGGAACGTGTGAGTGGTCTGAGTTTCTATCCTGCCTGGGCTGAATGACCCCAACCAGGAAGTCACAAATTCCTGTTTAGAGGTATTTTTAAAGATTCCACTTTATAAACAGGCTGAAAATGATAGCCTTCTCAACCTCAAAAGATTAGATCAACAGAACAAAAACTTAGCACAGAAAAAGGCATTTTCTTAGCTACACAATCCACTGACACGCAGAAACAACCTTACAATCAGTCTCTGCATCTGCTAGACCATGGTTTCACAGCTCTTGGGACAATCCTCACATGCTACTTCGAAGGCACAAGAGAGGGATGGTTCAGAAAACAAAAGCCACAAACATATCATCTACAAGAATACATACTCACTTGAAAGAAATCACTTGGGCCATCTAAAAATCATATTTTTATGAAGTCCAATACTGTAAAAACACTTAACGTGCTCAGAAACAAGTTGCTGGGAAGGTGTATTAGAGATGAAACTGCACCTCAGGATTTTCCAAGGTCTTACATCCTCACCAACTCAAATTTCTCTCCACTGTGATGGCTGGGAACATGTGCCTCTAACTGGCTCTGCCTTGGAGAAGGTTAACACCGAGCAGACCTGGCCTCATATCGTATCATATTGTATCGTGTCATATCATTACACATTTCAAAGCACCAACTTCAGAAGAAGAATGGAAATAAGAGCATGCCATATGACCACTGAACCTCAGAGTGGTGGGATTATGTTTAACAGTAAGTTTTCATAAACAAGCTTCAAGTCTTAAACCTACAGACAGGTTTGCAAGTTCTGCAGGCTAAGGGCCCTGAAGCTCATGACTCTCTGTGTAGGCTCCAACACTCAATATGGATGATGCAGCTAGAAAAGCAAGGGCATGTAAAGCACAGCTGCTACTCGTACAAGTTTTTTTTCTAAGCTGTGATTACTATGTGCACAGAGAAAGTATGAAGGCATTTTTCCCCAAATACACTCAGACACAGACTTAAAGCAGCAGAGAATGACATTCATTAACTTCCCCTTTTACATCTTTCCAGAGCTGAAAAAAAGGTAGTCCCTCCTGCATCTTAAAATTGGCCACATAAGTTCTTATAACTCCTAGGAATACAAATAAATAGTCTGAAAAATCTTCCACAGGCAGAATGTCTAAAAATCTTAATGAACTGCCAGGCAATACCAGTTACCTGCCTCCACCTAGTGGTGACAGGACATTCTGCACCAGCATTTGGAGACTGCTTTGAGGATCACCAAGGAAGGAATCCCGAATGAACCACCAGGTGTGTTAGAGCAGCATGCGAGAAGTAATTCTTTTTACAATCTCAGATAAATTATATCCATCTGGAGTTCAACAGCACTAGACCCTGCCTGCTGAAAATTCACTTGCAGATCAGAACATTTTCTAAAACTTGCGCAGAGCTCAATGAAGAGGTGATGAGCATTTCCCTTTATTTTTCCCAGCAGTGGCATTTAGACAGCAGGCAGCAATACAGTATGTGAAAGGATGGCATTCTGTGAACACAACTCCACTTCTGGGTAAGGAATTTCTTTGGCACTGAAATAAATGACATCCTAACTAGATGCACATGATTCTGTTCAGGGTGCAAGGGGACATGCTACAAACTACAAAGAACAAAAATTTTCAATGTCAGTACAATATAATGCCAAGGCAGAAGAAGCAACTATAATTACTGGCTAGTAGTCCACAGAACAACAATCCTTTTGCTGCATTTTTCCTATGAGACATTTCCTCATCATAGCAAAGATGAGGCTCTAACAAGTAAGTGGACATTCCCTCAGCCACTTTTCTTGGTGATATTTAATATTTTTTGGTTTAGAGAACCAAAATGCAAAGAAGGGACTGGGGGGGCACACGGAGTCCTGTATTTTAAAAACATAACTGCCTTAAAAGGCACATGATGTCTTCAGCAAGGCCTGCTGTGTAATATATGCATCCTGAAAGTAGATAGCGGGTACAAAAGTAACTTAAATTCCCAATGTTAATACACAGAGCTGAAACCACTGGCATTCAACAGCAAACACAACAGAGCATTCAAAATCATTTATGAGTTCCCAGTGTGTGACTAAGCTGCCAAAGTTCATAGCAGTCATGTTTGAACTTCCGACCATAGTCTAACCCAATACTCTGAGTAGCCAGCTTCAGATAGTTTAGTTGAATTTAAATTTGTTTAAATAATTAAAACAAAGTTATAGACAGCTGATTTTCTTTAGAGCACCCTGGTAAGTCTGTTCATCCTATGACCAGACTACTGAGTTGTCTGAGGATGTGGTGGGTTGAGCCTGGCTGGATGCCAAGTGCCCACAAAAGACATGCTGTCATTCCCCTGCTCAGCTGGACAGAGGAGAGAAAATACAGCAAAAGGCTCACAGGCCAACGTAAGGATGGGGAGAGAACACTCACCAGTTACTGTCACAAGCAATCAGACTCACCTTTGTATTAAACTCAAGTTCCTCATCAAATCAGAGTGGGATAATAAGAAATAAACCCAAATTTTAGGAACATCTTCCCCTACCCCTCTTTTCTCCCCAGGGTGAACTTTACTCACAAACTGCGCTAATGGGGAATGGGGATGGTGGTCAGTTCATCCCATTTTATTTCTAGTGCTCCTTCCTCCTCCCACACTTCTCTGCTCCAGTGTGGGGTCTCCCCCCATGGGAGACAGTCCTCCATTAAGTTCCCCAACATGAGTGCTTCCATGGTCTGCAGTTTTTCATTAATTGCTCCAGCATGGGTCTCCTGCAGGGTCACAAGTTCTGCTAGCAAGCCTTCTCCAGTGTGGGTTTCCCACAGGGTCACAGCTTCCTTCAGGTATCCACGTGTTCTGGCATGGGGTCCTCCCAGGGGCTGCAGGTGGATCTCTGCTCCCCTGTGGAGCTTCATGGGCTGCAGAATGACAGCCTCCTACATCATGGTCTTCATCACAGGCTGCATGGGAATCTCTGCACTGGTACATGGAGCATCTCCTGCCCCTCCTTCTCCACTGACCTTGGAGTCTGCAGAGCTGTTTCTCTCACATATTCTCACTTCTCTCTCTGGCTGCAACTGCTGCTGTGCAGCAACTTTTCGCCCTTCAAAAATCTTATCCCAGAGGCACTACCACAGTCACTGATGGGCTCAGCTTTGGCCAGAAGTTGATCCACCCTGAAGCAAGTCTGGCATTGGCTTTGTCAGACATGGGGGAGCCCTCCCCACTCCCCCCCACTATCAAAACCTAGTCAGATAAACCCAGTACAGATGGTTATTCCATTCTTACAGAGGATTATTTTGTTTTTTCAGGCCCAACTGGGAAGGGGCTACAAGAACCATCAAATGGGCTGGGTAGTGTATCAGTAGATGTATCAAAAGCTCTGAAAGCTGTTTGCCCCAGTATTAATTGTCCTTTTCTCAACACTTTCAGGAAGACGAAGCTGCTTGAGAACACTGCTTCTATACTCCAGCCCTTTCATTGGCTACCCATTAGCCACAAGTCCAATTTTAAGCCATGTCAATTTTAATATTGTTTCTTTCTCATCCTGCCATGTACCACCTTGTTGCTTTGGGGCCACAAAATATAATATTGCATAGTTTCACAACAGCTAAAACCCACCAGGGCTGGTTCAGAACTGCTGTCCTTTCTTTCTGTGCAAGCAGATGATGGAGAGCCAACTTATCTCCTCCCGTGAGGACAGGACAGGCAGCAGGGGCTGCACCAGTCTCCACCTCAGCTGGTTTCAGCTGACACAAAACAACCCTTCTGTCCTCTGGCTACAGCACAGCCATCATTCCAGCTTTCAGCACAACCTTATTCTCAAGAGCCCTTCTGCAAAGTCCAAAAAAAACCTGTCCCCAGACATGTCTACCTTTGTCCCAATAAGGCCAGCTAGTCTCACTGTGTATGGTGTAAGTACAGTAACTGCAACACAACTTGCTCTGTTTCCAAAAGATTTAGTGTCCTTTTGATATCAAAGTCTGCCATAAATATTTCCACTAGTAACAGGACAGAAATGCCATTAAAATTTAGAGTGTGGTACAACCATGTTAATCGTATCTTATATTTCAACCACAAGATCATTTCTCCTGCTCATAAAACCACAGTATTTTAAAACAGAGCAGCATATTAGAATTGCCAGAAACCTCATCCCACAAGTTTTTCGTTTCTTTTAAAACCTGCACAGTTTTACAGTAGACCAATTTCTTTATATTTCAGAGCTTAAGGATATTATTCCAAAATACAGTACTTAGATTCTCCACACATCAGAAGACTAGTTTATGAGCATGACAAAAGAAACACAACTTCAGAGACTTAGACTTCGCTGAACCATCTGCTGGCTCCTGTCACATTCTTGTATTATTGCACACAGCTTTGTGGCATTCCAAATTCAGGATTACATGAAGTATTTTCAGTGGAAAGCTATACCACAAGTCTATTATCTATGAGGTGGCTATATTAATTTTCTCATCCCCCTGCACCTATGCCAAACTCTTACGCCTTAATGAACGATAAATTTTCATGTTTTACACTCTACAACTGAAGACATTAGCTTAAAAACCATCTCTCTCTTCATAAAGTACATCTGTTCTGCTTTTCAAAGAATTGTTCAGCTGCAATATTCTGTAGCATGCCTTGCTAAGTCTTACAATTATGCTTTTAAACTCCAGACAAAAGTTCATGAAATAATGAAAAAAAGACAAGTCAGTTAGCAAAACCTAACTTTCATGCAAAAGTGCTTGGTAAGTCATTAAAGGAAGAAAACCAGCTTGTAGTAGATTTTTAGGTAGTTTTGTCTTTTTTTTTAACTGAAACAGTGCAAATTGCAATACATACAAAGCAGTACTTCATTACACCCAGATATCATACCTGTGTGAAGTATTTTCCATCTTGTTTCAGGACTTTCATTGAGAGGTCAAGAATCAATCGCAGAAATTCCCATGTAGAATCTGCATATGGGGAGTGATTGAAAAACAACCGCACATTATTGGCTTGTTTACCTATTACATATTCAAGACTTGCAAAGTCTTAAAAAAATTTTAAAAATAAAGCCTGGATTAAAAAACCCCAAATGTAAACCATATGCAACAGCAGTGATGGCAGGAGTGCTGCTGGTTTTCTTCACAGGAATTCTCCAGAAGTTTCCAATAAACTCTAAAGTGAGGAAAATCTACTAGAGTATGAACTCCAAATACTTCTCAAGAACTACATGAGTTCATATTATTCTGGAATAAGATTTAAAAGAGTGCTAGGCACATGCTAGCCTTTTCTAATATTCAAAAAATTTTCAAAAGAACAGATGTCTTACTATCTTTTTTTTCCTCTCAGATTTGTTGTTTAAATGGAAAAAATGAAAGCAGTTATGGTGTAAGCTGTTATGCAGCAGAAGAACAGAAATGTTGAAAATTCTCTGGAAGTTTAAGAAAATAAATTACAAGATTTACCTTCTTCTGGAGATGTGGAGATTGGAACAGCTGTCAGATCATTAATTACATAATCAAACATTCTTCCTTCTTTGGCATACCTCTTCAGTACAGGAATACAGTCCTCAATTAGGACCTATAAGAATGAAATACTGTAGCTAGTCTTCAAAATACCCTAAAACTCACCAGGTAAAAGGAACAAATGTGGATTCACAGAAATTAAAGCGGAAAATATCAAAATTAAATACATGTTTAATTTTAGGCTCCACCTTCAACTTTTTACATCATACAGAAAGAAGGAACTTTGTAGGAATTATGACAATGACAACACAGGCACTCTAGGACTGAATTTCCTAGATCTGTGACCACTGTTCTTCCTACCAAATGCTGACAACAGTTAGCAGTTCCATGTAAGTATAGTAAGTTATTCATATGAAGGGTCACTGATTTCCACAGTAGCATGTGACTTATCTGTTAATTTTTTGTGTGTTTTTATTAGCTCACTCCTGTAAGTTACTATCTATCACAGCATCTATGGACCAGTAATGAAAACAAAAACAGGCTACACCTGGGCTCATTTTTAAGTGCTGTCAGATGCAGCACAAAGACCTCAACTGCAGGAATGCATGACATTTGTTGGGGTTTTTATTTTTAATATAACAGCAGTGTAATACTAAGGGATTTTGCCTGCAAATTAAAAATAATTGTTAAATGTGTATTACAAATCCGGGTATTTCCAACTGTATAGAACACCTAAGAAATACACATTTCTTCTATCTTTTTAACAGTTTAAGGTTTAACAGTTTAAGGAATGATGTTAAACACTACGTTCTTACTGCTATTTCCTCTTTATTTCTAAGTTATAGCAAACATTCTCCTATTTCACATTCCTTAAAAGCTGCATATGCATTTAATTTTAGAAGTCTGAAGACAGAGTTAAAATACTTCCAACATGAATTCCAGCTATTAAAATATGCAAGTGTCATACAAAAGGAAAAAATGCTTCCCAAACTTGAGTGAGAAAACTTGTCCCCAAAACTTTGCCATAGCAGTCTTCCAGACTAGGTCAACATGTATTTAAAATATTACTTGTAATGAAAGAAAAACAAAACATTACCTGGTAGCACTCTCCTTTCAGATTGTCTAAGACATCTCCGCACGTTTTACGCATGTGTTTTCTACACCCGTCAATCACCATTTGGTCAATGTTTGAGGTTTGTCAAGGCATAATACACTCCAGAAGTAATAGAGGTAACAGCTTCTACTTCTTCAGAAACAAGTTCTCAAAGAGGTGGCATTCACAAAGGAATAATTGGATGTGTCTATTGGTGTATATACTGCAATAGCCAACCTTACGTTCTGGCCTCCAGATTCAAATAGATTATTAGGAAGTGCTTATTTTTGGTTTTAACCAAAATTTTTGATACTTTAGGTTATCATCACCATGAAACCCTGAAATGTGAACTGTAAAACTATTAAAAACTCCATAAAGTTAAAGTAGGTTCAGATTTTAACCTGCACTTTTAAGACAATTATTTTTAGTCTTAGCAAAGGGATCCCAAAATCTAGGATGATCAACATTTCACATGGCTAACAGCAGTTTACATTACAAACTATATGAACTACACAATGTTGAAAACTTGATTTGTATTGGTATTTTTAAAACAGGGTTGGTCAATTCATCAATACAGTTCATCAAGTCCTGGCATTCCTATTGATTAAATTTTTTTGCTTCTAGGCACTATTTTTTTTTTACAGCTTTCTTTAGGAAAACAGAAGAACTCAAAAAGGCAGAACTGAGCCCAAAACACAAACTTGACAGATCTGTCTTCTGTTACTAGAGAAAGCATCAGAATGATGACAGAGGCATCCCTTTCCAGCCTTATTTAAACTACTACTCAGAGTTATAGTATGGATTGGGAACCTGAAAGCAGGTGTTGCATAACGATGCACAAACATGCAGTCACTGGTCTCTCTAAGCTGACAAAAAGAAATTTCATTTAAGACCCCATCTCCTCATGCAAGTCAGAACCTGACAGGTAACTGTCCTCAGTGCTAAGGTATCAGCAGAAAGCTCTGGTTGATATGAATAACGGGCCATTTGTCAAAGGATATCTCTACCATAGTAACCATCTTTGGCTTCAGTTTGACTATCTCATAGAGTATACCTCCATCACCACCTCCTAGGATTAGCACTTCTTTCCCAGTGTAGTCTTCCTTTCCACTGCCCATTATGGCTTGAGTATATGCCAGGTCACTTTCTGCCAGATCTGAATGGAAGGAAGAGAGAATTGGACAGCAATATTAAGTCTTCAGTTGTTCTCATTAACTGGTATTAATCCAGAGGTGATACAATACAGACGAAAGCAAGAGCATCTACAGAAACAACCTGGCTCTCAGAGACAGTGCAAGTAGTGAGATCTTTCTCAGAATCCCACACAGGATTTCTCCAGTTCTCCATGTGAACCCAACAAATGGCCACCTCAGCATTCGGAAGTACTGTGTACCAAAAGAAGTAAAGTAGGAGACCAAAACCATCAGTCTTTGTAACTTGATACTTCAGTGGCTTTTTATCTCAGACTCATCCTGAAAGAGACAGATCTGGAAATTTTTGAAAATACATTGTGGACACCAGCTAAAAAGAGCAACCTAGCCTAGATGCACACCAGTCGATCCCTGCACAGAAACAAACATGACCATTAACACCCAGGTGCTGAAGGGCCCTGCAGCTTGCCTTCTGCCAGCATCAGCTTCAAAGCAGGCACTAACACTCCCAAGCTGCAATAAC
Source organism: Corvus kubaryi (assembly GCF_017639235.1). NCBI lineage: Eukaryota > Metazoa > Chordata > Aves > Passeriformes > Corvidae > Corvus > Corvus kubaryi. The sequence continues at coordinate 11,008,945 of NW_024580667.1, forward strand.
AGATCTGCACTACAAGGGCCAAGCTTTGTGCAGCAGCACATCGTGGCATATCCTATCACTCTGCCTGGCAACCACCACCTCACTCACGAGTGCACAATAACAAAATGAGACAAAGCATTGTTTTAAAATCCCATGGAAGGGAAATAAGTAATGGCATATGTCCCTTTCTACAAGGCACATTGTCACAATGTTCAAGCAAAACCTCATCTCCATATTAAACTCTGATGAAAATTTCTGGCTAGAAGTACTGAGTACTACATTTGATGATTTCTAATACAGTTCTATCTGGATTAGAAAATACCTTGCTAATGCACTCAGTAACAGTGCTTTTCAGCTGTCATCTGCACAGAAGCCCTCTTGACAGTTGCAGAAAGCTAACTGAATGGTTAGAGGTACTTCCAATGATTTCAAAAAGCTGTAGTTTAATTCCTTAATTTCTCTGCCATCAGAGTTAAGACAGGTATTCTATCCCTGGGCAGCAACAGCCCTCATTTACCACAGTCAGTCCTTTTTCAACATAAGAACTAAGATTTTACAAAGCACAATCCTTTTGTTGCCTAGATTTTTTAGAAAACAGCAGTCTCCAGTTTTAAAAAACAGTAGTCCACTTTCTTCTAAGTTCACTTTCAAAAATACAAAGGTCAGCAGGCACAAAGTACAACACAAAAACCCTCACAAAGGTTGGGTTGCTATTCTGATTAACTTAAGAGTTATTATTTTGAAGAGTCAAAAGATGTTCACCAATAAAGCAGCTAAATGGTTTGAGATACAGCTGCCCTATACCTCACCAAGCAGGAAATTCCCTTAGAGAATCAAGGGAGCAGCAGGGTTATACACATACACATATGCCAGCTCCCATTTCTTTGTATTTGTTTAGAACTACATTGTGTTTTGAAGACTGACAAAGTAGCTTGTTTTGCTGTCAAAGAGAAGCTCTCAGAAGGTTGGACTGGCAACAAGAAGGAAAAGCTCATATAAAAGAATGGAGTAGAGCAAGCTCTGCTACAGAACACCATCTATTCTCCTCAGCCACTTTCTGCAGCAAAGATACTAACTCTGGAAAAATAAATCTTTTCTTTTTCAACTCTAGATTTTACACTGGTCAGCCTGATTGACATCCTTAATATAAAGGAACAGATACACATGTACATGCATAAACAGTTTCCAGCATCAGAACCATGACTCTTAGACATCTAATTAAACTGCCACAGCAGGACAGAAAACAACACTTCTGACATTTTCACACCAGAGATCCTTAAATGAGATGGTACTTACTAACATCCCCACTGAGAATAAGAATATTCCCAAATTGTTTTGAATGCAGAATTTTAATATTCTGAAAAGGTGAATCTTCATCATAAACAACTTCATCTATGTCATATTCCACCAGGCGCCCATCAGCTGTAGGCCAGTATCTATCAATGACACCTCCTCTCAAAATGGCTGGCAACCTAGAAAGAAATAATATGAGAAAAAGATTACAAAAATTGGAATGTTTATTTTTTTTAAAAATCCACTTTAAATATCCCGTGGATTCACCATAATAAGTAATATTTACAAGAGGCATCTAAGAAAACTTGCTACATTTAACACTCAACAGATACAAGAAACCTACCAGCCATATGTTAAATATACATAAGTTGCTAAGGCACAGATAATATAAATGATTCTTCTTTATGTACAACTTCTACAATGTACCTGTGAATTTCACTCTATTCAAAGAGATGGAATTTACATAACATACAAGCCTCTGTAGAAGAAACAGCTCATGATCAGAAAATAATACAAAAGCAGAAGGCAGGCAAAAAAAACAACAAAAAATCTTCAGTTAAGAATGCCATTTCTTTAAGATTAAGTGCATCTTACTCAGAAGCTGTACTGAGAGACATTTTAATACATAGAGAAACAAAAAGTGAACTATTACAGTGTTTCAAACTGAGCTGGGTCAATCTGCAGTGCATAAGCACAATCCTTGATATCAGCAGATAGTCTGTATTACTTTTTAAAAGTGGTTCAAGCATCTGCAAAGATTGTTTTGGGTTTCTTGTTTGTGGGTTTTAGGGGTTTTTTAAATTCCATAGAGATGGTTCAAATCAGTATTTCACCTGTAAAGACAAACTATCTTTGAAATGACAGCAAATGATCAAAGGGATTGTGTTTAGGCAAAAGTGCAGACACAGAGTTCATCAGATCTCCCACACACACTTGAAAGAATAAAGGGGTTTTTTTTCCAGAGGAGGGTGTAGCAGAAGACCAGAGACAAGCTGCTTCTCAATTCCCTAGTGATTCCCAGTCAACATTCCAGAAACACTTCCTACCCCCAGCGAGCCGCCAGATGGCGGCACACAGTGGGAGCAAGAGCAACCCTTCCTTACCTCAGAACAACAAAAAGGCACGAAAAGCTTCTCCAGCTACATTCACTCTACTGCAGCTGCGTGTGTGCAGCTGACACCAACACGATGCAAAACAAATTTTAAAAAAGGCACAAACGAAAAACAAGCAAAAAAAGACGCTGAGGAGCATGTGCCAAGATCCATGCCAGATACACTGTTTGAAGAGGTTCATCCTCTATACTACAGTAACCAAAAGATCTAGGTCACTTCAGGCAGATGTTTTCCTGACCTGTTTTTAAGAAATTCCTATCACAGGGATTCCACAAACTCCCTGTATCATTTCAGCATTAAAATAACCTCAAAGCTTCTCCTCAATAACACAGATTGAGGAGATCAATCTATGAGATCATCTATGTTCATACACTGTGCACCTTGTGAGCCTTTACCAGGTTGAAGTAAAGCAAGATAACTACTCTGTTTTACACACAACTGTAAAACAAATAATACTCAAGTATAATACCACTTTTCAAATTACTACCATTTTACTTGTGGTCTCTCAAACTTCAGATCTACTTTCTGCCATAATACTGCTTAACTGTTTTCCTGTTTTGTAGTTTGTTCCTTGGCTTTACTGAGCCTTGCTGATTTTACACTTCCTTTTTACTTTTCTTAACCCATTTTCACTTCTACGGTCCTTCAAGCACCCACTACATCTTCCACCATGGGCATGCCTACAGTAAGTGCTCTCTGGCTTCACGGTATCAGTCACTGCCAGACAGTCACCATGAAGACAACAACAAGCCACATCCAGTATGAAAGTTATTTCAGCACCAGGCCATGAGCCACAATTTGAGTCCCTAAAATTTAATATACAGCCTTGAATTTAAATAATCCAAATTGACAGAGGGCTTGCAAAGCCTCCATCCTTGAGTTTTATAATAAAAGTTTGCTACAAAACATATCTATATTCTTGTCAGGTCCCTAAACCACACATGCCCACAGTGAGCACCATGAGGCACACCAGAGGCAGAGATGTGAGAGAAAGAGCCACAGGAAACCTTCTCAGGGTGGGGTCTCCTCTATGGGCTTGAACTCCATTTTAGCTCTAAACCTCAGCCCTGGTCCCTGAGCTCTATCCCACCTGCCCAAGTGTTTGGCCAATCCTTGACACCCAGCTCGCCCCCAAAGCTGCCTCAGTACTACAGCCCAGCCTGGCAGTCACAGGGATGGGTCTCATGCTGGTCACCATCACCAGCTCACCTTCTCCATGGGCTGTGGGATGTGGCCCATAGGGTACAGTTTATGCCTTGGCCTATTCCCCTGCCACCCTTGGCTGCCCAGCCCTTCCAGAGCAGTCTGTTCCCACTTCCAGGCTGCATTTTCTCTCACTATTTCATGCAATCATCACAAGAAACTAAAAAAATATCCCATCTGTATCTTCATACTCCAGGCTATTCACGCATTACAGCAAAGCACAACTTGCTTATCTTTAGTAACTATGCAGACAAACCACACACAGAAGAAGAGGTACAAACTTACCGTTTCACCCTTTTAATGTTACCATGAAACAATTCTTTCATTCTTTCTTCTACTTTGTTTAGAAGCTGCAAAAAATAGCAAACATGAGGTAGAATTTGTAGATCATCACTTAATGCAAAATACCTGTTAAAATTACTCTACCTGGAAGGCAATAAAACATAGCACCTGCTATGAAAAGGCTTTGAAATGTAACTAGAAGCCCATGAGTAACTATCTTGCCTCCTCAGGCTGGTTACAAGCAGGATTGTCCATATTACAGCAGCTGTAATACGAGACCCAGTACTTGCAAAAGAGTGCGTGCATTCATGCACTCACGTGTGTACACAACTTCAACAGGTGTTACTGCTCCTCGTCAGTAATCCAGGTTTGAACTGACTTTAATATTTTTAATCTTTTACCAAGATAGACTTTGATCGACCTGAAAAAAAAAAAAAAAAAAAAAGGTGCTCCCCATGCAGTCAGATAATCCTAGTAAGCAGCACTCATACCTGATCAACTTCCTCTCTTCCTTTCATGTGATCATTGTAGCTCTGCAGATCCACCAACACTAATCCATGAGGATGAATTCTCAAATTGGCAAAACTACAACAGAGAGACAGTGATGACAAATTTATTATCAAAAATCAGAGTAAGGAAATAAAATCTGAAACGAGTTACATTAAAATTCAGAATGCATGTTTTTTCCCCAGCATCTGTAACCATTGGCAGTGACAGCTCAAGTCTTCCTCTGCAAGGAAGAGCAAACAAAGTTGCAAGAACTTGCCTATCACTACACAACTAATAAAACCAGTAGGAAGCAAGGCAGTGAAACCATGTTTAAGCCACAACAACCATGGTACAATGAGAATATGCTGCTTGCTAGTCTCAGTTCTTCAAATAAGGCCTGCTGGAGCAGGTGTGTTGGTTTGGTTTGGGTTTTTTAATTGAAAACAAGCCTTAAGAAAACAACCGGACCTTTTCCTTTTCACTTCTAGGGGTGTGTTTGTTTCATTTTGTGGGGAGGGTGGTTGGGGTTGGTTGTTTGGCTTTCTGTTGAATGGGGTTTTTTTTTAACTTTTTATAGCAACTATTCAGAGACACTGATCACATTCAAAGCTGAGTAAAAATCTGTGAGAAACAATACACATCCTGGGGCAAACCACAGCTTTCACTGGCAAAGAAATTGCCGCAGCAAACTCTCATTGATGAGCAGAGATGCAAAGTCAACATAACTCCTACTGTATATCTACTACAGGAACATTTCAAGACCAAAGAGCAAGGCTTCACTATGCTACACACATGAGGCGAACAAACAATGAATCTTGGAGAACTTGCAAGAAACAAAACAAGAGCTAAGGGCTAAGGGCAGTGGGGAAGGACACAAGAAGAGAGGGCAGCCGAGGCAATATCCTTCCCACTCTAGGGAGGAGAGAATACAAAAAGAAACAGAAAGGCTAAAAGGGGACTACATAAAGGAAATGGAGGGGAAAAACCATACACCAGAAAAAAGGAGCAGAAGAGGGGATGAGAACAGAAATGACTGAACAAAAAAAGAACGGTATTCAGAGATAGAAATGCACTAGTACAACACAGAAACCTCGGATAAAGCTGTATCGTTCTCTGAATGCTCTTTTCTTTGCCTGTCTGCTCTTATCACCCCACTCAGCCCCAAAGGAAAACACAGACTAGCTCTTGTTGTGACAATAAGTTTAGATGACCTCCCATCTTCCCACCACTCCCACCTTTGTCTCTTCCAGAGCTCCTTTTGCAAACTGTCAGCCTAATATGAACACCACCTCTCCCATGGTGCTGGGAACTTCAGCCCTTAGGTGCAGTCAGAAATAAAACCCTAATTATTCCGTTTTATCTGAAGACAACTTTTGGTAACTGTAAAATGATCAAATTATGGAAACTGACTGAAGCAATTTAAGAATAAAAATGCTCTTGCTGGCTTTGGAACAGCAGTGATCTGCAGCTCTCACGTGTTACTACTGTCACCCAGTTCTCTTCAGAGGATAGGCCCGGAAAGCCTGAGGCTTTCCTCACGACTCTGCACACAGGTCTTGCTTCCAGGAAGGAAAGGCGCTTCTATTTAACACACACATGCACACCCAGAGCCCACAGACTGTCACCACCTTGGAGCAACCCTCCCTCCAACCCACAGCTTCCCCACTAGGTGTCCTCCAACACAGGTTTTTGATGAGGGAACACAAAAGCCTACCAGGATTCTGTTTACATGATGGGTTGGGTTTTTTTAAAGGAGAGAAAGACAAAGAGCAGAACTCAGAAGATGGAAGTACTGGTCACTCCAGCAGGTTTTGGACACAACCATTCACAGTGAAAAGGGTAAATTCCATAGGCCCTCAGAGCTGTGGAACTACAGACAGAAATACATAAACACAGTTCATATGACAGCTCTGTAATTTGATTCCTTGAAAACTGGCACAGTGTCAAGTATTTTCACTGTTAGAAAAACTTTTTATCAGTTCATTTCCATATTCCAGGAGTTGTTGTTGGCACAAATAAGCAACAGATTTCATTATCCCATGACTCGAGTTCTTTTAAATTAATTTCCTCCTACAATCACATAGCTGTCATAAGATTTGACAGCTGACATCTTCACTTCCCCTTTGACTCCATGAGAGGATATTCCTGCCTCCGCTTTGAGGTAAGAGGCAAAGAGGCAGAGAGGAGAGTTGCTCTGAAAGTATAGCCACACAACTTCAGATTTGTAAGTGATGCGATGGCATTAGAATACAGTGACAATGGCACTGCAGAACCATCATTCATTTTATCAAATTGTCATCTCTACCAGAATAGCAGGGTCCTGACACCTGGGGAAAGGGGGAAGAGATGAAAGGCAGGCAGCAGGCTGTGTAATGAGACAAAAATTCAAGTTCCAAGTTTCTGGCTGATATTCTCCATTAGTTTATGATAAAAAAAAACTTGAATGAAATTCGTAAGTCTCAACAGTAATACAGGTCCAGGTTGGTTATACCTTGGCTATAAGTTATCTCGATGAAAACAGACACCTAAAGCAAGCTAAGATGCCTGTAAAGATTTAAACACGCAGCCAACAGTACAAGTGTACTCAAAAAAGGGAACAGTCCAGTATTAAGTAGTATTAAGGCAGTAGTGGTGGGCCAAAGCTGAACCCACAGAAGACTTACTAGCTTCAATCAGCAGATAGCAAAGGCTATGCTGGCTTTTGTCACTTTACATTTGTCTGCTTGGCAGAACATATATGAATGCAGGTTTTTATCAGCAGCAGCTCTTTTAATATGTGGAGGAAGGTTCTTTAAAACAATGGTATAGTTTCCATTTTCTACCTATGCAAATACAAGAAAGATTATTTTAGAATCCAAATGAGGGGAAAAATAAAGTTTGCTTCAAAATTAGCCCCTCCTATCTCATCTTTCTGAAAAATATAATTCCTGTTTCAAAAAATAAACCACTTGCCACACTTTTGGTGTGTGCTTGCATGTAATTTCATAGAAGTAGTGAGGGGAAAAAAAAAGGCTCAGTGATGAGGTATCCTCTTCCCTTCCATCTGGCAAGGAAATCTGCATCTGAAAAGCAGCCCCCACTACAATAAGGCTCCACTCTTTGCTGCACCTGCATATCTGTCACATCCTCCAGTGCAGTACTCAAGCTTTTTGTGCTTGTATGCAAACAAGCACCAACTACAGAAACAATTCTACTGAGTGCTGCATCTTACCACCTGATCATCAGGAAACTTCAGATGTCAACAAAATTCCAAACCCCACAAATCCAGAAGTAACTGCTGGAAACAGAACTAGGAAGCAAAGATCTAACCCAAAATGCGTATCATCCTACCTTACTTGCACTGCGGAGGAAGAAGCATTGCAATCTCACGTATCCAAGAAAGGTTTTCCAACACCACAAACCCAGAGAATAAAGCTGGATAGACAGACAGGTACCTACAAACTCCTATTTATCCATCAAACCTCTGATCTGCTGACTAACTTTGAGTCACTATAAAATAGAATAGTTCAAGTATTTCAAAAACAGCTTGCCACTAAAAGCATCACCTGTCAAACAACTCAGTGAGAAAGGAAATAAAAATCTGTTAATATTAGGAAAATATAAAATTTTTAAAAATGGCACGACATTGTTTCCCTAAAACATAGCCTTTTTTAAGTGTTCTTCATCTTAATTACAAAGTACTTGAGGGACCTTAAGGAACTAGGCAATCACATTTTTTCATTATACCATCATTCCAGTTCTCTTCTTACAGAATAGGAAAATTAAACCAATGACATAGTAGCTGCTGCTGATTCCTACCAACTCCTTCCTATTCTTCAGTCCATTTTTATACTCTGGGTAACTCCACAGGCAACTACAACACTTCACCCTGTAACAAAGAGCTGAAGAATGTTCATCCTGCTCCCTTAAAATATGCTGACTAGCACACAGAGTGGTTAGCAAAAGCCTAACAGAGAAAATAAAAAAGTAAACACACTCCCCTCTCCCTTCACAGTGTTAACATATTCATCAGCATCTCTGTGATATACAAACCAAATTCAACTGGGTAAAGCTTGCACTGTTGTGAACAGTGAAGTCAAATGCCAGTAGGATTATACTTCTCTAAACAAGAATTCAGAAACTGAAGTTAAAAATGGGTATGTCTATAGGGGAAGTCAAAGATTTTCTAAAAGACACTCCTCTACTGTAGAAACAATGACTTAAGTTTCAGGTTTTGGGGGTCTGTGAAGGGGGAACATGACAAAAGAGGGAGCACAGATGCACAAAGGAAAAAATAAATCCCTCATAGCTCTATGCAGTATAACAAAAGACTACTTGCACACAAGCAGTAAAGACATTAAAACAAAGTATTAGTTGAGAAGATATCAATTTCCAAAGATTAGCTTCACTGATTTTTTTTCCTTAACCTAGATTTAACACTTCTCAATCTGTTGAAATATACTGGGCACTATACAAAGTACTGTATACATTAAATAAGACAAAAACTTCACATTTTTTTAACCTAACTTTTAACAGTTTAGTCCAAGATAGTGACATTTCAGTAAAAGCATGCTGCTTAATGTGACCCTAAAACCATCCTGGAAGCAATCTAAAAACACGCAGCTCAGAAAAATGAGACTGCTGGGACCCCAAAACTCAGAGACCCAGCTCCACTCTGGCACATGCTACTGTTTCCCAAGCAGTGTTTGGGCAAGAGGATTGGCAAAGCAGAGAGGAATTGCATCCATCACCACTTCAGAGGAGAACATGAGTGGCTCAAGAGAGCCATTTCCTGCTCCACTCTAGAGTCTTGTGTTGACAACTCCATTAGTTAAAGGTTTTCAGCTGAACCTCCCTCAATTACGTTCTTTGTCAGAATAAATCACAAAGTAAATGGACCAGGTAGAGTTGCCACATATGACTTTTGCTTGCTTAGCTTTGGACAAAGGAGAACAGGGATCTGTTGCTTTGGTAATGACAATAGGAAAGCACATCTTAATCCCCAAATCAGCTCCACTTCGTTCAACCAGCAAAGTCCTTCATGGGGCTGTTCACGTGGTATCCTCATCACAGATGAAGTTTTGTCAAAAGCAGTGCCCACAATTCCACCATCTGCAGCACAGGGCTCCCTGCAGGTTATGGGGGTTATCTCAGCAAACTCTGGAGTGTAGACACTGTTTAGCAACATGTTACTATCTCATCTCAAATATTTTTCCCAGGGATTAGTACCCAGCTTTACATCAACCACACATCTTCGTTTTGCAACGTCTCAGTCACCTTTGGCTGGCTAAAAACACATTTGTGTGCACATGCTCCCAAAACCCTTACTCACATACAGCACCCACTCCATCTCTCATTCTAGGGAACTTGTGACAAGTGGCAGCCAGCCATCCTTACAAGAGCTGCTCATGACATACCTACCCCTCCATCACAATTCTTTTTTTTCCATGTTTTACTACAAGCTGCTGGGGGAAATGAAGTACACTGTTTTGCAGGGAAGGAGGAAGAAACTGCATGCCCTGGCTACTTTCTGTCCAATTGCATCAGGTAATATTTTTACACTAACTAAAAATGGATGATATTTTAGGGCACTAAGATTAAGTGCAGACAAACTTGCTGGTATTAAAATACAGCCCATTTAGTTAGTATGAAATCCTCCATATGCTCATCAGTTCAGTCTTACAACTTGTGAAATGTGTTTGTTTTGCAAGGTTTTTTAACTGTCCAGTCTGTTGAGTTTTATGGGTTTACAACCTCATTTGTTTAAGTTAACTGAAACTACATCAAACAGAAATACAAACAAACTACACTAACAGAAATACACAGTTTGGGGCTACCTTTAAAAAAAAAAATATTCAGGCTTTTTCTATAACCAGAGGAAACAAAAGTGCTGAGGTCCCAAAACACAGAAAGTTCTCCTGCACACATGTTCCCTAATTGGGAGCTTAATGGGTCTGGCAATGCGCAAAAAATACTTTAACTCCATTACAGACAGTAAGTTGTCAAACTGAAGTGAGCCATTTTCAAGGAAGATAAACCCAGTATGCACCAGAGTTCAGACAGCAATGAATATACCGAGAGAGCAATAACCATTCTCTATTAATTATCATTTAACACTGCACCGTTAAAAAAAAAAAATTGTTCACTTTGCAAGTGCCACATTTGAAAAGGTAACTGAAATATACAAAAACTTCCCAGAGCACAACTGAGAATGATAAACATAGAACTACTCATATCCTCTTACTTGTTACCTTAGTTTGGATCCCAAGAAACCCCCCACAAAAAAATCCCAATCAAACAAACAACCCACCAAACAAAACAAATCCTACCAGCAAAAAACAAAAAACAAGCAACTCCAAAGCAGCAACTGCCACCATGATGTCCAGAACAGGTAACTGAATAACTGCAAGGAACCTAAGTGCAATAAAATCATGGTAGTTACGTATAAATAAACCAGATCAACGTATACCATAATCAACTAACCCTCACACTGTGAAGCAGCATGAGGAAATAAAGTGAATGTAGTTTTGTTTTTCAGTTTGTCCCAGCAGTCTCAGCTTTTGTGTCACTAATGACACCAACCACCCTTACATGCTGTTAATTACTTCAGAAGCTGCTTGAGAATTTGCAGCATATAAAGGTGTGTAAATGCAGACAGAGACACAAAGCAGTCATTGTTCACATGCTAAGGTTAGATTCCAACATGTTTAGACATATTTAATGGTCAGAAAAATTACAAATACATTGAACTGACTGGAGCTGTCCTGCATCTGGAAGGACTAGTGCTGAGACCAAGGCACCATTCTATGGTACGGACCAGACTGATCAGTTCAACCTTCTGATATCCGAACTGCAAGATGACATAGTCCAGATTATGAAAAAGATTCTGCTTTACCATAGCTACTTCATACACAAGGCTGATAAAAGGACAGCTTACCCTGTCAACACTACAGGAGGTCCAATAGATGGAAAAATAGGTATTTTAAGGAAAGATAGTGGGGACATAATCTAGAGGAAGAAAATCCACTCACCTGCCATTTTTTTTGATGTAGGTTACTAAATAACCATGGTCTTCCCAGTTATGAACTGTTTCTGTCATTCCCTGCTCCTGAAAAATGGGCTGTAGAGCTTTAAGAACGGCATTACAATCAGCTGCAAGATTAAGAGAGAAGAAATAATCAGTGAGGATTTTCCACTCAAGTTACTTCTGCCCTTTTTTAGGGGCTGAAAAGTTTATCCTGACAGATTGGATTAACTTTTCTTTAAGTACCATGTGAACAATCTTTCATTTCCTCTTCCACCCACCCCCATTCTCCCTAGAGATATTTCTCAGTGCATGGGTATCCAAACAATTTTCCTTTAAATCAGTTTTTACACCTGAGCAAAAATGATTATCTACTATGGATGTAATGAGAGTATTTTAATTACGGCTACTATTGGTCATCTACTGTATCACAATCCACACAAGTCTTTATTCATATAATTACTTTTAAAATCACTTAACACACAAACAGCAATCCAAAAAAACCCACAGCACTGACAAGAAACTCCAAAAAAATGTTGAGCTGTAGTACTGGGAAATTACAAAGGCACTGAAAACTAACCTATCCGCTCCACCCCTACACAAACAGCCTTTTTTCTAATATCCAGGTGAGAGCAAGTTCCCAGTTGAAATCTTCATGACGCTATGGAAAAGATCACTCAGAAGAGCACACAAAAACTCACTTGGAAATAACTGACATTACTCTGGTACAATTACCTTCAAAAGCAAGGTGATAATTTGTCCATAAAGGTATTTAGTCAGTCAGAATATGCTGAGTTCAGAAGCCTTAAGTTTGCTGTACAGTTTTGTGGGTTTTTTGTTACCCACAACATAGCTTAAATGAACAATTTTAGTTTCTTCAAACAAGTGTCTCAAAAACAAGTTGCAAGTTTTGCCCGTTTATTTTGGAATTCACAAGGTGAATTAGTGGAGGATGCTCCTAAAGCTGCACTTAGCAGAACAGGAACAAAACTGGAAAGACTATTATACCAGTGTCAGTGAGGAGACCTAACATAACATTCATCTACAGGCCATCTCATTAAGGCAACTAGCATAATTTCTGCTTCACAAAACACAGAACTAAGCCACTATGGTCAAGCAATACGTCAGCAATGTAACCAGGATTTAGAGTATCTCTACCAGAGAAATCAGCTGGCACAGCCACATACATTATGGAGGCACAGCTTACAACCAAATGCTTCAGCACAGACACAGTCTTCCCCATCATGACTTTCCTAAAGAGTTATTCCCAACATATGTACTTTGTTTTACCCCCTGCTCCCAAAATGCATATGCATTGGAAACCAGTAGAGGTAGTCTGCAGACAATCAGAAATAGTTTCCAGGATAAAATGGAGTTGTACTAGCTACGAAGAACTGAAAAAAAAAATTCTTACCAAATTACCCCTGAATGTTTTAACCAGACAGACTGAAGTAATTGACAGTATTTACTTTTCTTCAAACACAAAGTCAAGAGCAAACCAACTCCCCAACAGCCAAGGATATTTAATAAAAGTTGAAAGGATTTGCTTATTGCTCATATTATCTGATCTTGATGCATGTTCTGAGATAGATTTATTTTTCACCTTCTACATCTCACTCATTAACTCCGTGTTGCAAACTAAAGGAAAATAGAACCAACAAAGCTATTCTGTGAGATCACAGTATATTGTTTAACTGTTGGTTCCTTCTTAGTCAGTAGCACCACTGACAAAACACCACAATCCACTACCATCATGAAACTTCTTCCTTTCTCTACCTTCCTGTAAAAATCTGCATCATCTGTACCAGCAAGATTTTAGGCTTCCTGTCCAGTGTCAGGTTCTACCATGGCACAGGCAATAATTAAGGCTCAGAGTACAAAGCTTGTCTGCCCAGTAACCACGGTTACAGTAGTAATAAGTGGGCCAGCAATCAAAGCAACATGTTTTTCAGACATTGAAAGAATAGATACATGGGACCATAACTATGAGCCACAGTTCTTAAACTGGTTCTGATCTCTGCAGCCTTGCACGGGGAAGGGAACTTTGCAATGCTCACTTTAAACTTGCAGCTTCTGCCAGGCATCAGCACTTGTTGGAGAAGGTAGGAGCAGCTGCTCCAACTCCAGTACATTCACAAAGAATTTGTCACTTCAGACAAGTGCTCCCCCCTTCTTCAGTAGCATTTGCTTCCTTGCCCAACTCCTTTACTTTCTCCGTCTTTTTCAAAACAAACACCTATTTCCATCCTTTACTTATGTCACTACCACAAAACCATTAAAGAACTCTGTTTACTAAAGCATGCCATACCCTCCCAGGGCCAAGAGTAAAATGACATGAAACCCAAGTTGAACTAACTAGTGTCCAACCAACCCCCAAACCACTTCACTTCTGCAGCTCCTGCAAGATAGTAGGAAGATGGTGAACAGACTGAAAACTGAAGTGCCCATAACACATTTAGCCCATTTTCAACAGCTTCAAGGAATCCTGCTAGGTGCATCTTGGCAGACACTGAAGGACAAATCATCACTGGTATTTTTCTGCTTCATGAACATACCAACCCCTCACATACTGTTCATCACTCAGCAGCAGAGTTCTTTGCTAAGAACCCAGGCACAAGGTTGATTAAGCTCTTCCTATTATGCTATTAACTTCAGGAAATTAAAATAACAACATGCTCTTTCATCAGGTATCCTTTCAGTTATACCACACAAGATTTGCCTTGGAGGGCTAATTAATTCTCCAAAGTTGGAGATTCCTTTATAAAATGTTTGAGGCGTAACTGGTTGCTTGAAGGCGTCAGGAAGTTTCAGCAATCTCAGAATCTCTCACCCAAATCCACTTGTCACCACCTCACTCCAAGCTCAGATATGCTCTTATCAAGCATTGATAAGCAAAAAGGACAATGGTGATTAGAACAATAGGAACACCTTTGAATCTACATCTACGTGTTTATTCAAGTAGTCAATTTTTGTTGTTGTTTTTCAGGAACAAAGGAAACAAACTCTGGATACCAAGTATAAAATACTGGTTTAGGTGCTTGATAATTATTTGCCGGAAGGAATGAAAAATGCCCAGAGTTTCACCCTTAGAGAACAGGAACAAAAACCACTGTGTATAGGATTTGAGATATGTATTTTTCAGGAGTTAACACTCAGTCAGAAAGTTTTTGAATCCCAGCACATTTGAAGAGAAGACTTGCAGCAGTTTCAGATGTTCCTCTAAATCTGAGCAGCAAAGCAATCAGTACTTGAAAGTAATCTGTGAATGTGATGCCAAAGTCTAGAGTCACTGTAAGCACCAAGTCTGGGCTCAAGCATCACACTGGCTAGTTCCACCCTGATACTTAAACTCAGTGTTGGAGCGATCTGCTATCGAGCCAGACTATCTCTAAAAATATTCTGGTTTAAGACTTCTTCATGCCCTATGATTAACAAAATTTAGTAAGCTATGAAAACAGATTAGTACTTATTCGAAAATATTCACCCCACTTCCAACTTCAAATTTTTCTTACCCTGATTTTAAATAACTTCTTCTAACAAGCAAGAATATAACATAACCAAAACAATAGAACACATTATAGCACTTATATATGATTCTGCATCTGATGCATTTTTCCCTTGGTAGCTAAATATTCAATAGAGAAAGGTGAAGAAAACAAATCAAATTAAGTGCTTCATTAAGAATACATTAAAGAGTTGGCATACATTAGGAATCAAGATGCAGAATATGCTAAGAGTAAACAGCAACCTGAGCTGCTGGCATATTGTTTCAGTTTAGAGCTGTTTAAGTTGTTTCAACATAGTAAAATCCTTATGTTTTGCAAGTCTAATATTCTTGCACACAGGCACTATTGATCAACTCCAATCTTCAAAAATCTTACAGGAAAAGGAAATACAGAGACAGGGTGGGAGGGCACTACATATAAATGATGAAGGGAACACACCTGATAGAAGAGATTCATTTCTAGGCAGCTGAGGTCCAGGGGCAGCTCAAGACGAGCAGCAGGAGGTGCCTTCAACCTGCTACAGCTGCACACCTGACTGCTCTGGCACTGAGCTCACTACAGTGAAACTGCTGGCCCCCTTCACCACCACCTCTTACTGAAAGTAGTGTCCTCAGGCTCATAGGTGTACAGGGAATCTCTCATTCACAGACTAATCCAAGGCATTTTTCCAGTGCCAATATTGTATCTCAATTTTAACCACGAAAATACTGCAGAATTAAGAGACGTGCAGCAGAAATGTTTAGTGAGCAAGTTGTTCATAATTAAAATCCAGAACCAAGGAGAAGCTTCAGGCTTCTATGTATTTTCCACATCCTAGATTTCCTTTAGCACTAGAGAAAATAGAAAAAAAACCAACAAAAAAGCTAAAAGTCACAACAGTTTATGGCAAGTCAACAGCCACCTCCTCCTCCTCCTAGGTCCCCCTCTCCATTGTACATGGAAGATAGAGCAGTACATAATAGTTTGCAGATAACTTGTTAACACTTAGTCATCAACATCTGCACAGCAATCTTTTTCTTAAAACTAGAAAACTTAAGAATTGTACTACTTTTGTCCTAGCTAAAAGGATCTGCCTGCATGGAAAATGAGTGAGCAGAGCACACTGGTATTTGAAACAGACTATCTAGAAAAGTTTCCACAGCAGTATCACAGGCTCAACTAAAGTCAGAATGCCAACAGCTGCCTCAACAGGTCCTTGTCCAACAACAAAATACCCCCATATCTCACAAGAATGAAAGTATCCCCTCCAAGCACACTTCAAGACCCTGCTTTCATTACTGCCCAGAACAAAGCAGGTAGCTTTTTCCTGACATGTTAACAGATGCAAATGAAAAAATGGCTTTAGCAACAAAGACCTTCTGAGTATTAAGTTTCAAAGTCTCCCATCAGAACACACACACGGGAAGAATCCTTTGTTTTGTCCTTGCCAGCTCTGCAAAAGAAGAAAACAGCAGGAAGCAGAAAACTATACTAAAATTACTCCTTTCAATCAAATTGCACCTATGAGCATCATCCTCATCATATTGGTTTAGACACAGAATTCAACAAACCATGTATGGCATGAGGCTTAAGCGGGGAGCAGGTGGAAATAGTCATCTACTACTCATCCATGAGAAAACAGATCATCGAGTTTCCTACTACACTCACTCTATTGCATTATGTATTACACAAATTTAAGAGTAGAAGGCTGCTCTTTCCAAAAGTTTCCACAGAACACTTGCCACACTCCTAACTTTTAAGGATTTCCAGCTACATGTGAATACAAGCAAATCCACCCACACTGTCACATCAGCAAGTCCATGAACTTACTGGCACTTCCATGTGATCACCACAGCCAACAGGAGTCATTCTGTGCATCCAAGTGTCCTTTAGGAAATTATGGGTAAAACAACTATGAGTCAGAATGAGCTCTCAAAATGTTAAAGATACCCAGCTACAGACGAGAGAATTCAACCCTCTCTCCTCCCCAAATACAAATAATACAAAGGTAGGTGCACTACCACCACCTCTGTATTAGCGCCCTAATCACCTTCAGGAGAGAATTCTACAGAAGATCTCAAGTTTTCAGCAAATACAGGTCTATGAGATCCATCCACTTCCATAATGGAATAAATACACTGAAAAGAAGTTATTCCTTCATCCTTCCTCTACATGATTTGTTGTATTAGGGATATCAAAAATCTAATTTACTGTACACAAAACCAAAACAGATCTTGTGTACTGAATAACCCATGTTGTTTTGTGAATCTAAAGTTCCTGAAGTTTTCTGTAAACTCACCTCAATAAAAATACATTCCAGTATCAGGTTTAGGCTGTTGCCCCTTGAGACGTAAAATCCTAGTTACTGGATTACAATATTAAAAACATCTACTATCAAACTGCAGAATAAACTAAGTACCACCAGTAAGCACATATACAGAGCAAGACTAGTCTGAAGCAGTTTTACACACAACAGCCATTACTAACTCTGAAGTCCACTTTGTAAGGGGCCTTATAACTTGACATTCATTGCATGAAAAGAGTAGGTTTGGCTCCAAATCCTAGTATAAGTGATGTAGCAAAATGCTTTCATTGGTAGCAATATTCCATTTCCATCTAGTATTTTAGGCAAGAACTTATTTTTTAAAAGGTTAAATTGTGAATTTCTGCTACAAGGATAGATAATGCAGTTACAAGAATGATTTCTGTACTTTCAATCAAAAAACACCTCAACATGGAGTTTAATTAAATCTGGGAGAGCAGAACATAAGGTTTACTAGACTATGCCACAGCATTCCCAATCTTTATCTGTATCCCACGAATTTTCAGTCAAACACATTGTAGGGAAGAAGATTGCTACTAAGGTTGCGTAGTTTTATTCATCATTGTGTAGGATCTCTGATACAAATGCATTCTTAGAGATAAGAATCCTTGTATCAAGGAACTTTTATTACTTTAACATCACCTCTGCTGCTTATACTTGCAGCAAAAGCTGAGTACCTTCACTAGAAAGGAGAGAAAGCATACAACAACTTTCTTGTCACTGTCTCTGAGCAAATGCCAGATACCTGGCAGCCATGGTCATTCAACAGCTATTCTATGGTTTGGTGTAAAATAACCATGCTGTTCAGTGCTTCTGAAACACAGCACAGGGCAAGCAACCTAGGTAGAGGGTACAGCAGAGACCAGACCAAAAGGGAAGAATGAAGTACTGAAGAAACAGACTGTAACAGCTCCACAAAACACTTTTTTGTTTTGCCTTCCTCTTCCCAGGACAGCAACCCTTCACACGAGCCAGACTGAAAAGTAAAGCATCAAAATAAAATTATGTTCTCATTCTTTCATGTAAAGCTGGTCACTAAGTCAATGTAAGTGTTATCTCAACAAATAATTTTGATGTTTGCATAAAACACAAGCACATTGCACATGAAGTTAAGTACGCTAACAAAGTCTTTTCAAGCACAAATGAGGGCCTGTCACTGCAACACACATATTGAAAGAACTAGAAGAAAGCACTTGCTACCAATTCAGAGCTCATTCACACTTTGAAGAACAATTTAACATTAGCTGTGAAAATGAAAACACTTAATACATTTTATAAACAGAGGCCATTTCCCCCCCACCCATCAACCCACAGACTGACTTCCTAATACATGGTTCACTCATGGGAAAAAATCAGAGCCTTACTGAAGGCATTTTGCATTTTAAGATCACTCAGGATGGATAAATCCTACTGACCAGTTGAGGAGTCTATGCATGGGACTGTTAACACATACTGCCATGCACTTGTACGCAGATTATTTTATTAAGTCATGTGCACATCGACTCAAGGCTTCAAACAGCTCAGCTAAGTGAAGCAGTTCAGCTTTATTACTCAACTCAACTAGTAGTAGGAAATATTTACTAGTCTCCAAATTTCTGGTACCCAGATCTTGTACCCATGCATTGGACAAGGCACACCAGCCAGAGATCAGAACAGGGCCTCTGCATTACGCCATGGTCCTGCAGAGACACCTGCAGCAACACCTGCAGCAGCCAGGATGCATCCTTTACAGGACTCTCTCTGAAAATCTGTACCAGTACAAATAGATAAGTAATCAGAGGCAGCTCAATTATGAAGAGGAGAGCTCAATTATGAAGAGCATCATCACTCTCATTCACTCTGACATCTACAAACCATTTCTATTTTTGATAAAATAGATTAAAAGAAGTTTTCCTATATGTGGCATCTAATTGCAGCTAGTTATGATGTAGCATCCTACTACAGTTAACAACTTTTTAAATGCCCATCGTCTGGAAATGTGCACAACATATCACAGAAAGTGATTCTCTGGTACCTCTGGAAAAAAACCCAAAACAACAACTTATGGCTCCACTTGAGCCTTAATATCAACAAATGTGATTTTAATGCTTCAACTCCACTAGCTACATTTGTCTCCCAGTAGCACACAACCAAAGTCCATCAACTGGCGTACAAACCTCATTTTATTTCTCCCATTTTAAACCTTAGCATCTTTTGGAATACCTGCAGCCTTTCCACCCAAAAAAACTGTAAAAGAGAAAATACACTTGGTAACAGAACTCCAGCATGTCCAAATAATATCAGCTCTCCTGGTCACTTACATCTTTCAAGCCACTTTAATTACCTATGACCTGACCATCTTCTAGAAACATGTTAAGCAAAGTGATTAGTACTTGTCCTAAAAACTTTCCTCACCTTTCAAGGATTTTGGTATTTAAAACGCATGGTCAGAGAAATGTATCTGAAATAGGAAATACTGATGTGTCAAAAGCAGTCTTCATTTCCTGCAGGAATTTGCTCTACAGCCTCAAACCAGAGCCTCATGAAGAGTATCTCCCACACTGTTAAACCTTCACCTTTGCAGGTGACAGCTCCTTCATGCCTGAGCAAGCAGCCATTGAGAACTTGACATCATGCTGGAGAATCAGATAATTATATTTTCAGAGTTCCAGTCACAAAGCATTTTAATCTTCCAAACTAGAAACCAACAAAAGCAGGGAATGAGTTCATAGCAGTCCTTACTGCTAAAAACGGAAAGCTATTAATTCCTGTATTAACACCTCCTGACAAGCCCCATTTGTGCTCTAACACTCACCAGGGCAGTTCTCGGTCCAGGCCTGTCAGGACTAGACAGTGAGACCTGCAGGGCTCAGCTCACAACAGCCCAGACAAAAGCAAAGGCTGAGCCCACACCACTCAGGAAGCTGCTAAGGAAACATAACCAAAACAGACCCATTTCTGAACTGCCAGTTGCAAACACACCTTTAGCCAAGGTTGATTACACAGTTGCAAGCTCCAGAGATATCTGAGCCTTGTTTAATCCTTATTTACATGGTCTTCACATACAGATCATAGCTAAGGAGTCAGCAAATTTTGTTCACATACCATAAATCAATAAAGTAAAGAGATAAGCCTGTCATCTGCATGTTATCACTGCAATCAGATGTTTCAGCACTTCAGACAATCCAACACTTGACAGAACCAGTCAAATTTAGCTACAAGGATCAGAGACGCCATTCCCTCACAAGAAGTTCAAATATACTTAATGTGTTTTTACAGCTAACGGCAGCCAGCTCCAGCCACAAAAGCAGAATCCGTCTCATAGGAAAAACAAAGCCCTAGCATCTCTAGCATATCAGGCAACAAAAGCACCCACCAGAGAACATCAAATTAAAAATAACTCTCTACACAGGCAAGAGGTTTTACTGATGAGTTTCATTTATAATCTTAGGCTTAAGCTAGTACTGATCTTGACAGTTTCTTGCTCTTTCATATACAAGATTGACTTACTTGAGAAAGAAACCACAAGTTTTCAAGAAAAATATCACATTTTCAATGCCAGTCATCTTTTCCTGCATTCTCTGCTATTTCCGCATTTAGCATGGAATGAACAATGATTCAATATCGAGAACTGCTGATTATCTGCTAAATAAACCAAACCAGCACCAGCTCCAAATTGTCTTTACTACAGCAAGACAGCTCAAAACATGCAAGCAACTGCATTCATGCAGCATTTTCCCAGGTAGAAATTCAGGTAGATGGTGGCAAGAAAGAGCCAACACAGCACCTCCCCCTCAGCATTTAGTTCTCTTAAACACTCCTCTTGCTGGGAGATTATCCCTTCAGAAAGCCATTTTCTTAATTAGTTCTTAAAGTAAGGAAACTCAGCAACAAGGCTTTAAAAAGCTGCAAAACTCAAAACCTTGTCAACTCTTCCCCCCCCTTCAAAAGTTTAGATCAGCACAGCCAAAAATAAGTACATAAAACTGTAGCTCTGCTCTATGAAGAACATTAAGACTTCCAATCCAAACAAAGACAAGAATGGAAATATTATTTTAACTGCATGCAGTTCAAATATTTAACGATTTGACAGCCTAAGTAAAACCTTCAGTACTGAAAGAATATTTAGTAGAGTAGCTCAGACCATCTGATAATTAAGACTTCCGCCCCTGCAGTCTCAGAATTGAGCAATGGACCCAACTCTGCAGACAGGACCAAAGCTACTGACAGAGGATGCTCAGCCCTCAAAGGTCATTCCCTTCTATCTCCATGAAAACATTAATTTGAGGAAAACCAGATCGTGTGCACACAACACATTCACTTATAATTTTTCTTAAAAATTTAAGCATTGCCCAACCCGCACTCTCTCTAAGCCCAGCATTCCCAGAGTGTGTAATTTATCCAAGAGCTTCCTAAGCATTTGTTTTAGTAACTATAGCAGCTCAGGTAATCACTGCTCTCCTCCACCAACTCACTCATCTATGCCCTGGCCCTAAGTATTATGGGCACCACTGTTTGTGCCACTGTACCCTATATACCATGTATAATCCCCCCAGCAATAATCCCAAATAGCAAACATGGAGACAATTAAAACTGATTTCTAACTAATTTGCCTTTCAAAGCAATTTTCTGAAGCAAATAGAAGAACCCAAACCTCACAAAGAGTCTCCACATTACCTCTCCTCCCACTCTTAAGAATAATCTGAAGAACATTAATCAGTTCAATACTCAACAACCAAGAAAACTAAGCTTATATGACACATTCACACATGGATGGAAACGCTCCCATGCGCAAGCAGACTTACAACATACAGTAAATCTAAAATCAATTCTGTACAAGTATAAGGCATCAAATATCTATATACTTTCATAATAAAATCCTCAGAATAAATAACTTGAGGAGTCTCAATTTCATCTCTTCTGACTAACAAAAAGACAACTAAAGCTTTCTGTGCCCCAATTAAGGAAGGCCAGTGATGTGTGTCCATTTTTATAAATGTTAACATAGTCTTCTTGTCTTTTAGGATAGGGAACACTATGGTGTTTGCCTGCTAAAGTTGACTGTTTATCTGCAGGGTCACAGATAAGCAAAATATTTCTGTTCAAAGGCCTGTGATCTACAGTTACTAATTTAATCAGCTCTTGAGAAGACTATCACTGGAAGTCAGGTTATGCTATCCAGCTATCAAAGATTCAACCCTGCTTATATTTAACTATTATTATTTCTAAAAAACTAATCAGATGCCTAATTAGAGTAGATAGTTATAAGGACAGGCAAAAGGCCTTTTTCTCTTTTGACTAGTATATAGATTTTTGTAGTATATGAAAAAATTTATTGAAAAGATTGAAAAAAAGGCAGCTTTTAGCAGAAGTACATGGCTTCATTCATCTCATGCAAATCCATTCCCAAGGCAGTATTGTGTCCCCCCCATCTCAAACCAATACAGAAGGACTTATTTTCTCTAACTCCCCAGATCCATGTTTTTATTGACATTTGCTGGCATTTCCAACAATCTTACAGGAGTGATGACCACAACACTAAGAAATGGCTACATAACAAGTTATCATTCTCAAGATCCTTACTGAGTACATTTGAATCCTAAAGAATGTACATGACAAGCTCCAGAGTCCAGTACCCCAAGACAACTGGACTGCCTGAAAAAACCAGAGCTGTTAATCGAAAGGGTTTGTAACATGCCAAGTAAGTCAGCTAGTGAGAACAACCCACCAGAATCTACACCATTCTGCAGCACAAGCAGTTGCTAATAGCTGCTCAAGTATTAACACTTGACAAAATCCCATCTTCCTCATGCAGAGCTGTGTCCTGTGGATCTTCTCCCTGCCAGCAACAAAGACAGCCTCCATCCTTTACTCACAGAGAAACTCAGAAGACTGAGGATAAAGACAAGTCACACATACCAGAGAACAAAGTAATAAACAGATCCCAGAGAATTACTAACATCTCAAATACTATTTCAGCCTTTATAATCATCTTCAGTCTTGATGGTAGACAATTACAACGATGCCTTTGGATGGCTGCTATGTTAAAAGTGAACAGTCAGAAACATATACAGATTATTTCAACCATGTATAATGGCCCTCAGACAAGCAGAATTCTTAAAAAAACCCCATGTACAGTTATTGCAAGATGCATTGCAATGAAACAAACTATTGTACAACCCTTCTACAAAGTACAGATGGCATTTATCTGGACTTCTTGTAAAGCCTTTGACACAGTTCCCTGCAACATCCTGGTCTCTAAATTGGTGAGAGCTGGACTCAGTGCATGGACTGTTTGGTGCAAAAGAAAGTGGTTGGACAGTCACATCCACAGGGTTGTGGTCAATGGCTCAGGGTCCCAATGGACATCAGTCACAAGTGGTGCCCCTCAGGGGTCCTTACTGCCACCAGTGTCATTTAATATCTTCATTAATGACAGATTAAGGGAGCAAGTGCACCCTCAGCAAGTTTGCAGGTAACACCAAGCTGAGTGGTGTGGTTGCCACACCTGTAGGATGGGATGGCATCCAAGGGGACCTGGACAAGCTTAAGAAGTGGCCCATGGGAATCTCATGAGGTTAACAAGACCAAGTGCAAGCAGCTGCACCCAGGTATGGGCAGCTCCTGGTATCAACAAAAGCTGGGGATGAACAGATCAAGAATAGCCCTGCCCAGAAGGACTTGGGGGTGCTGGTGGGTGAGAGGCTGGACATGACCCAGCAACAGGCATTTGCAGCCCAGAAAACCAACAGTGTCCTGGGCTGCATCCAGAGCAGTGTGGGCAGCAGGGTGAGGAAGGGGATTCTGCCCCTCTGCTCTGGCAAGACCCCATCAGCAGTGCTACACTCAGCTCTGGGGTCCCCAGCACAGGAAGGAAATGGACCTGTTGGAGCCAGTCCAGAGGAGGACACCAAGATGCTCCAGAGGGATGGAGCATCTCTTCTACAAGGACAGGCTGAGAGAATTGGGATTGTTCAGTCTGGAAAAGAAAAGGCTTTGAGGTGTCCTAATCACAGCTTTCCAGTACCTGAAGGGAACTTAAAAGAAAGCTGGAGAGAGACTTTTTCAAAAGGGCATGGAGTGACAGGGAAGAATGGCTTCAAACTGAGAGTAGGGTTCAGTTAGATGTTAGGAAAAAGTTCTTTACTGTGGGGGTGGTGAAGCATTGAAATGGAATGCCCAGAGAAGCTGTGGATACCACATCCCTGAAAGTGTTCAAGGCCAGGTTGGATGGGGTTCAGTGCAACATGGCCTAGCCCAAGGTGCAGCTGCCCATGGCAGAGAGGTTAGAAGCAGATAACCCTTAAGGTCCCTTTCAGCCCAGGCCATTCTATGGCAACTTTAGTTATATTAATACCTACCCAAAAACATACATTTGTCAAAAAGCAAGGACACAGTTATGTTTTGAGGAACAAGAGTGTGCATTTACCACGTTTACAGATTTTGCCTTCTCCAGAATGCAAACAGAGACTCAACAGCTTTAGCTGAGACCTAGAAATAACATGTTATCCTCACAAGATCTGAAGGTCCAAAACCACACATTTTACTAAATGCCATTTCATGGCATTCCAGACCCTTCAAAAGTCTAATTGTCCACCTAAATTGGGGAAAAAAACTCAATTAGTTGACAGTCTATGATTAAGCTTTGAGGTTTAACTCCTGTGACACAAACTACACATGCACATGTCCTATTTAGATAACTCTTTGTGCTTCGGACCCTAAACACTAGATGAGGGGAAAAACTCCACATAAAAAGTACAAACCAACTACTGAGCTGTCACAGCTAAAAGAAAGTTCTTCATGTTTCACTGAAGATGCCTCTTGCGCTAAGACAAATGTAAGCAGGGAAAAATGTTTCTTCCCTCCTTTGATCTACACAGCAACACTTCTACAGTTGGGCCCATCACCCCATCCCCATTTAGGTACATCCATCTTGGTCAGAAAGACCTTCCCCAAATGTACAGGGAAGTGGAAAAGCCTAACTAAACCCAAAGCAATAGTTAAGAATATTACTACATTCTCTTCACAGTTAACGGCATTGATTTTTATATCACAGGGGAGCTAACACACCTATAGCCTATTTTCAATACACCTACTTTTCTCCCCAAAGCAATTTTGATCCTTCTGCAGAAGCCAGTCACTGATGTAACTCCTGAACCCATGACAGTTCAGGGAACCACACAGGCAAAGAGGTCATTGTGGAGGCCGGTTGGTTTCCATGAAACTAGTTTTTACACTAATCTGTTTTACCAATTCTGCTCATACTAGATTAGTCCAGCACAAGGAAAACAGCAGGACTATCTCATTTGCCATTAGGTCACCATTAGTGGCTAACCTGCCCTGAAAAAAACTCAGTGTAAAAGGGAAACGGAAAGGTTTTCACTTCGAAAACCAGAGAACGCTATCCTAAAGCACACTATCTGGGAACAACTGCAGTAACACCTTCCCCTCCCTGGCTCTCAGAAGTGCACATGTAGCAGTGCCACAAAGGGCACGCTTCGCAGCAAAGCCCCTGTGGTCAGGAACCTCTTTCTTGAACCAAGCTTTTAACAGATTTTGTCTGCAGATGCAGGGAACTACCTCCACTGGAACTACCAAACTGGGAAGGAGAAAGGGGTTCGACACAGGAGGCCAGGCCGGCCCCGGGCCCCAAGGGCGGGTGCCTAGAGCGGGAAGGCCACACCGAGCCCGCGGCCTGGCTCAGCACTCAGCGAGGCGCTTTGGCGCCCACGGCAGCTCCCCCCTTCCCCCATCAAACCCTTCCACCCAGCTCGGCCGCTGGGAAACGTGGTTGTCGCCGCGGCCCAAACGTGCCCCCTACAGATACCCGCGGGGTCAGGCCTCGCCACAGCCAGCGGCTCCAGCGCTAATCGCGTCCTCCACCAGGTTCGAGCAGCCCCGCAGTGACACCGCACTCCCGCGCCGCACCCGCGCCTCGCTCGGCGGCAGCCGCCAGCCCGGTTCGTCGCACCGGCCTCAAGGGCGGTGCAGGGGCGGCACAGCGGCAGCGCCGGGGCGGCCTCACGGGTGGCCGGGCCCGGCCGCTCGCCAACAGCCAGGCTCCCCTTCCCTTCGCCCGGCCCTGCGGTTCGGCACCTCCCGCCCCCCCTGCCCCCACGGGGAAAGCGCGCCCTGGGGCCGCCCGGAGCCGCCGCGACCGCCCGGGCCAGGGGAACCCGCACGTCCCCCCGCCCCCGGCCCGACCCCGCGGGCTCCCCCCGGGTCAGGCAGCCCCCGGCGCGGCGGGCTCAGGGCAGGAGGCCGCAGCGGGCCGCCCGCCTGCCGGGGAACAGAGGCGGGTACCAGGGGCTAGCACGGCCCGGCGGGAACGCCGGGGAAAGGCCGGAGGAGGGAGGTGGCGCCCGCACGGGCCTCATCCTCGGCGGCCCTGGCGAGACACCGACACGGGGGGGGTGGGGAAGGGGTGCGCCCCCACCGTCTTCTAGCCCGGTTACCTGTGGCGCCGAGCAGGAAGTCCAGGGTGCTGTGCCGCGCTGCTGCTGCCATAGTGAGATAGAGCCTTGTGCCATACCTGGAGCGGCGGCGGCAGCACGGCCGTGTGGCGGAGCGGCCCTATATGCGCGGGGGCTGCGGCGGCGCCGCGGGGGGGGAGCGCGGCGGGGCGGGGCCGGGGCGGGCCGGGGCGGGCCGGGGAAAGCGGCGGGCCCTGAGACCCCGGGCTGGGCCGCTCGGCATGGCCGGAGAGTGCTGCGGAGCTCGCGGGGGTGCGGCTGACCCGCACCTACCCCCTGAAACGCTGTAATGGTGCCCTGGCGCTGAGGCCACGGAGCGGTCCCAGCGGCAGCAGCGGCGGGGCTGCTGCGTGTCACCTGCTGCCCGCCGTGGGCACGGAGGAGGCCTGCTGTCCCTCCCTGCAGAGGGACCACCACCAGGGAGTCTTCAAAGCCTTTTGTTTAAAGTCTTTTTTATTCATAACGGATAACTGTAAAACAGCGTGCTGAAGCCACAAATTACCTTAATCACATGCAGTTAGTTACCAACCCAGAAAAATAGTATCCAGAAGTAGTTAGCTATAAGACTGATCACAGAATCACAATATCACAGAATCAATTATGTTGGTAAAGACCTCTGAGATCATGGAGTCCAACCTGTGACCGAAAACATCACCCTGTCAACTGGACCATGGCACTGAGTGCCACATTCAGTCTTTCCTTTAAAACGTCCAGGGATGGTAACTCCACCACACCTCTGAGCAGCCCATTCCAGTGTCTAACTAACCTTTCTGTGAAGAAATTCCTCCTAATGTCCAACTCAAATCTCCCCAGGTGCAGCTTAAGACTGTGTCCTCTCGTCCTGTCACAGGCTGCCTGGCAGAAGAGACCGAGCCCCACCTGTCCACAATCTCAGGGAATTGTAGAGATCATAAGGTCACCTCTGTGTCCTTTTCTCCAGGCTAAAAAACCCCAGCTTCCTTTGCTGCTCCTCATCAGATTTGTGCTCTAGACCCTTCCCCAGCTCCGTTGTCCTTCTGTGGACACGCTCCAGCACCTCAATGCCCTTCCTGAATTGAGGGGCCCAGAACTGGACACAGGACTGCAGGTGTGGCCTCACCAGTACCGAGTACAGGGAAAGATGTTTGACTGTCAGTTACTAGGAGCTTTGCCAGCTGGCAAATTCCTTTCATTTTATTGCATGAATGAGAGTGGATTTGCACAATGCCATAGCATCAGTGGTTTCACATGATTCCTCAATTAAATGAAAAGATTTACAAGTAATTGTTAGTGTGTAATCTAATGTGCTACCGTGATTATTTCTATAACTTTCAATAAGGTTTTTTTCAGGGCAAACTTACAGTATCCTTGTTTTCAACAGTTACAGTTCCACACAGGCACCCTGAGCAAAGCAGAAACATTCACTGGAGGTGTGCATCAGAGACGCACAGACATCTGCAGGTCTGTAGTAACTACACTTTCTTCAGATGGTCTTCATTTGACACAAGTCATGCATGAGAGGCTGGGGGTTTTATGATTAATTAGCTAAAATATACAGCTTTGCAGATTCCCATTCAATATCTTTGATCCAATCCTGGATAGTATAGGGGATTACGTAGTTCTGTTTGGGTGGCTTGTGTATGCTTGTTGCCGTTCCATCAGGAACTCTGATTTTTCTTAGTGCCATCTATTTTTTATTTTTATTTAACCAAAATAATTGCTTCCATACTGCTGACTTCAATCTCTCTACTGTTTGTTTGAGGTTTTTTTTTCCAGATATGCAGCTGCCACAAGACAACCAGTAATATCCCTGCAGTTTACAATCTCTTACATCTCAGCTTCAGTTGTGGCTGCTGCAGTGGTTTCAGTTACCTCATTCCATAAAGGATTGATTTTGACTCTCTTCAGTGGGAGCAACGCCTTGTGTTCCATTCAACCTATTACATTGTCTTTCCACTGTGGAATAATTGGAAGAAGGTAATATCAATGCTGCCACCTAAGTACCTTCAAATGTAATTGTTCATACATGCCAAGTGCCTTGCTAAATTATGCCCTTACAAACAAACAAACAAACATCTTTCCTGGGTTTACGGGGGGGAAAAAAAAGGAACATCAATATGTCATCCAAATATTTTCCTGGCATTAGCTTTGCAATTTAAGGTTGACCATTCCAGACTGGCACTTAAAGAAAGTTGAAACATCATCTTTTCAGTTAAATTTGCTGTGGAAAAAAGAACAGTGGCCTTACTGTGTCCTTTTTTATATGGATGAGAATTTTGTGGTTTAGTAGTAGGTTGAAGAGCTGAAGAGGCTAATGAATTATTACAAAGAACAGTATGAAGCCTCTCTTTCTTAAACTTTGATTTAAAGAACAGTTATTAGCCATAAATGGCTTTTGCAGCTGCTCGTTGGGCTAGGTGGAACTGGGAAAGCTGGCAAAACAGCATGAGCAAATTCAAAAAACAGCAGAAAAGAAGAGGTTCATCCTGGAAACTTTGGTAGAGCTGAAGGAAAACATCAACAAGAGGAAGAAACCTGCAATATCAACATGTAGGAACGAAAGCAAACAGTAAATTACATATGGTTTTACAGAAAAATGTAACAACAAAGCCCACAGAATTTAAGCCTCCGTGGGAAGAATCCCATCACTGAGGAAGGAACTAACAGAATTCTCTTCCACTTCTTTGGCATGAGTACTCTGTGCATACTACTTAACTAGGTCATGCCTGGGATATTTTTGGGAATCTTCTTGTTAGAAAATTACACCGAAGGGAATTTTAAAAAGAGCAATTAAAATAATTAGAGAGATGAAGGGATTGATTTATGAGACAAGATCAAAAGATCTGGAATATTAAAACATGTTTCACAAATGCTGTGGAGTTTGGATGACATCATGTTGTTAAGATTAGCACAGACTATTTGGAAAGAGTTTATTCAGTGTGAGATTACGTGCATATTTTGAAACTAGTAGAAACTGAAAAAGTGGGAGAGAAAAAGGTTGAGGCACTGGTTTTTGAAAAGCTTTGTGCTGAAAATCAAGGGCAGAGACCATACCCTCTACAGGTAGATTGGACAGATTAGATAAAGATACCAGCTGATGGGAACAATCTTGCACTGGCAAATAGCTGGAACAAAGGCCTTGCACAGTATGCAATAACCTGCACTAGATGTGTGCTTTTGGCTGAATAACCTCTGTTCTTCATACAGGACCACAGCAGGCTGAAATAGCAAGTGTTTCAAGTCTCAAGGGGTTTTTTTAAGCAGAGTGTAATAGCATTTTCAACCACAGGTTCCCAGTTCATCCTCTCTGACTACATCCACCTCTGATCATTGTTCTGAAAATACTTCACTTACAACTGCCACAGCCCAAAGTTCACCTAGGGAATGAAAGTTAAACCCAACTTCTTCTCATAGACAGCTAAGAAATATCCTTTAAGAAAAAGATTTTTCCTCATTTTTACTCCCTGTTCAGAAATTCATTAACTTCAGGTCCTTCTGAGTCCAGCCTAGAGTTCACTAGGGTTGCTTAAGAATAGTAGACTTTTTTCCTGAATGGTTAAAAAGTTTCTAAAGTGATGACACATTTAAGACAGGAGTTCACAAAGGCTGTGTTAGCCCTTGTTTAGGAATACTTGTGTATCTCACAGATTTATCACTGAGGAATAATGTGGACATCTCACAATGTGAATTGAAACCTTGAAATGAAATGTATTTATTTAAAATATACATACACATGAGTTCTCCCTCCATGCCTGGTTCTGTATATTCAAAGTATTGTTAAACATTAGTGCAACACAATTAAATAAGCAGAATAACATGTGCAAACATGTTACCCCATGCTGAAGTGCCTGCTAGAAGATGATACCAAAATGGGAAAAGCAGGGGCTGCAAACAGAAGAGGCGTAGAACTTGATGCAAACCCTTGAAAGTGCCTTCATCATCTTCGCTGTTTGTGCATCTGGATCAGTTTTTCCCCAGGAATTTTCTTTTTTTGAGCACAGCTCTAGTCCTTAAGTATTTGCTTATCATTGACAGAAGTCATGGTAAATTTTGAGGGGTAGGAGAGGGAAGATAATACTTAATTTTAGAAAAATATTGGTAGGGTGGGATGGGAAAGGATCTTGTAAGTTAGTGGTTGTTTTAGAAATTCTTTGAGGTAATAATGTGGTATCACAATTTTGACCAAACATGAAATTCACCACTTTGCAAAACAGCATTATCTTACTATATAAGACGAAATTAATGTTTTCTAGAGGTGAATAACTGTTTAATACAGCTAAGAAAACTAGAACTGATTGTTGTAATGAATTTACTTCTTTAATTCTTATTTCTACTTTTGTGCCTGAGCATGTTACTGTTTACTAAAACAAATACAATTTATCTCCCCTCTCTTGGACGCTTTCAATCTGATATGTAGGCTTGCTGGGGCATAGCTCTAGAGGCTTAAGAAAAAAAAAAGATAGAAAACTGTCAGTTTCAAATTAAATTTAGGCAGTGTGGAGGCTACATCATAGTGGAAATTATGAGAAAAATCTCTAACTTTAAAAACAAGCATATTGAGTTCAACAGGAAACTTACTCAGGTAGATTACAAGATGAATAAAGACTCTTTTCTTTTTTTCTTTTTTTTTTAATTCTGCAAAGAAAGACCCAGGAGAGTCAAATTATATCATAGGATGTAAGAGTTCTCACAGAACAAGAGAACAATTTCAGGAAGTTAGCAAACTCAGATAAGAGTTGATTACTTAAATAAGTGCTACTATAAATTATAGCAGCTATTATACTCTCTGCTTTTTGAGAACTCTCTGCTGGATTTCAGCCAGAGTGCTGTGTGTGAACCCTTGGGATTTCCTTTGGTCCAAATAGACTCCAGTCTGTTCTCTTTGTGCAGAGGTTATTTACCACAGAGGTGAGACCTCAAGTCCAGTCATCCCAGGATCCTGGTGATCCTGCACATCTTCTTCGGAGACACCTTACTTGTGTTAGAACACTCGCTAATCAGGTTTCAATCTTGACAGAAACTAACAAATTATTTTGATAACACTGAGAAGTAGCCACAGAAACCACTGACAGACCCTTCCTTACCTTTGCCTTCCCAGCAGCATCCTCTTAGCTTAGCCCAGGCCATGCCTCTTAACCTGCACATAATGCAGGTTTGGGGTTGGGGTTTTTTCCTAACTGCCAAAATGCCACAGACGCGGCAGAGTTTCTTTCTGTGTTTCTCTATAGATGTTTGACCATTTGACAGAATTCTCCAGAATCCCAATAGTATTTCCTCACCCCCAAACCAAATACAAGGAAAGGCTAGGTGAACACTGCTTTTCCATCCCAACCACAGTCTTGCCTGTGAACTCACCACATGATGCAGCAAAATTTGATCAAGCTTTCCCTTAACACCCATGTCATCTCTCAGAATAATTATATCCTCTAAGAATTCCCTCTTGGTGTTTGAAAACAGCCTTTGAGGACCCTTTTTTATAACTCCTATCAGATTATCTCCACTATTAGCTCTTTGTCCCTAGTCATCATCTGATCCCATGGGCAGCTCATCAGGTGATTCCCAGTAACACATCAGATGATCATGATCTTGAACAGCAACCAAAGGACTTGCCTGGCTTGTCCACCGTCTGTCATGCCTGTCACATTGTCTGGAGGCACCTCCTCAGGCATCGATAGGGCTTGCCAGTGCTAGTCTTTCTTTATGACCTAAGCTATAGAAGTTACATCTGATGGCTGCATCAGCTTGTTAGAATTACCTAAACCACTCCCAAGTGGTGACTTACAGAGTACAGGACAGGACCTGTGGTTCACAATCAAAAAGAATATAACAGAAAAAATTGGATTCTGTTGCCTCATTTCCCTTCACACAAAGCAGAATGATGGCAAGCTCAGGTGAGGTCAGAAAACTAGTGCTGGGGGTGGCTGTGTGTGACATGGTTGGGACTTTAGGATAGCACTCATTTCCACCAGCAATACAACAGAATCTTTTTTCTTTACATTAAGCTGGTTTTGTTAGTTTGGGTTTTTTTCTGTTTTCTTTCTGCTTTGTCTCTATTTCCTAATAATTACTGTCACAAAACCAGTCATGCACTGGTTTCCCCTGTTACAGTATCTTGTCTATTGATTATAATTTCCCATGGTATGCAGGTGACTTCAGGAAGAGGTTACCCCCAGATATCAAAATACACTGAAAAGGTAAATCTCTTCTTTTTCATCACAGCACTCTGTATCCAGTGGACATAATTCTCCTTTCTTTTTGACCAACATCAGCAGCTACAGTTGAAATAATGTAAATATTATAGCAAACCAAAAGCAACCTGATCAGGGTGAAAGAATTTCTTTTATACCTTGTAAAACTCTTTATATTATGGAAAAATATACATGGGGTGGTAATTTGTAGTCCTAACCTCTCATAACATGAAGATAATAATATTCTTTCTGATCAAAGTGTGTTTATGGAGGGATGGAATCCCTGCACAGAGAAGAATGGATAGTAAATTGATTAAAATTAGAGTAATGAATTAATCCAGACAGCATGGAGGCAGTAGAACAGATGAGCAAAAGAGAAGCAGTGTAAAAAAAACCCACCACAATAGAAAAGATGTTTTACCTTAACTAGATATCAGTAATATGTACTTTATATGCATGTTTTACAGTATTATTTATCATAAAACTGTTCCTTTTAGTTACCTTTTCCAATTCTCTTTTGAGAGATGATGCCTCAGTATGCACTCTCTGAGAAATGCTGATAAATTATAGTGTGAATTTTATTCTCATATCTGTATTATATATATTGGATTCAGGGCTTGCATGAAATTCTGTTGCCACTGAAGTCAAAGAAAGACTTAATGCTGACTTCAAGGGAGCCAGAATGTCAGCATTTGTCTGGTGCACTGCAGACAAGGTTAGACCAATACTCTTTGTCACCTGGTCATTTGACTTTCCAGGCAGAATTGTATGTAACAGCATTCAAAGTATAAAACCAAGGAAAATGAACAAAATGCTTAAAAACATGCCAATAACTCATACTAGCTACAATTTAGTCATAAACTCAACTCAACCCGTCAGAACTCTATAAGGGGTATTACTTTATTGATGAGTTCAGCTTTCTTATTATGAGACGAGGTATTACCATTATGCCTGTGATAAGTGAACCTTTTGGTTGCAAGTGTAATACAAATTCCAAATTAGAAAATGGTCTCTTCCTCAAAGGGATTTCCAGATTAAAGAAAGGTGCCTGTCTAAACAGGACAAGGTGCCAGTGCACAACAGCTGCTGCACGTCAGCCTCTCCTGTGAGCCCTGCGCATGAAGTTCATCTCCTCTAACTCAGATGTCTACAACCAGAAACCTGTCTTTGATCTGGTTGTCTTCACTGCATTCAGAACCAGCAGAGAGCCAGTTTTAAGATGTAGTTCATCACATCTGCATTTTCAACCAGAGCAGATAAAATGTGTTCTGGTTCTATCGGTTGTCTATGGACAGTTCAGGTGAATTCCACATTCGTGGAGTGCTTTGAACAGATTGAATGAATTCCCTTCTATTCAGAGATACTCTCAACATGAAATAAGAATTGCCATGTGGGGATAAGCCATGATTACTTTTTTTAAGTTTTCTCCTTAGCAGAAACTTTTGCACAAACTTCTCCACTTTCTATTGTAAATAAGAAACAGCATGTGCTTAGGAAAGAGAGATGAGTTTTCCAGGGGGAAAAAAACAATACAGTAAGATAATACTGATCCACTCAGCTGGCCATGATCTCATTTTATTGGCTGTCAGACCATTGCTGAGTTCATTAAATAACATCACAGAAAGTCTTTGTGAAAGACTTTGTGGTTTTTCACAGTCAGTTCCTCTAAGAAGTTGTCATGTAACATCTAATTATAAATTTGTATGGTTTTTAAATGTAAGGTAAATCAAAATGTAGAGTCAAGAATATAATCCAAAGTGATTGATCTACAGCTCACCTAAGTACTTTCACAATTAGAGCTAAAGTGCATAAAACAAATTTGGAGAAACAGACAAAAGTTTAGTAGTTAATCCTCCAAAACCTGTGTAAAATATTGGCCCTATTGACAAGGTAATACAATAACAATGTATTGCAATCTGTTACCAAAAGTTCACCAGAACTCAATAAAGTAATAATTGGCAGTAATTACAGCAAAGTGCCTTTTGGAATTGACATAAAAATTTTCAGCCTGAAACAGCCTGATGTAAATATCAGAAAATTTGTGTGTCCTTGCAACCCAGAAGATTGGCAGATAACATATACTGATTGTAGAAGTTAGGTACCAGCTCAGTCTTTACTAAAGTGCCTCTGCTGATGCTTTGAGAGGAACTAGAGCAGTAGCTTAGGAGTCAGGAGATCAGTGTTTTAATGCTTCAATTGCTAATGATTATTCCACCCAAAAAGAGATGATAACAGTACTTTCTTTCTCTATTAGTTTGTACACCCATGAGGATGAAAACTGTTTCAGCTGTGACATTTTAAAAAAATACAAATTCAACAGGCAGCTCTAAATTCCTCTTGTGAATAATGTATATGGTATTCTACCCAAATTTCCATAATGGTTCTTTATTACTTGCGTTTTATTATCTGAGCAATT
The DNA here is from genome assembly GCF_017639235.1 of Corvus kubaryi. NCBI lineage: Eukaryota > Metazoa > Chordata > Aves > Passeriformes > Corvidae > Corvus > Corvus kubaryi. The sequence goes on from NW_024580667.1 coordinate 11,044,149, forward strand.
CCTTGCACAGTCTTTAATATATTCTCCAGTTATTTATCAGGTTGGTTTAGGTTTCTTTTTTTAGGTTTTTGTCTTTGTTAAATTTAAACTGAAAGAACTTCTGGTGAACATAAAATGGCATGTAACGATATTGTCAGTGAGCAAGCAGTTGTTCAAGAGATAACAAATAGTTTGTTTAGAGGTTTTGGCTGCAACACTTATATAATGACTATTATTGCCAGCAACATTAGCCTAGAGTACAAGAAAAACAGAAAAGTAATCAGATAGGAATACTTACCATATGCAAAGTTCAAATGTAGGTGGTTTTTTTTCCTCCTAGCATCAGAATTCTGGAAGGTTTTCTGCAAAGTGGTGAGAGGTGAAAATCTGGAGAGGGAAGATTTTCAAATTTTTAAGGGGATTTCCAATAGAACCTGCAGCTGCTAGTAACACCTGAGGATAATTTTCAAAGGTAGGACTTTTGACTACTGTATCTATTTTGACTTTTGGGCTGAAAATGGTGAAAGAAATGCAGACTTGGAGAAAGAGACAGAGCAAAAGGATTTCTTATACAAAATTCAAATTGTCATTAATTTCCTCTGTCTGGACAAAATTTGAAACAAAAACCTCCCTTGATGAGAGTTATGTCAAAGCATAGGCACTGAAGATCCCAGTTGCTTCAATAGACAAAGACTGTACACATACATAAAGGAAGGGTATTTGTACAGGGTTCTGTAAACTAAGGACTTCAAGTATCTTATGGAATAACATGGAATTTTATTTTCTTTATTTTAAAGTAAGGGTCTTACTTTTGTGAGTGCATGAATCCTGAAAAAAAGCAAGTAGCTATTTTGTTTCCTGTCACTTCCCAATCCCAACTTTACTAGCATGACATGCAAAATTAAGAACGTCAGTAATAGGTAATGTCATTAGAACTTCTCGTGTGGAAACATTTTAATTTTTCAATTTAAACTTCATAGAAGAGTTGGTTTTATGACCTAAAGCAAATGGTTGGAAATTTAGTTTGGTCTGGCTCCTATGCTTTCAGTATTTTGGGATTGCTACTATGCAGGGGTTAAGCTGTAAGAAGAAAAGAATGTATTGTCGTACCTGCAGGATTCTAGAAATCCTGGTTAGGTTTCTCTTCTGATCTAGGCAGTGATATGGTGGCCTTGCTTTTGTACTCTGATGAATTCAAGCTTCGGTGCTCTGAGTGCTCACTACTTCCGGACCTTTTTCCTATTTTGCCCAGTTTTCAGGGGCTATCTGTCATAATCAATGATACTGTGTTTCATTGTGCCAAAAGAGCTCAGTTGGTGTCTTGCCAGTGCCAAAAGACATGGATTCAAAAAGATATTTGAGAATGCTGAAATGAAACTCTTGGATTATATTTTCTTCCTGATTCCTGTTTTAAATCGTGCACTATTGTATTTGTCTTCATCACATACTCAAACTGACAGAGCCCCATGTAACAATAAACAATACTGAACTGCCAGCCTTTTACTGTTTGCTTAGGAAGTGTGTGGAAACTAATGAGAAAGTGTATGAATTCATTTTTGGATCAATGAATGCTGAATAACAGATTTTGCAATAAAAATGGCTCAGGAAAAGACAAGATACATTTTCTGTGTGACAGCCACTTTTGGGTATGTCAAACAAAGCTGTAAAACTTAACCAATATGTCATGCAGACTTCTTGGAACAAATTATGCAGTTGCCTGACTCCATTCTTTCAGAAAACTTTACCACAGATTTTATTGCACTCTGACATGGTTTCTCTGCGGCACTGAGAGCCACGGACACAAGGAGCCCAGGGCTCTCCTGGTGGATGGGACCACTTATCCTTTGTGTTATGGGCAGCTCGGTGCAGCCAGACTTAGTGTGGAGCCTTCGCTGGCTGCAGCACTGCAGGAGTGTAGGAGCAACACCCAGCTCTGCCTTCCCACACACTCTCCTGCATCGAAACTATGTAGATGGATTAAAAGACTCGGCCCTAAGAGATAACAGCTGATCCTGTCATAAACCAGGCTTGAGTACTGATGTCGGGGTCCCTCTGATCTGCAGGCACGGTGTTTGCTGTAGTGCTTCCTAGTGGTATGGAAACAAGTCCCGTGGGATCACATGGCTGCAACAGAGCTGCAGGAGGCAGTCAAGATTGTCAGAGGAAATACTAGTAAGCACCTTACTCTTAAGTACTCTGCTTCCCTGGAAATATGTTCTTGTCAGCATTTCTACTGTCGGATCCCTTCTAGTTATGAGACCACATGATTGTAGTTCTGCCAGGTAAACCCAAGGGACTCTGAAAAATTTCTTTGATTTCTGGATAAGACAGCAAGCCCATTATCACTATGCATTATAGGACTGTTTAGACTACTGACCACTTGGCAACAAATTGGCTTTGCTTCCTATTAGATTTATTTGACGTGCTGGAGTGAGTCCAGAGAAGGGAAACAGAGCTGATGAAGGGTCTGGAGCACAAGTCTTATGATGAGCATCTGAAGGAGATGGGTTTTTTAGCCAGGAGAAAAAGAGGCTCAGGGGAGACCTTCTTGCTCTCTTCAACTACCTGAAAGGAGGTTGTAGCCAGGTGGGGGTTGGTCTCTTCTCCCAAGTAGCAAGTGACAGGACAAGAAGAAATGGTTTTGAGTTGCACCAGGGTTGGTTTAGATTGAATATTAGAAAAAATTTCTTCTGAAAGCATTGCAAGGCATTGGAACAGGCTAGCCAGGGAAGTGTTGGAGTCGCCATCCCTGGAAGTGTTCAAAAAACATGTGGGTAGGGCACTGGGGGGCATGGTTTAATGTTGAACATGGTGGTGGCACTAGATTGATGGTTGGACTTGATGATCTCAAAGGTCTTTTCCAGCCTTAACCATTCTATGGTTTTCCTATTGTTTTTCTTTCTCATTAATGAATAATATCAAGCTAAAAACACAATATTTTTTTTCCTGTGTTTTGTTCAAAATGTAAATGGTACTTTTTGATGGTAAAGAACCCATAGTTTTCTGCTTGTAGGTGATATTTCTGGTCAAATTATGTTGTGAGTAGCATTAGCTTACTTTTGTTAGTAAGCCTCACTTCTGCCTTTATAATAATTAATGAAGCTCAGCTTTAAGGGACAGTGCATGTGCTATTGCCAGAGTAGTCCTATTCATATGGCATCCATCATGCATGGCATATTCCATTTCCTGGATTATATGCAGTCTGTCTGAATGGTAGCCTCCAGTAACATGTTTACAGTATATCCTGTTGAAAACAACAAAAAGCTCTATTTATAAACTGTTTAGGAGTTAAATGTCTCATAAATGTTCCAGCCCTTAAAAGCAAGCATTCCCACTTCCAATGTATTAGTGAAATGCACACATTTATTCACAAATCATTCTGTGGGCTAATTTTATCAATTCTAAACCACAGCTGAATTGATGACATTTTCTCCCTTCCTCTGGCTTTCAGTCAAGCCCACAATCACTTTCCCTGTGTGCCTTGAATATTTAATTGGTAAACACTGCAGGATAATATTTAACTACAAATAAAAATCTATCATTACTGCCATATCGTAAACACATAGGGAAATTCCAGTTTAATTTTCTGAAATTGCTTGCTTGCAGCACTAAATATGTGGGATTAAACTGACTTTGAGAGAATGCTAACCGAGAAGCAATAAGATGCTTTTGGCCCTGTGCTGTTTCTGAAGGCTTTGCAAAGATGCTATCATGCAGCATTTCAGTCATGGCAGGAATGAACTGGAAATTTCCTGAGAAGAGATGGTGGGTAGGTAAAAGGTTGCTATAAAACCTTAAGCCTCCCCTAAGGTCATATTGCAAGCTGCTTGAAATAACAATTATTAAAAACATGTAATGCAGCTGTGGTGTAAATATATAAAGTGCTGCATGAGTAAGAAGACAAGGAAATAAAAAACCCACAAAATATGAGATACCTCTGAATGAAGGAGAAGTAATGGCTATCTATATGACCCCTCTTTAATCCTTACACTCTTTCTGCAGTTTCAAGTTCCAGTCATCTCTCTCATTCCCACTTTCAACTTCCTGTCTCCTCAGTTCCATTCTCTCTTCTTTCTTTCCTGTGATCATCACTTAAAATCCTCACTTATTCTTCAGTGCTCTCCCAATTATTTCCTCCGTTAACTTGGTTTTTCTTTTGCTGCATACTACTCCAGACCTGCTTCTGTCTATAGCTCTTTGATATTTGATTTACCTTATTATCTTTCATTTATCTTAGCATCTTTATCTGTTATTTAGAAATCAGCAGAGCTTTCTCCACCTTCCCACTCAAACTGCACTTTTGCCCACTGAATGCAGCACTGTTTGTTCTCAGAGCTTCTTCCTTTCTTCTTCTCAATCATACTTGATTCTGTTTGATACTGGTCATTTGCATCCCCTCCTGCTGAGTCCTTTGTATGATGTTAGTTCCATCAGTTTCTGATTTCTCTGCTGTCTACAACTGCCTTTTCTTGTTCTGCTTTCACTGTTGCTGACTTCCTGACTGACTTAATTTGCAAAATGCATCCTGCTGTTGGGGTTTGGACTTTGTGACAGGGATCATGTTTAAAACCTAGTATCTTTTTTCTAAAAACCAGTTTTTCCAGTGCACACTACTTTCAAACCATCTTTTTATCAGTACTTGGAGCCCCTCTCTCCAAAGAGAGTTATATCCTCACATCACTGCACTCAGAAAAGGGAGTTTCTACACAGAGAATTTATGATCCAAATACTGAAAACAAAAGGGATCAGCAAATCACCAAAACATTATTGCTCCTGTTTTACACAGGCTGAGCTGAAAGTTTAATTCAGATCTTGTAAAACTGAGTTCAGTTTATTAATGGTGGAAATATTCTGTAACTCAAACCATCATCTTTCTGCTTCTCCAGGAAGCAAACCCAAGCCTGGGCAGATGTGGAGATTTTCTCAGCACTTGCTGTAGTTACTCAGCATCACATTTAAGGTGCTGCTGATTTTGATGACAGATATATTGCAGGCTTTACTGTGAAGTGCAGTCGCCCAGTAGAAACCAGTCCAAGGCACTAAACCAGGCTGCTATTATTTCAGCTGTCCAGGAAACTAGTGTGATTGCATGTGATAATATGGTTAGTGCCCTTACTAGCACCTGTCTTCAGTTTTTCCCACCATTTTATTTTTTATTTCAGTGGGAAGCAAATCAGTCACAGATACAAATGCAAATGTAAGTGCGTGGCAAGCAATGGTTCTGGTTGGCTCTTTTAAAAATACTTCATTTTCTGTTCTCTTGCATTGGTAAAATAAATCCTTTAGATTGAGAATTCTAAAAATGTACCCAGATTCAGTAGTCACTTTCCAAAATCTTACCTGCATCTTTACGTGATGCATGTAATGCTTATTCACTGTAAAAATGTCTTTCTTCCTAAAGCAAATCATCCTTCAATGTGAATCCAGGTTTTTCCCTAATATATCTAATGCCCTCAAGGGAGATAAAGCATTAAGCAATAGATTGTATGAAAGTATGTAACCTGGTATATATAAGCTAATAATCTCTGGCCAGAAGTGCAGTCTTTCAAATAGTTGCCACAGCTGGCAAACTGAACATAATTACATTGGGAGTCATCTTTCTCTAAGCAGTCCTTGTCAATTGTATCACCACAGTCATTTCTTTTGAAGACATGTAAAAACCAGAAAGTCCGACAAATATATTTGCTAATTAAATCCCCAGCTAAATCATGAGTAAAACACAGATGCCGTGCTCCTCCTTTGCTTCCTCCTGACTGCATAGGAATGGCTTGTTGAGAAATTATCACTTTTTCATTTAAAAATCATGTATTACTGACAAAACAAAGGCAGGCAGATACTAATAACTCTGCAATGTGGTTCTGAATTTGTTAGTGAGAAGGTGAAGTCAAAGTGAGGAGGTGGGAGAGGTGCTGGGAAAAGCAGGAGGTAGAAAAAACACAGGTTGTGAATTCAGTGTCAAACTGGTAATCATAGAATCATCGAATGGTTTGGATTGGAAGGGACCTTAAAGATCATCTCATTCCAACCCCCCTGCCATAGACAGGGACACCTCCCACTAGACCAGGTTGCTCAAAGCCCCATCCACTCTGGCCTGGAACACTTCCAGAGACATCCCCAACCTGGACAACCTATTCCCGTGCCACACCACCCTCACAGAATTCCTTCCTAATACACAATCTAAATGTAATTAATTGTAAATTTGCAACTTAAACCCTTTTCCCCTTGTCCTGTCACTATGCACCCTTGTGAAAAGTCCCTCTCCAATGAATGAATGTGGCAGTCAGCAGTGACAGGGAAGTTGTATCTCTAATTGGCTTTCCAGCCTTGAGGCTTGGTCTTGGCAGAAAGATAAAAGGCTGGTGAACAGTTCTGAAGGTAAAAAGTGATTATTTACAACGACAGCAGAGATGTACGGTGTGGGAGATGGACAGGGATGATGTGAGGCCACACATGTAACTGAGAATGCCTGTCTTCAGGCATTCATTTGGCTTATTTCTAAGCCTGTTCTAGATAGGTTGGTTTCTAAATCACTGTCTTCATCATTAGTACTTTTAAGCACTATTGTTTACTTTTGAAACTCTTTTTATTGTAATTGTTACTTTAAAAAATAAGAAGAGATTGATAGTTCCAGATACCTAGCAACTACAAATTATTCATCATGTTTCAGTGGTCTTAATGACACCCACATATATAAGAAGAGATATTGTGTTACTAGACTGAAATGTTTTAAAACTGTGAATCATTAAGACCAACAGTTACAGTTTTTAGAACATGTTCTGAAACATTCTCTAGAGGAATATGGTGTGTGTGAATAAAGACCTTTTGAGTACTGTAATCAGCCACAAGCCAGTTTATTCACACCAAGCTTTTTATTTATAAATGTGTTGTGGACCAAAGAAAGAAAGAGGAAATAAGGCAGTGTAGAAACCAACACTCATTATTCTGTGCAGGTGCTCTGAGCAATCCTATCTATTAATGTAGTCCTTCTGCAACATGGCTGTGGAGCAGGCTGTGCCCAGGCTGCTCACCCAGGCTGGATCTGCAGTATATTGGGTGAGAAGCAGCCCCAGAGCCTGGTGCTCCTCACATGGCTTATCTGTGGTGGTATATCTGTCTTTATTAACTCTAGAGAGAGGCTGGGGTGACTTTCCAAATGCCTACAGCAAGTGACTCAAGCTAGGTGGGGTTCAATCCCTGAATTCCTCTCCTCATAGCAGGAGCCTGTTCAATCAACAGGCAGCCTTGAAAGCTTGTTACAGCCCAAAGCAAAAAAACCTTCCAAATTCCATTTGATTGCTACAGCCTTATGCTTCAGTACAAAATAACTTTTACAACATGTGCTTGAAGAACAGGGCTATGTCTTGCACTACAGAAGTAAAGAGCTTTGCAAAATGCATTAACTACATCAAGAGAAACCCCTTCCTTCATTCTCTAAGTTGAAGCAACTGTTTTCCTCCTTCAGTAGGTCCAATTCTGACACTGTTCATTAGGCCATGCCACTTTATTCTGCTATTGCTTTAACACTTGATACTCCCCCCCATGTAGGGCCAGGATGTTTCCCACTAATGTCAGTGTACAGTGGTGGCTACACTGTCTGTGGTGAATGAAGATGGAAGAAAGGAGTCCTTCACATTTTCATATTGATAACAGTCTTATTGCTCGTGCATAACTTAGCTCTGTTTTCACATGCATATCATATTCAGGGTCTACTTCAAGGACTCCATTCAATTTGGACCTGCAATTTCCTGGTATCAGGTCTAATTGTCTGGCTGCAGTGTTAGATTTCATAGGACAGCATTCCAAAGCCTGGGATGCACAAGCAAAAATTTCTAATTTCAGATGCCTGACTGACTAATAACTTAAGCTGTTCTTAAGACAGCTGGCTTTCCTTACAGCTAGACAACTGCAAGCTTTTATCAGCACCAAACTTGTGCTGATACAGCAAAGTCAAACATTTGGAGCAATTGAAGAGGAGACAGCCCATTTCAAAGCTCCTGTGTTCATAAGTTTCCATGGCCCAAGCTGCACACTTCCTAGACTTGGAAGAAAGTTAAAATGTTTTCTTAAACATTGAAAAGGTATTTCAGCAAATACTGTAGAAAAGCAGAACAGCTTTTCAAATATTAAAGCATTTTTATTCTCTAAAATAAAAGCATTTTCCCCTAAAGCTTAAAATTGGCAGTATCTCTTTAACATTCCTCTCCAGCAAGAAAACACCTCATTCTTACATGTTTTGTATACATCTGCAGATATAGCAAAGATTAAAAAAACCCGAACAACCAAGATACCATTTAAAACATTTCTGGAAACTTCGTGGCTCTGTCCTGATTTTAAGTAGGTCCTGGCCAAGACCTGGAACTCACCTATAGTATTACATAAACTGGCCAGTGGTTCACTAAACAGACACTGGATTGTACCCAGGCTCTTTCCCATCTGCTGTATCCTGCTCCCACCCCTGCACACAGCATTTTCAAAGACAGAACTAATGGGATGCTGGATTTAAAAATTCCTCACTGAGACCGAGTGCCATTGCCAGACCCCAGCCTGGGTGTTGTACCTGAGCTCTTCTGCTGCCAGGGCTGGGCACGTGCAGAAAGAGCTTGGGGCTATTTTGGGTAAAAATCTGAGCTTGTTCTGGAGGACCTTTGACCTCAGGGCAAGAAAGGTCTTAATGGTGGAGCTTAGTGAGCTCTACTGGCCCACGTCCCTGCTAAGGACTGCAGGTGCCTTTCTGGGGCTGGCCCTGAAGGGTGCTGCAGGTCACACAGGGAAGCACAATGGGATGGATTCCCGTCCTGCAGGCTGGCCTCACAGCCCAGCCCCAGACAGAGCTGCTCGACCATTTTTCTTCAGTGCAAGTTGTGTTTTATGGATCTGACAGTGCCACTTCACTGCAGCCACGACCTGTATGGTTCACAGCCTTCTAAGGCCGCTAACACTCATTATTTTTATCTAAACTGATGCTAGTGCAGGCGAGCAGAAGTTAATCAAGTGCTTATCAAATTCATATCTCTGTATATACACAAACCCATGGCAGAAGACAAGAGGTTTATTTTGCCTTTTAACTCCTTTTTGATCTAGAAGAGGACCTTCATTTAAGGGGCTTTCACTCCCAATTTACTGTAATTAATAATAAAAATTATTATTTTTTTAAACTTGTGTGACCATTAATTTTTTGGATTATTTTTGCTATTTTATGTCAGAATATGACAGATTCGTTTTCATGACCATATAGATGAAAACAGAATGATTTAGACATTTAGTATCACTTTGTTAAATTATACAGTTTTATTTTTACACCATCATTTGCATGTGCTAAAAGAGAACCCCTCTAAGTAACCCTGTAAGTGAAAGCTAAAATGTTCTCTTCAGAATGGCTTTTGATATTTTCAATCAAAATGAAAAAAAAAAGTTAAAAAAATGTGCCGTTCCAGCTAGTTAAACTCTCAAGTGAACAATAGGTTTCTGCATGTTTATGAAAAATTATCATTTGATAGTATGCTGAAGTTTTCACAACAATGACAGTAGTATTTTAACTTCTGGTCTAACTTCTGGTTCAGCTACATTTAATTGCAGAGGTCAATGGTACACAGAGGCCAGTTAGGTTAACTACTGAACTGCTCTTCTTAGGAATACCTTTGAATATAAATGCTGGAAAAATAACCAGATCCTTCATTTATGCCAAAATAATCTTATCTGTGTTGGTTCACTAAATGAAACAGTGAATTCTGTTGTAAAAAGCACACTATGCAAGTTTTTGTGTTGCCCATTTTTTCCTTCCTTCAGCACTGCAGCACGCTGAGCACTGCACATGCTTCACAGAACATTTCCAGGTAATAAATTCAAGCATCTAATAAAGAGCAGTAAACAGTCAAAGTGAAAAAAAAAATTAAATTTGTTGGTGGTAAAACCAGTGGTAAATACCCAGGAATTTGTGGTTTATAATGCACATTCATAATCTGTCTTTGTTGATTTTGCAGCAATGATAGAGATACAGGTGGTTTGGCCAAGTATCTGCCAGTTATTCAAATAGCTGCAGGAATGAAAACAAAGCCAAGGGGCAAAACATTAAAAAAATTTATTTTCTTAATAATTGTATCTGTAAGGTTAACTCATGCTGAAGGGAGAATGTGGAAACAGAAGGAGAAAAGTTCTGACTTTGCATCCAGACTACCTGAAAGTCAGATTGGTCCTGATCCTCGGTCAGGGAGAGGGACACAACTCCGAAGTCTGAACACCCTGAACTGCTGTCTAGAAGGACTGGCTTTTATTGCCCCTCTGATCTTACCACCAATGTGTTTCTACCAGCGATGGAAGTTTGTTAGTTCTAGTTGCAGGTCAGCTCTATAAATGCTTCAATGAAAAAAAATAGTAAAAATGCTTATTGTGGAGTTATTAATGATTCTGTAAATGAAAAAACCACCTCTCTCTATCAGTCTCTTCCCCAATTTTATCCCGTTCTTAACTGTGTCACAATTTCCTTTCTTCTGCAAGTTAAAAACCAGACAAATGCACAATTATGGCACTTGGCTGAGATGATCACAGTCCCCTCACACAGCCTTATCTCTGCCTGGTGCCTCCACAGCTTGAGACTGATGGGATTTTCCTTGTAAGATCCACCTTCCTTTTTCTTGCTGTAGGTAAGGCAGCAACACTAATTTCTGCTGCTTCCAGGCGTAAGGTCAGTGCGGGAGGACAATGCATGTATTCTGCTAGCCTGACTTTTATACAACAGTCTGGATCACACTATTCTGCATAAACAGAAAAGCTTAGATGAATTTTATGTCAGATATACTCACTCAAAAAGTCTACTGTAATTCATGAGCCAAAAAGTAAAAAAAACACAAGGAAGAAAAGGAGGCTGTTTGGCTTGATTTGTTGCCCACGTGTAAGCATCTGGTGTGATACAAAATGCCCTCAGGTACCTTTCCAAGTATCCAGCAGCTGGTCCAGAATGTCTTTGATCTCCAGTAGGGCCTCACCCACATCTGCCAGCCCCATGTGTAGATCTTAGAAACCCTAAAACTTATCCACCAGGAGACAAAAGGAGACAAGTGGGGGATGAGTTTCAAAACGTTGTTTCAAGTCAGATTTTTAGCCTAAGAACACCTTAGGATATCTCAGATCACACCAGATGCCTGCGTGGGCAACTGAATCAAATTCAGTCGGTTTGGAGAAATTAAAAAAAAAAAAATCTAGTAATATCTTAATAGAGGTCCTCAAAGAGGCATGAGAGGGAAAAGGACAGGAACTTTTGTAATGCAATAGCAAATAAAAAGGATGACATTAAAAAAAAAAAGAAGGGAAAAAAGTATTTCAGTTTGAAAGATTCCTTTGAGGGGGAAATAAAAAAGGATGTATGACCATGTGTTTTCAAGACAGGCAGAAGTGGCAGTGACATAGTATTCAGCCACCAATATACTTGCAAAGAACTAAAAAGAGGTAGAACTAATCATAAATGTAGAGAATATGATACATAATTGGTAAAAATATCCAATTACATTTCAACACCACCAGAGCCTTAAAAGTATGAAAGCAAACACCAGACCCACATCTCTCTGAGGTAAAAAAAGGGGAAAACTTTAGTCTACCTACACTAGTCTGTGTGCTTAGTCCTCATAGATGTTGTGAATTCTCCCAGTTTACCACCATAACATTAGAATCAAACCTTAAATTGTACTTTGTTTATTAGGTCACATCAAAAGATCATAAAAATACTTTTAAAAAAGTATTTAAGTGAGTTCAGTGCATACAAATCTACTGCAGATGTTTAGGAATGCCTCTGCTTGGTGGTTCAAACTGGTATGATCAGAGGAAGAATTATATTTAGCTTTCTATATAAAGTTACCAGCAATAAGACTCATAGATACAGGATTTCTTTTTAAATCTTACCCTGAAATTACATTAGTGAAGAAAGCAACATTCCTCAGGATGACATTAGGATATAATTGATTGTTTTTTCAGACTACAAGAGGAACATACCTAATCACAGTAAAGGATAACATTTTCAAAACCAACTGAAAAACCTCAGAACTCTCCTAAAAGCTTACATGCTTCAGCAAAAAAAATATGCTATTGTCTCTACCTTTAACATGGGTAAGAGGAAAAATAAAAGGCATTTCCTCATGCCAGAAGAATGCAATTCAGAAAATTGCAAAAACTGCATAGCAACCTATCTGGGAAATCCTACCAATGTGTCCGATCTGTGCTTTGTGCCCATTTCTCATGGTAATCTTTTATCTGGGAACAAAGCCACAATTGCTGAAACAGCTCTGCTTGTATAAAGTAACAGCGTGTCCAATAAGCAACAAAGGACAATTTAGTTCTCAGAACAAATAACCTGGCTGGCTCCAGATGAGCTCGCTCAAGAAACAGAGCAGCAACGCCTCCCTCTCAAACAAAGCTGAGGTACCCGGTTACGCTGGGCTAGTGCAGCCCAGACACCACGTGCATACCGAAGGAAACCTGTCCAGAACCAGCCAGGGAACGTGCCCAGCTCTGGGCTGGCCTGGACAAACAAATCAAAGGTAGTGAGATGTAAGTTCACCTGTGAAGATCTGACATTTTAAGTTCTTCACACAGGACTGGCCAGAGCAGTGGTTTTGCTTACCTTGACGATGACCTCCTGTATCAAACACTTCAACTATTACTGTGATAAACTGATAAATAAGGGAAAGTAAAGTGATAGTTATTATTATTTTTAGGAGGTGGTCAGACACGAAAAAGGATGGTGTATCTTGTTGGTGTATCTCGGCAGAAGGAATATGAATCACATATGAAGAGAATGAGAATATATGAGAGAATATGGCAATTGCCACTAATAAGGAATTATGTCACTCTACCTTATTTTTACAAACAGACTTAAGCACATCAACAATCAGAGAATGAATTTATTTGCAGGATACATTTATCATACATAGAAAACAATATTTATTGTTTCGTTAATTAAATAGAGAAAAAAGGCAAAACAAAACTACAATACATTATTCAGTGTTCCATATATTTGTTAGCCGACATTTTCAAACTGAAGCTTTCTTTTTTTTCCTTTTTTAAAAAAAACCATGATCATGAACAATGCATAGTGGGAACAAAGGGTCTAAAAATCTAACATTCCACAGCTGTGAGTCAGTGTGAAAAATAAGGCCATGTAGAGGAAAAAAAAAACCTACAGTGAATTTCTAAACAATACATATTCTATTGACAGGCTTCAGATAAGATCAACTAAGTATATGAAATCTAAAAGCAATGTTATGTAAGGAAAAGATGAATTTAAAATATCAACAAACAACTTGGAAATAGATTTTTCTAGTGATGGCTTGGAAATAGCCTCCAAACTTTCAACCAAGTATCAATGAAGATCAGTTATACTATGATGCTCCAAAAACCATCCCAGGATGAACATCTAGAGGTGAGAAATATCCAACTCCATTTTAAAAAATAAGCTACAGCTACCCATGCTACTTATTCAGCACATATATATTGAAGGAATGAAAAGTGTTAAGAAAAAAGTTTGATCACCACTCACTGAATGATTCAGTGAAGGGCTGGAAAACACATCTTCCTGCTCTGAAATGTTAATTACAACTTCTTTTCAGGTTTCATGACAATGTAAATGGAATGAATGGAATTGCAGTGTCATATCCTGCTCTTTGTTCCTGTCCTTTCACACCGGGTCAGCAGTGTGAAAGTTTCATAAAGCTGCCATAAGCTGAAGTTCTTCACTGCCCCTAAACACTGCCATCTGCTCTTCGCATGATGGAGTGGATGAGCCCAAGCCAGAAGTCACAGAGCTGCTGTTTTCTGGCAGTCCTCAGTGCGATGTTCCCAAATGCTGCATTGATGCAGGGTGTGTACCCCAGGTAACTCAGCCACATTAAATAACTAATCAATAGAAAGCGTTACATGAAATTCAGGATAAAGAAGATATAAAATATTTGCCAATATTGGATCTTACCTGTGTTAAGATTCAAGGTTCCTTACTCACAAGATTGCAAGAACAAAGCTGAGGAAAGACTGGTTGTGGAAATTGGTCTGAATGCAAGTGTACAGAATGCATATTTTACAAGTAACTATATCTAGAGTTTAGCTCTATATATAAATAGAGACTAGGCTATACAAAACTTTATAAGCCTTCTTCATCTGTCATTAGTGATATCCAGATCTGTATTGATCTCTGAATTAGTAAGACATACATAATTTATTTTAAAAATATTCCTACAGGTCACCCTTTGACATCATGTAAAATGTATGGGAAGCTATGGGAACGCTGCGACTGTGCTAAATGGAACAAAATATATCCTTATTAAAAGAAAGCTGAAACACCCTGCCTACCATGGAGAGTTCTGTCCTGAAAACTGTTTCTTCAGTATGGTCTACACAGTCTTGTTCATCCCAGTTATTCAGAACAGCACAAACAGCAGCAATAAGAGGGTGATGCATTCCAAGGCTGATCTCTTTTAGTGGCCCTGAAAAAACTGTGTTTACCATGCTTGTAGCTGAGGCTTCACAGAAAGTAAGAACCATATTTTAAACATCAGCCGAACAAAACTCATGCAGCTGTGGTTACATTATGTCCCCATCACTTGTCTTCTGTTAATAAAGAAGTTAAGAATTACTTATGGGGGAAAAACATAAGTTTCTGTTTTCAAATCCAGAGAAAACCATAGAGAGAATTCACAGAGAGAAGGAAAAACAAAAGCCTACATTGCAGAATATGGAGGACTGCTCTAAGTTATCCCTAAAAAAGCACTAATACATCCTATGGCTATGTACGTATTTGTTATACAAATGTATGTATACACACACATCCACAAATGCAGAATTATCACTGAAAGAATCAGTATCAATATCGTTGGTTGTTTCCTTCTAAATAAAAAGGATGAGTTAACAAATTTTCCACTGTGGCTCATAATTTGGGATGACTAATCTGCAAGTTTGTCTACACTTTTTCTAGTGAAGCCTCTTTCATTTAACTTGTACAGAAGCAAGCTGGTTTTAATTTCCTAAGTTAGCAAAGAGCATGTAACATCCCCCATGCTAAGGAGTTTGCCATTTCCATGTCGTATCATGCATTATCAGAACATGCTATGTAAATATTTGCTGATATAAAAAATTTAATAAAAAACAAGTTAGAACAATGATTATAATTATGGAATTCTTCTGGAAATTTTCAAACAAAAGCTAAGTATAACATTTCTGAATATTAGACATTACTTTTTCCATCTGATACAGATTTAAAATGCATAGTATATACATAAATAGTAGCAGCCATCCAATCTTTAAGAGTGCTGTGTTTTATAGTCCAGTCAATACGCCCTATAATTATATTGATGGACCCTGTATTAAAGATTCTGAGGGGCTAATTAGACTAAAATGTAGAAGGATTTAATTTTAAGGAATTACTTCCTTTCTATTTTTACAAAAACAAAAGACACATCCCAAATACTCCAGTAAAAATCCAACACACAAAAATTACCCTGTACTTTTGTGTTTTCTCTTGCTAAATAAATGACCAAAACCCCAGGAAAAATCCTCCCAGTAAGTGTATGTATGGCCCATGCTTATCAGAATGTAATCCATATGTTAGGATTATGGAGAATGAAATGGATCCACTGAACAACTTCTTCTTCAGAGAGTGGTCCAACCTACCTATTACCTTTGTCCACATTAATCTAAGATACCTAAATCAACCCTTACTCAGTAGAATTTTAGCGTATGGAGAAATGGACTCATGAATTACTTTTAAGCACTTCTAGTACTCTCTCTTCCATACAAGAGATCTAGGGTCTTCACAGTGCACTAGTTTGTCTGTTTTGCTAAAGCCATGACCGATGTCTTATCCACCCTCTTCTTGCTTATGAGGTCAGACACAGACTGAAGTTCTACTTGGTAAAACTGTGGCCTTCAGTGACTGTGTAAAGTAAACTGGCTTTAGCTTCATTTGATAAAGCTGCATGTTTTGGTAGCACAATAAATAACCAGGAACAGCCTGCCAGCCTCATTGTAGAAGATGAAATTTGTGCATGCCAATTCAGAAGCTTTGGGTTCTTCTAAATCTGTTGCCTACATCTCCATGAGAGGCACTATGCTGAAGGATTGTTCCAAGCCATTGTAGTCAACATGAATAAATAAATATCAGACTTGACATGTTTTGAAAGTAAATATCCTGCCTTACTAAATTACATTAAATTTCCAAGTGCAAATTAATTTTTTGGAATGTAGATTGGATGAGACAGAGGAAAGTGTCACAGAGCCATTGAAAGGAAGAGCTCAGATCAGTAAACAGCCACTGAGGCGAGAGAGCAGTCTGGAAGAGAGCCTTAGAGCCAGGCCTTGGGCAAGGACCAGGCTGCTCCTGCCCTCCTGTCCACAGAGGGATGGCAGAGTGGCCCATCAGAACGGCTACTCTGAAACCTCTGTATGTTTCCAGGAGTGATGACAAGTTAGACTTACAGGGTGTAGTTTGTTTTTTCTTTCTTGCACTTTGTGTTACTTTTAATGGTCCCCAGAGGGACGAGCTCACACTAGATTGGAGGATTTACTCTCTCCTACCAGGACCCATCCCAGTTTGCCTGGGTTGAAATGACTGAAAAGGAGAGGCACAGGCCAGCCACCCCAGAGAGGTGAACTTCAAGGGCCCACCCAGCCTGTGGCAGCACTGGAAAGGGATGTAAACCAGCCAACAACAAATAAATAAACATGGTCTCTCATTACTGCTTGCATCATCTTAAGAAAGGAGTCCATCTTAAGTGTGAAAACTACTGTGCAAAAGTACACATCAGTGGGCAAATGCAAACATCAGTTATGAATCTGTGCAGTAGCACCAGGAACTGGGCTCAGCCCCACTTTGAAATTACCCAGGCTTTCACCTCAGGTGCCAAAAGAATCTATTTTACCTGGTCATGGATGTTTCAGTACTCCCTGCAAGCCAGGATCCATGAGCTTAGGTTCCACTTTAGCTCCTGACAGAAAGGCTGTTTCTGTAAAGGAACTCTGAGCTGCAGCAGCTCCTGTGGGGAGCACTGTATGAGGCAGAAGTTGCAGGGTATTTTCTAAAGTTTCCTATTTCAAATATTGAGGCTCCCGAACTAAAACGTTTTTGTTCAAATATCAGCCTATATTGAGGCAAGGCTCTGATTGAACCTGTTATATATAAACTAGGCAATATATCACAGGAGGACAAGACATTCAATATATAATCCTACTGGGTACAAAATACTACAGACTTAAAGGGCTTCAAAGCATGTCAGACATACTTCAGTCAGTAAAATACTGACTGTTCTTCCACTGTTCATTTAAGAACAAAGATATGGTCTGTATTCATCTCAGAAAGCAAAGCCAAATATTTAAATAGTTCAAATCACAATCATACTCTTCCTCTAAATAGTTCATATGTAAGACCAGCTTCAGCTAAATATCTTTGTTAGCTATCTTTGAACAGAATGAATCCTAGCAAAGGAAAACAACCCTTTGAAATACAGAAAATCATCAGTGAGTTACTGTACATATTACATGCATAGCATTGGAGGATAGACACCATAAAAACAATAGGTTTCACTTTCAACTGTGAACAGGTAGAATACAGTATTATTTTCTGAGTAAAACACCACAAACATTACATATCACTTAGGAAAACTATGCACAACATACTTCAGCACTCAGAAACTAAATTTCAGTTATCTTGTAGCTATTGCTGACAAATATTGCCTTTAAAAAAACTTCAGCTGCGTATGATAATATACAACTGAAAGTGTAAGCAACACAAATGTGGGCTTTGGTATCCTCCCACATGCTTCATTTTTAGCAGACATTGGCACTTCTCATCTACATCCTGAGGACGACGTTCCTCCAGTCATTTTGGCCAGGTGAAAAGGAAAGCCACTAACCCATATGGCTGCTCTCCCCCATTAACACATGGTATGCATTTACCTAGCTTTTCCCCATTTTGAGACCACACTTTAGGGCTTCTTAGAATCCAGTTTGGTGGAATACCAGGCTAGAAAAGCCAAAACAAGTCACTGAAGACTATGCTGATTGAGAAATGATCAGAGCCCACACAGATCTTCTGACAATTATAAAATAAAATTAAATTTAATTATTAATTAATTAATTATTAAAATTATAAAATAAAACTGTTTTTTCCTCCCACTTTACAAAAATTTGAGGCAAAATAATTCCCTTATTTCAAGATGTGAATTAATGAAGTCTGATTTTTCCTATGAAATCTTAAAATGCAATTTCTCCAAAATTAATACAGTGCTTAAAGAGTGATTAAAAAGGCTCCTACTTTTTCCTATTAGATTTCCCATGACCACAGGCATGGTGTTGTAAAGTTTTAAATTAAAACAGCAACCACCAGTTGATTGTTCTTTCAGTGTCATTTTAAGGGAATTATTTCAATCTCAGTACTGGACAAATTTTAAAAGGCAATGGATTCATTATTTCTGTGTACTTTGAGAACTGATGGAAGAATATCCCATGTCCTATCGTGCTGTCACCATCCAAAGTCCCAGTGCAACATTGGCAGCCAAAAGTGCACTTCCAGCAAGCAAAATTAAAAAGCCAACAAGCTCTCTGTTTTGTTTTTCTACAATTAGGGAGCTCAACGTGGCTTCCAGGAAGGAATTTAATATCCACTGACCATCCAAAGCAAAGCAGGGTACAGCATTGATAACTGCCAGTGCTCCTGATAGTGAGATGAGGTACCTGGTTCAATTTAGTTAAGGTTCATAAGAATATCTGAGAAAATGTAAAAAAAAAGTAAAAAAAAAAAAAAAGATACATGTATTTTATTTCTAGTATGCAGAGAGAGACATATGAAGGTTAATTTTCTAGCTGCCATTCCACAGAAATTATATGAGTAAAATTAGTTTTACACCATAACGTACCTGGTCAGAGAATTGCCCTTGCAGATTTTTATTTTTTTAAGAGCTAAGTTTGGATACTTAAACCTGCACTCTTCACAACTTGAGTGAAAGCAGGAGACAGAAAAACCACCATCTTCTTTGCTTGCTTTGTGTGCTTTTGGAGGAAGGTTATAGCTCTGACACCATGCCTGAACTAAGAAGGTATTCTATACTCAAGTATGAAATCATGATTAGCAGTATTTTCCAAAACACTCCCTAGTAAATGACTAAAATATAATCAGAAATCTGACCTCTCTCTCCTACTTACCTGTCAGCCAGAAATCTGGGTGGATTTCTGTACATGTGTGTGCACGTGAGAACGAGGGATGGGTAGATAATTTTTACTGTTGGTAAAGGCTTGCTAACTGCAGTACCTACCTCCATCCTCAGTGGCCAGGCAAGAAGACATGAGTCAGAAAGCAGCTGGGGCAGTGTGAACCCTGATGTGTTCCCAGAAAATGAGAGCTTATGTGGTACCTTTACTCTAGTTCTATGGACTAGTTATTAAACTGAACTACATAGTTTAATTATTCTATAGCCACGCATGAACATTTCAGTTTCTAAGGCTAAAGGTTCCAACATTAGCCACAGTCAAGTCTACTAATCTATATGTATGTGTATATATAATCTTGTTCACGAATAAGCAAGTGTTAACCAAATTATCCTGTTTTTTGAATAGCTATTTTCTTTTCTCTTGAAGAAAAAAAATAAAAAACCCAACCATATCCTGTTATTTAGTTCAGTATAATGACACAAAAATAATAAAACCCTGACATTGCAATGCTAGCAAGAACATCTAATTTTTCCTGACTTAAATTCAAGCTTACTTTGGCTCTCTTGTCACATCTGTTAAGGCTCATCCTCAAGAGTTAAAAAAGCACTGACCAAAAATACACTCTTAAGCTCAAGAAAGTTAGAGATTTCATTTTTAGCTTGGCACAGGGACAATAATCAATGCAGAGATGGGATAAAGATGTCAAATGTCTACAGAAATATTTCACGGCATCCTGTCTAGAATGATATCCAACTGAAATTTCGCTGGGTCACTAAATTCTAAACAGTTCCCTTCTTACCTTAAAAGAACAAACATACTTCAAAGGATACTTGCAAAACGTCTCTATCACCACAGGCATGTCGATACTTAGAAAGTTTTGTCGTGGTACAAAACTGCTGAGACTTACTGAAATGAAAATAAAAAGATACACAAAGCATGAAAAGTCATTCCAGGGTTATAACATTATGAGCTTTAGATTATAATTTTGCAGAAAAATCACATGGGAAATGACCTTGAAGGACAAATAAATAATAAGGGTCTGCTTGTTTTTTGTTTTTACAAGACTGCAGCTGTTACATTTTTCTTAAACATGGTCACTATCACGGTAAAGTCACTACACAAAGCACAGTTAGTATTTCAGTAAAACTAGATCTAAAATACATATTTTCAGAGGCATTTTTAGTCATAAAGACCCCACTGTGTGATTCCAGTACTTTTCAAAGAAAAGAGATTATAAAAGTTACCAGACTTTTTCAACATATGCAGTCCACATGCATACTGTGGTTGCAGATGTGTATTTTCTCTGAAGGCCAGAAAAATCTTCCCTTGCAGTACCTGCAGAAGATCTCCCTAACCTGAGGCCAAGCTCATGGTGTACAGGAGTAGGGGAGATGGGGAGCAGAATTGTGGAGTCCCTCTGAGAAAGCAAAGGCTACAAGGGAATGCACAGCTGCATCACACAACACCAGTCAGCCAGTGTGTAAGTGGCTTCTCTTCTGTGTTCAGATGGTAAGTGACTTCAAGATAGAACTTGGTGCAACTTAAAAACCTGGGAGGGGGGACTTGCCATCCTTCTTAAAAACAGTGACTGGAAAATTGCAGTGTCGAGGACCACAGGATCTTGAAATACTTTATTACTGTACACACTGTTCCTTGAAGGTGTACATGAACCTTCAGTTGACTGCATGTCAAATGTTTCTGAGAGATTCTTCAAGGAAAGTGTGGTGGTTTGAGACCTACCAGAAGGCACTTTGTTAGTAAAGGGCAGTTCCATCTGGGTAGCAGTCTGAGTCTGCCAGCACCAAGGACTGTTTGAAACCCTCTGTGACAGCTGCAGGAAAGACACCTTTCCTACTAAAAGGAAGGCACAGAGAAGTCTAACCCGCAGAAGGAAGAGGTTAGGGTAAATTGATGCAGAATTAGAAAATCACCTTGATAATAAACTTGCACGATACCACCAATACTCTTGCTGTCTTTGAAGTACAACTTTAGATGTGAGTTGCCAGCCACAATGGCCTGAATTTTCCCTACTTACGTGGAGAAAAGTTATAGCCATAAGAAATACATACCTCCAGAGAGATATTTGAAGGCAAGAGATCAAACCCCACTCAATACAAACATCCCTTGGGAAAGGAACAGTTTAACTGACCCTTAGAGAAATTTTAACCATAGGTGTCATAGGTTAGCAAGCATAGTCCTGGAAGGGATGTCCTTGCTAAGGGGTGCTTACAGTTTCCTCTGGGAACTGATAGAACCTATCAGCTGGCCAGTTTGAATATGGACAATTCTCTAAGCCACTTAAAGTTGTGACCACCTCTGTGATCCACATTTAAGAACAGACAAACCCCCCCTCCAAGCTCTCTCTCGTTTCCAGTGCTGGGACAGGTGGCTGCGGGCCCCGTGTGGGGGCCAGCGGGCCCAGCCAGGCCCTGCTTGGGCCAGGCCGGGCCGGGCCACGGCCATCCTGAAGCCATGGACCTGTTCCAGCCATGGAACCCCCCCCACTGCCTTGCCATGGGCAGCTGGAGCGGCTTGGCTCTCCCCCCTCTCCACTTCGATAAGAAAGATTCAACATTCCAGCTGCAAAGCTGCAAGGCTGAGGTGAGATTAACCCTTTTACTGCTGTGAAGAGCTGAAAACCTGAGGGAAGAGAGAGAGAGGAGATGCTTAAAGCTGAAATTCTGTTGTGAAGCTATGATATATCAGAGTATCCTGTTGTAATTTCATGAAGATATGGGGGGTGGAGTGTTCAACTCGTAAGCAGAAGCACCTGCGCTGAGATAGGCAGATGCTGATGCAGCTGTAATTTCATGAGGAGTTTGGACAGGGAGAAATGAACCAGATGAGGACTTTTGCTCCAAATGGGAAAGGAGAAAACCTCAGTTCCTAGAGATGCTCCCAGAGATAGTCCTAACAATGAAGATGATGAAGACCCTTTGCTCCCAGGGAAGGAGAAGGGCCTCTGTTTTTTTGTTTCTGAATGGCTCAACCTTAAAATAGTACCCCAAAAAACTTCAAGAGTGGATCCTTGAAAGCAGTTGTGGGAAAAGCTGCAAGTCGGGGGAAGGGACTCACACGCAGGCAGAGAGACTCCTCTTCCTAAATGGACTGAACAATATTTGGAAGTGGGCGGCTCTCTCGTTGTGATAATGTTTTCATAGCATGAGCAAGAAGAGACTTCTCTTTCTAAATGGACTGAACAAGGTTATTATGGAAGTGGTAAACAGAGTGAACATCTTAAGGGTTGTCTTTTTACATTGTCAGTGGGAGAAGGGAGGAAGGTGGGGGGAGGAGGAGAGTTCTGAAGGTGGTATAATTTTTTTTTTTCCTTTCCTCTTTAAGGTCTGTTAATAAACTTCTTTATATTCTTTAAAGTTTGGTGCCTGCTTTGCATTTCTCCTAATTCTTATCTCACAGAAGATAAACAGTAATGAGTATTTTGGACCAAACCACTACACTAAATTGGTGTTTCCTCCCGGTTACAAACCGAACCTGCGACAATAGGCTAAGAGAACACTGGGAACAGAACATACCAAAAGTGCTGCTAAGTATATCTTACTTAAGAGTGAGATCAGATTTCTTCAGGTTTGATAAAGAATTCAAGGACACAGCAACAAAGGTGAGGGAAAGTATTCTAAAGTCACGTAAGGCAGAGAACGGTCCATTTGGTCACATAAAGACATTTACTTCTGTTAGCAGATGCCCTTCTGATAAGTCCAGCCAGCAATCACACCATGGGTTGGAAAGACATGGATAGCAAGGAGAACCGAAAAAAGAATGGGTTTGATGTGGCAACAAGCAGAGAACTTTTCAGTATCAAAACTGCCAGTGCGCTTGAAAGTCATGTTTTTTCTTAAAGCTTAAGACCAACCTTTGATTTAAGGGAACTGGGAGAAAATAAATCTGTTGGACAACTGAGTGAAGAACACAACAGACAAACCCTGGACACTACCCAGATCAGAAAGTCAGAGGTATCCAAGTCAATCACAGAATCATAGAATGATCTGGGTAGGAAGGGACCTTAAACATCATCTTGTTCCAATCTCCCTGTCACAGGCAGGAACATATTCCACTAGACCAGGTTGGTCAAAGCCCCATCTAGCCTTGCCTTGAACACTACCAGGGACAGGGCATCCACCATTTCTATGGGCAATGTGTTTCAGTGCCTCACTATATTTATTGAAGAATTTCTTCATTGTATCTAATCTCTTTCTAGAAGAAAGCCTGTATGATGAGTCACTGATTATAAGAGATACAACTGCAAAGTTCTTTGAAACATTCTATGTGTTTGTCTAGCAGTATTTAGTATCAAGCTATGGCAGTAAAAATATAGTTGAACCACAAAAAAAGCCCCAAAGATACAGTATTTTTCCCTTACATCTATTCTACACAAAAAATTAATCAACTAAATGCAATATTTTATTAAAATACTCATTTAGCCTTATTTTAAAAATTGCACTGGTTAACCAAGCAGACACCACAGCTTTCTGCAGCTTGACACAGGAGCTTGCCTGAGTGCAGGTGCAGGACCTTGTACTTGGTCTTATTGAACCTCATGAGGGTTCTTTTCAAGCTTGCTCAGGTCCCTCTGGATGGCTTCCCATCCTTCAGGTGTGCCAACAGCACCACTCAGCTTGGCATTGTCTGCAAACTTGTAGGAGGTGTACTTGATCCTGCTGTGGGGAGGCTGTGTCCCAGCCCATGGGTGGAGCTGCCCTATGGGATGTGCTCCCCTACCTGGGAGGGCAGCTTCCCAGGAGCACCCTGAGTTCCATCCCCACACAGCCGCACCCTGGCTGCCCGCTCATTCCAGGGCCATGAGGTCACACAGGCCCAGGGGACTCCAGCAGCTGTCCATAAGCACCCTGAGTGCCAGCCCCACACAGCCCTGCTCCCTGAATACCATCCCCACACAGCTGTGCCCTGACTGCAGGGGCCATGAGGTCACAGAGCCCCATGGCACTGCACTGGCCATAAGAACCAACTGCTCAGCCCCCATCCCTGACTGTGTGGTGGAAAGGGGACCATGGCACTTGTCCACCATCTTTTCCTCTCCCTCCTCATCCTCCTGATGGTCCTGCATCCTGGGGCTGCCAACTATGCTCCACAGAAATCACAGGAAGCAGGTAAGCTGCCAGCACTGGTGCAGCCTTTCATGGGCTAGTGGGGTCTTCTCACCAAGAAGATGGTTTTTCCTCCAGTGCTTTACTGAGGGTTTCCTCTCTGTGAGCGCTCTCCTGCTAACAGAGTCCCAAGTCCATCCCTCCTCCAGGGGTGTTGCACATTGTGTTTAAAGAGTGCTGAGCTGCCAGCTCAGAGGTCCCTGGGTCCTCCTCTGCAGCTCTGGCAATCCACTGACATCTGGCTCCCACGTTGCTACCTGACCCCCCATCCAGTGCTTCTGTACACAAAAGCAGAAGACCCCAACATGCAATGGAAACATTTCTCTGTGCTTGCTCCTAGCTGAGTCTCTAGCTGATTCTGTGGCAGCTTGGCAGAAAGATGGTTTGGAGCCCTTGGGAAAGCCCGGAGCAGGTAAGTTCTCAATGTTCCTTCCTTTGAAAGAATAATTATCACCAATGTGTCAATAGCTTAGTAATGAGCAATTTTCTTTAAGATGGCTTGCTGAAATCTTCAGTCGTCAAACACATGCGTAATCGCACAGGTAAGTTAGTTGGAGGAAGATACATTTACCTTTTAATCTTCCTTCCATAAGAAATGCAAGTTGCTCATTCCAAGGCCGATGCCAGCCACTGGCATGGCCAGGTAATTGCTGTCCTGTGGTCAGCACAAGACAGCTGTGTGGCAGCAGGCTCTTTCCCCAGTGCCTACTCTTGCATGTCACATCAGCAACTGAGCTGAAAGTGTGTTGGGTTCAAGATATCTGGATCCCATTACAGAGACAATGAGAAACAGGACTCTTGCACAAACATAGCTCCCTCTGTAGCTTCATCCCAGAGCTTGCCCTGAGTACCCAGATGACCAAAGCACAAAGGTAGCCCCGAGCAGGATCCCTCTCATGAGCTGAGGTCCAGATCAGTGTTCTGACTTGCATATTGGGCAGGGAAGCTAGAGGGAACCTCCCCATCCTCCTGCGTCCTCCATGCCTGAGCCATGCGGAGGCTTTACCCGTGTCTGCTTTTTGGCAGTGCTGCCAAAGTCCGGAGAAAAACAGAATGAGAAAGCTGCTCAACCTCCTCAAGCAGACTCAAAGCAGTCAGGTACTGAGCAGTCCTGCTGGGATCCCTTATGGGGAGACACATCCTGAAACGTGCAAGTGGCTGCAAGGGGCGCTCATGCTGGAGAAAGGGCAGACAGGGAAAGCAAGCTTTAAGTGTCTCCTGTGAGGGCCTGACTCCATCCCGTTGGGGTGTGGGAGCTGGCCCAGAGAGGGAGAGTTGCAGGTGGAACTCCCTAATGAGTTTTTGTCAAAGCAGTGACTGGCCAAGCAGCAGTGCTCCCCACTGTGCTCTCCTCCTGACCATTTGAGCTCTGTTCAAGGGACAGCCTGTCCCCATGGGGTGGGAGTGTGCCTCCAGGACCAGCACTGGGGAGAAAACAAGAGAACATTCTGGTGATATCAAATGTGCTGCAAGTTCACCAGTGGTTAACTGGCAGACGACAGGCTAACATTTGGAATTGCTCTCACAGAAAAGGCTGGAGAAATGACCAAACAAGTTCCTAATGCCCGTGAGCACATCGAAAGTATTTTCTGTCATGGAGCAGGCTGTATGATAGGCATAGTGATAGTCCTGGTTGCCGTGCCAGCTGGGATACTGATGTGCTCTCTCGCAATCTGCTGGTGGTGTGAGAGAAAACGGTGAGTCACAGATCCCCCCACAGCTCCTGCTTCCTTCAAAGGCAGCTCACAGCCACAAAGCATTTCTAGTCAGGCTGCTGTGCAGCAGCTAGTGGTTGGTCGAAAAACTCCTCTGAGGCTTCTGCAGCTGTCAGCAGCTTTAACTGGCCTCTTAATTTCTGGGTCTTCTCTTGGGGAGTCTACTCGGACTGGAGCCAGTGTTTGCTCAAACTGAGCCTGCCTGGACAAGAACAGCTTGCATGAGTGTCAGGCAGAAGCAAAACAAAGTCAGGACGAAAAAGAGTGAGGGGTGATATTGCTCTAGAAAGCAAGAGATGCATTGGCACCTGCTGCAGACCAGCGAACCTGCCTGGAGGAATATCCCTGCTTGGTGGTGCCCTGGCCAAGGTGTGCAGCGGTGAGCCCTGCCAGCTCTGGGCCCTGCTGTGCAGGAGAGTCCCTGTGTCTCACCTGCAGCTTAGCCACCTCCTCTCTCCACAGGCGTCTCTCTGGAGATCAGCAGGAACGCACCGGCCTGATCGCATGCTCAGACAGCCAGCCCAGTTCACCTGAACCTGGTCTGCCACTGTAGTAGCCCTGAGAAACTCACACATCTGATCCCTGAGCTGTCCTTCCCCTGCCCCTCCTCGGCTGCCCTTCAGCAGCTGTGGAAACTGCCCAGCCCCAGCCACAACAGAAACAGCCACCTCCACCCCCAAACCTGCTGGCCCAGCCCTCCAGACAAAGCTGAAGGGGGCCTGCCAGGGTAGGGGATGGGCTGACAGAAACATGACCAGCAGCTTCAGGGATCAGCTCTTTTTGTCTGAATAAAAGGGATAGTTTTCACACAAGTATTTGCACAGTATCAGAATATCCAGAGCTGGAAGGGACTCACAAGGATCACGAAATCCAACTCCTGGCCCTACAAAGAACATCCCCAAGAGTCACACCATGTGCCTGAGAGCATTGTCCAAAAGCTACTTGAACTCTGTTAAGCTTGGTGCCATGACCACTTCCCTGGGGGCCCTGTTCCACTGCCTGACCACCTTCTGGGTGAAGAACCTTTTCCTGATACCTGACCTAAACCTCCCCTGGCACAGTTTCAGCCCATTTCCTGGGGTCCTGTCACTGGTCACCAGAGAGAAGAGATCAGTGTCTGCCCCTCCACTTCCCCTTGTGAGGTTGTAGACCATGATAAGGTTTCCTCCAGGCTGAGGAAGCCAAGTGACCTCAGGTGCTCCTCAAATGGTTTCCTGTCTAGACTCTTCACCATCTTCGTAGCCCTCCTTTGGATGGTCTCTAATGGCTTTTACATCTCTATTATATTGTGGCAGCCAAAACTGTGCCCAGCACTTGAGGTGAGGCCGCCCCAGTGCAGAGCAGAGCAGGACAATCCCCTCCCTGGCCTGGCTGACGATGCTGTCCCTGATGTCCCCAGGACAAAGCTGACCCTCCTGGCTGCCAGGGCACTGCTGGCTCATGTTCAGCTTGCTGCTTACCAAGACACTCAGATGTCTTTCTGTGGGGCTGCTCTCCAGCCTCACATTATCCAGTTTGTCTGTACACACAGGTCAATTGATATCCGAAGCAAACTTGACAAGTTGAAGGCTGGTATCAGAACATCTGATCAAAACTCCTGTTTATGAGCCAAAATAGCAAAATGGCTGAGGCACCCAGTGTATTCAAAGGTTTCAAAAGACATACACTGCAAAATACTGTAGTTTCAAAGCTTGACTGCCTCTTGACAAACACCTTAACGGCCACTACCAAGTCACCATCCTGAGCCTGGAGTTACGTCTACGTTGAGAATGGATCACTGATCTTCCCATTTTGTTACAATAAACTGTTGTCACTGACAGCCACTAGACATGGATCTAAACTCCAAACCTTACTGCTGAAGCAAGCTTCAAACACAAAGAAACTTCAGGAAGTTGCTGGACTGAGCTCTAGAGACTGTAACATGAGGCAATACATTTACTGGTTGTAAGGACCAAACCTAATGGCAGTACGTGAATTTGTCCTCTGAAGAATAACAAAAGAATTACAGAAATTATGGTCCCCAGGCTTGTCTTCAAAAAGACACTGCTGGGAAGAGGTGAAGAGCAATGAGCGTGGGTGAGAGAAAACAGTCATTGTTTTCCCACTCTAATTAAACAATTCTTTGACCTGGAAATAACATTTCTTTTGTTGGCTAATGCTAGATGGTGTTGGCAAATATTGAGAAGAATTCACAACAGATACAATTTTAATTAGAAGTGACTTGAAGACTAGGTTGACCAAAGACCTATTCCAAACTTCTTTGTGGGGGAAGGGGCATGTATGCTGTGGAAGAGACAGACAGCATGGCATGAGTAATTTCTGTGTGGTCTCCAGAAGAACTGTATGTGTAACCCTTTAAACATGGGTTAAAGGCAAAGAAGGACCATCCTCAGCGGTAACGAACAAGCATGGAAATGCTGAGAGAACAGGCTGTACCAGAAAGGCCTTCATCATGGGTTATGGCTGTTGTTGCTCATAAACATCCCCAAAGCCAGGAAGTGGCTTCTTTTTTTCAGAAGACTCGGATACAACAGAAGTAGGAAACTGGTCCATCTTGAGGAAATTATCTTCTAGGTAAATTCTGTCTTCTTTTCATGAAGGAAATCTTACAGGTTTTGGTCCATGACGGACAAGAGTAACACTCAGGGGTATGTTTCCTCAAGTAGTGTGAATTCCCAACACAAATCTTAAGTCATCAGACTCTTCCCAACCAACAAGGGCTGGAGAAGGAAGCAAAAATGTTGCAGTATTAGAAATGACAAGAGGGAATAAAACCCCTCATACATAATAAAGAAGAAACACTGCAAATTTGCATGGCAGTACTGACAGGGCCCTCCATTTCAACCTTACATATCAACTGTCCAACACAGGAAGAGCCTCTAGAGCATAACTGGGCTGCAATAAGAAAAGTTTAAAAGACTTAATACCATGTGTATTAAACTGACAGTATGAATTTATATTGGATAACATTAGATACTTTTTACAGAAAGAATGCTAATTAAAAGCATTTATCAATGTGTCTGTCCCAAACAACATGCACTCCTAATCATTTTTCTGTTTTAGTTTTGGCCAAATCTCTGTCACTGTAAGTTCATTTAGGATTATAATTCTTTACAGTTTTGCTATTTTTTAAATACTGGAAACAAGTGCTATATATAGCCTCCATATCAACAAAAAATATTTTTGCTAGTATACTTTAATTTGAGACAACGTAAAGATTTAACAGAAATAAACTGTAGAGGCTATTTCTTCTAAGTAGCTAACGCATTTAAAAAAAAATGTTATCTGGAAGTTATCTTCAAACGAAAATACGAAATAATTACTGTTTCTCCATAAATCAGGACTAACATGACAACAATACAAGCCTAAGCAGAAAATAATACATGCATAATCTTAGAATGTTATTCAAACATTACTTTAGTGACATTTCTAGAGAAAATAAAGTCATAGTACTAGTACTACAATTCCCGTATCGTGTTGAGTGTTAAATGTAGCACTACTCTAAAAAGTAATGCTTCCTGCAGGCAGAAAGATCACACTAAAGAATAAGGCATTTCATTTCACTACAAAACATATTCCTATTTCAAAGCTCACACAGTAGCAAAAGAAATTATATTTTAACTAAAAAACCAGTTACCACATTCTGATCAGTCACATTTAAAAAAAAAAAGCACACCAAACCGGTTGGCCCCAGTCAGTATTGTACAGTGCAAAGCTAAGTCTGAAATATTTAGTTGTTCCATTGGAATCCATGAAACTCTACGATTGTACAGTGACTGCCTGCTACCCAAGCCATGGTCCTATCATTTTAGGTCTGGTGTTTTTCCAAAGGGAACATAGAGTACAGATTGCATTTGCGGTGAAGTCGGTAATAAAATCAAGCTTTTAGCTTTCAAATTAATACATTCTATGCAGAATTCCAAGGGTAAATCACCTCACAATTATATTCCTACATGTATGCAAACAGTATTTTCACTAAGTAACTTCTTCAAGAAGAACTACCACTTTAAAGGTAACAACATTCTTTTTCAACTTCTGAAAGACCAGCAGGTTCAATTCTTTTGCAGAATTACTGTTCAGGAGCAAACACCAACGAAAACGCCATTGCTCCAATGTATTAGCAAATGTTGTATGTTATTTAATTTAGAGCAGTCAAATGAAAAAATAAATAAGGAAAAAACTGTTGTGAAAACACTTGTGGCTCAGTAGTCACGGCAATCTGTCGCAGGTACTTGGTTATTAGGTATGATTTAAGCAGTCATTCTAAAATTCCAGGCAAGGTGTTGGAGCAAGGTGCCCTACAGATTTTACAATAGCATTTTGAGACATTTATGTGTTAGGAAAATGCAGGTACCTGGTTCCTATTACTAACCTGAATAAGATCTATTCTAGAAATAGCCCTTTCATACTTTTCTGAAAAAACATCCATCTCATACCACACATGGTTTCTATTACCTTCGTAACTCATTGCACTGTGCACATTTCATTTTAGGCCTGAGTAGTCCATGTCTCTCCACTGGCTGTAACAATAAATGCATTCTGCTTTAAACAAATCAACTACGAAGCACTCCAAGACCTTGTTTAAGCAGCCAGGCAAAGAAAACCATATTAGAAATTGTTTTTGCTAAACTTTCAATAAATAATACCAACCTGTATACTGAAGATGCATGGGGTGTCCTACATATAGCATGTCAATATGGGGTGGATGCTTTACCCTGATTAGCCTTGTTTGGTTCTCCAAAGAAGGAGTTACACAAAAGCTTGGAACAAAGTCCTTATGGCAGTCCACGTTGGTTCGACAAACCTTGCTGGCTTCAATAACTTTTCGTGCTGGCAGACAGGCATACTGCAAAGGGCATTTAAAAAGATTATGAAAGGTAAAGGTATTTTCCAACAGATCAAAATAAAAGGAACTATATATGCCTTTTTAAAGCAAAGACATGTCTCACTGATATAAGCCAATGAAGTGCTGAAATCCGATTTTTTCCTAGTTTTTTGTTGTCAAATCCTGAAGAATCTCTACCTGATACATATTCAATCAGTCATTCCATATTTTGTGCAATGTGGAAGGGAGGGTGTATACATATACCAAAATAAAAGCAAACCAGAATTTCTAGAAAGATACACACATGCACAACAAAAAATCATGGCATCTAAACATAGTTCAGTGATTTCTAAAGGACAGAGCCTGTATCAACATCCTAGTGACTTACCTGTTCAAGCTGAAATTTTAGCAAAGAAACCAACAAATCTACCAGGTGAGTGATAGCTAAGAAACCATTCTCAACTAAGATGAACACAGGATGTTCAATGCAGTGCTGTGCTCCAACCCCTGCCTGTAACACTCTTTCACTCTGTAAGTCTGACAGACCAGATCTTTCTTGCTCCCCACAGGCCAAAGACAGTACAGCAGAAGGGAACAGGAAATTAGTTTTCCCCTTCACATCTCTTGTAAAATCTCAGTGACACTTTTCCTTTTGTTCTAAAAACAGAAACAAGGAATCCTAATCTACTGTTTGTCTTAGGAGGAAAAAAACCAGTCAATTCTACCTTCTCAGCCTGATCATTGCACTCCCCATAAATGCATGAGTGTCAGACCCTCACCATTAACCTCGACACAAACTCCTTCTAATCTAGTGAGAGGGAGAAGACACACTTCAAAAACTGCTGCATAGCTTGCGAAGACCATTTAAAATAATTTTTCAAAAACTCACAGCCAGTCTAAGGACACTTGAAAGCCACAAGGTCTCAGGCTCCTGAATGTTTTTCTTTCTCCTCTGTTTATAAGTAGCAGCTATGAGCTCAAGAATGCCAAGGCTCAAAGGGATAGTGATGTATCAAATCTTGCTGCCACTGCCATATTTCCAATGAATTGCTGGAATGTGTTCAATTCTTAGTGGTTAAGTACCACAAAAACACCCTGGAGTGGGAAGTTTATCACTGTAGAAACTGTAAACATACTAGATTTGGAACAAATTTATTTGAATTTCTTCAGGTATTTATCACTAGAGTTCAGAAGAATAATAAACTGGTACATGTAGAAAAGTTTACACAGTTGATTCTTGTACTCTTTTGCTTATAATGAACAGAAATATTCCACCTCTGTCAGTATGGAACACGTATTTTAACAAACATTTCTGTATTTTCATAGACTCCTAGAATGGCTTGGGTAGGAAGGGACCTTAAAGATATCTCATTCCAACCCCACTCATGGGCAGGGACACCTTTCCCTAGACCATGCTGCTCAGAGCTCCATGCAGCCTGGTCTTGAATACTTCCAGGGATGGGGCATCCACAGCTTCTCTGGGCAACCTGTGCCAGTGCCTCACCACCCTCACAGTAAAGGATTTCTTCCTAATATCTAATCTAAACCTGCCCTCTTTCAGTTTAAAGGCATTCCCCCTTGTCCTATCACTACATGCCCCTGTGAAAAGTCTCTCTCCAGCTTTCTTGTAGCCCCTTTAGGCACTGGAACAATGCTAAACCCTTTTATAAGGGAGTAAGTCAAAATCCTACAGAGAAACTTTACGTTTCTATGTGACAAGAACATCAACATGGTGAAAAAATATTCAAGTATGGCCCCTCATTTTGAGAAACTGGGCAATCTCTAGGACCTTCTCCTGCATGTTTTTATTTTAATTTAGGGAGTAGCACTGCTGGCTTCAGACAAAATAACTGAACTGATAGTCCAGGGTTTTGCTTTCCATGTAGTGCTCAATACCTTTAAAGACTGAAACACCAAAATAAGCAATTTCACCTTCTTCTCAAAAGCTGTTTTTTCTCACCAGTATTGTGCATCCAGAATACTGAAAATGACTGAGGTGATCTTCTGCCTAAAGGAATGAGGTGTCTAAGATTTTTTATGATTCTTCCAGAGACCCCCTGTTTGACTACGGGAAAAATCAAAACTAATATTTTGTGGTTTTTTAAGCTATAATTGGGAGAATAGTATACATGTATACCTTTATTACAAACTGTAGATATTCTTGAGTATGCTGCTTAAGTGTCAGTAAATATTTCTAACTTAATATAAAAAAATTTAGATTTACCAAAGAGAATTAGCAGTTTAAAGTAACTTACCAGATGGCTGTCCAACTTATTGCTGTATGAAAAGCAAATGTCTGTGAGGCTGTTGTTACTACAACATTCAACTGTGCCATCAAGTCTTCTGTAGACTAAAGAACATAGGCATAGAGCAAATAATCAGTATTATAGTAACTTCCTGAAAAAAACTAGTCTCTGAATGAAGTAAAACAATCATCCTATGGCCTTCAAGAATTACAGTAATTCATACAGTCTAGCTGAGGCTCAGTCATAACTAAAAATAAAGCTTCACCACCAATATGTGTGAATGTTACATGATTTCGATCATGTCACATACTGATTTTTTCACCTTAAGGAATCTCCTTGAGATACTGGGGATCTACTACTGCAATGGTTTGAGCATTACAAGTTGCAAAACACTTTTATATCCATTGCCCCTAACCTACACCAACGTTTGGAATAGAAATTTGTTAGCTACTACTGTACTGATTTCACTGGCTGGCTATGGAAATGGCCAAGACTCAAAACATACTTTTTAAATCATGAAAGCCTTTACAAGACTCAGATTCTGAAAGCTTTCCAAGCCTTGAAGGCTGCAGCAGTGAATAAATGATGTTTTAAACCATGATTTAACTTGGTAAAGAACCTTTGTACATATGCTCTTTAAATGAATTAAGCCTAACTTACTGTCCAGCAACAGCTTAAACACACACACACACACAAGAATGGTCACAGTAAGGATCTGTATCACAGCAACTGTAGTCCCTTCCTTAAGCACATCAAGCCTGGGATACTGGTTGCTGATTTATCACTGCATAACCTGCAGTCCACTGACACGGAGCTGTATGCCTGGGGCTTACAGGTGCATGCACTGTACTGTACAAACCTTTTTTCAAGTACCCTGAGGCTAAGAAACGACATATATTTTTGAATAGTGAATGACCATGATATTAGTTTCCTTATAAACTACATTGAAAACACTTTTTTTTTTTTTTTTAATTTCAAGAAGATCCTTAGGGCACTGTTTTTTCTCTAGCTTCATACTCAGATAGTTCACTCTCCACTTGTTTTATAGTCAACTAGATGGAGTCTATTTGCTATATACATTTTTATCAATATTCTGTATTTATGTCAAGTTGTGAACTGTCAAGATTTTGACAAATGACAACTGCTGGAGACCAGAGTTCTTTTAATTTCAGAGGAATATTTCTCACTGCTGGAGGCTTATGACTCCAAAAATGCAGACAGACTGGTCTGATTAGAAGGCAGCAGTGAGGACACTGTGCTGCTAACACAACACAGCAACCAGGCTTGGAAGCAATATTGAGTCTCCAGCATTAACCCTCTAGTATGTCACTCTAAATGGGACTGGTTCATCTGCAGAATATGCAGTTTTATTACCCATGACTCTGACACTGCACTTCAGAGAACAGCAGAATCTGAGGATATATATACCTACAGCATCTGAGAGTTGGTTCTTGCCATCCCTGCCCAGCTGCAAGCAGGTGCCAAAGTTGCCCTCCTCTTCAGGGGCATAATCCAAACTGTCAGATCTCTAAAAGCAGGTTCTTACCCATACTCCACTAGTTTCCAGTTTAAATATTTATCTTAGTACCAGCTATAAGATCACTTTCTTTATGTACTAAAAAAAAAAAATTCCTTTTTCAGCCTCACGAAAGTACTATGCATCAAAACCATGGACAGTCGAGTTGCCTGACCTGCTGTTTATTTCCAGTATGATGGAAAAATGCAGTGACAATTTTAAAGCTCTGAATAGCATCATATAGATTTTGCTCAGCAACAGCCCCTTACCTTTGGAATTCAGTTTCCATGAATGCTTTCATGAAAGAAACTTTAGAGAGCTTCAGAGCATGTCACAAGACAGTCAATTTAACTTGACTGTTCCTTTTTGTTCTACTCGATTTTTGTTTATCGTTCTAGTTTAGTCCAGTTCTTTTTTTTTCTTTTTTTTTTGGTTTTGGGGGTAAGCCCTTACAGCAACAAGCACTCTAACGTATAAATGGAAACAGAAGGAAGTAGACTGACTTCCAGAAGCAGTATGTGCAATCCAAACAAAACTGAGTTTATGGGCAATGACATAAAACCCTATAGGGAGACATATCTGAAGAAGTGACGATAATAAAGCACATCATTGGGTTAAACCATACAATTTGCAACATCATGCTGATCAAAGCTGTGAGGTAACCCGTGGAATTTACATCTGCAGAAGATCACTGAGTTGATCCATTTAACAGAACTTAGAGGAGATAAGAGATAATTGTACTACTGCTGAGAACCAAGTTCAGCAATATCCTGAAGAAGCAAATTTTATTATGCAGATCATACAGGGTATTTGTACAGAATGACTGAAAGACAAGAGAAATTCCTCTATCTAGCCTTCCCTCACTTTCAGTTTCCACAAAACAGCATGGCACATTGGTAACTGCTTAAAACAGGACAGCAGACTTCACTTACAAGAAATCTGACCCCAACAACAAATTCTAAATCCAAAATAGTCTTTAAGACATGATAAAATTAAAATATAAATTAATTAATATATAAAATAATGAGGAGAGCACCTTAAGTCATACCTCTAGCTGGAAAGCTTAATTGCTGTAGGGTGGCTGCACTTACACAGTAGCCGACCTGTGACTTCTCTGAAATGTCTCCCAGACAGGAATTCCAGTCTTCCACATTATAAACTGGGCAATCTTGTAGGTTAGTGACAAGGTCTCCCACAAAAAGACCTCTCGGTCCATTGGCAGGTGAATCCTGAGAAAAACAGTGAAGTCAGTCATATTACTATAGTTAAAACCACAAGGATTTGTTTACAGTTCTACTGAATACTATCTTTAGGTTAAGACACTAAAAAATGGTGGGAAACGGGGAAATGGGAGGGAAAGGGAAGTCTCCAAGTATCCTGGAGACATCTGAAAATTTGAATAATTATTTTCACACAGGTTAAAATGGTAAGAAAAATCATAACATATTAAGTTCAAGTAACTTAAATTAATACTCTGAACTTTTCAAGAAAGCAGGTGTACCAATACTTTCAAAGGTAATATTACATAATAAATGTCACTTTCTCCCGAGTTTTATCAGTTGACTTTCAGATCCAAGAAGGATCATTTCAGTTCTGCTATTCAACTGTGCTGTATTTGATTAAGTCAGAAAAAAATCATTCTTTTCCAGAATCCCAAAAGTCTATCTCTACTTTGCTTTCAGCTGACCAAATAAGGAAATCAGCTCAAAATAATCTTTAACATTAAAAACAGATAGCAGTAACTGGAGTGATAATGCAGTTTCCGGTAGATTTGCTTTGTGCCAATACTGAAAAAGAGAGAAAAAATCCCCAGAAATAAACCTGCAAACTCATCTCAAATGTCTCAACAGTTTTATAGTATGCTGATTAGTCTATCATTATTCACACCATGTTCCTTTATTTACTGATACTAAAATACATGAGACTGAGAAGAAAACTTACAGCAAGAGGTTCAATATATTAGATTCTGCAAAGTGCTGCACTGACCAAATCTGATTGTGACATTAAGAGATACAGGTACATTTCAGGTCACAAAGCATATAATATAGAAACAGCAAATATCTCTCTTACCTCTGCGACCTCAGTGACAAGTGCCCCAACACCCGTGTAATAGAAAGGGAAAAGAATGGCCGGCAGCAGAAACAAAACCATGAAACTTGCAACAGCAAGAACAAAATTATGCCATACCCCTAAAAAGAAGGCAAAAAAAAAGTTTCTAAATAAACACTAATAACAAAAAAACTGGTTTGGAAATGATCCTACAGCTGCCTTCTAATTAACTTTCCTGAAATAATTACTGTAAGAATGAATTAAAAGTTAATTTGTGAACACAGGCATAAAAGAAGAGTACACAGATTACTTTACAAACTTTAGCTTCTATGATGGCACATTGTAAGGGAGTTTCAGAGAAACCTCTAAGCCCCTGAGAATTATACTATGAAAAAAGACAGGGGAGCAGTACATCCATCTCTAAGGTGTCACTCCACCAGGATGAGAGTTCATGTACCACTACATTTCTAAGTATCAGTGGGCAGTGTACCCCAGAAGAAAAACTGGGCTTCTGAATCAATTATTAAATACAGAATGAAATGTATTACGTGTTACCTTCTACCACAATAAACTGTTGAATTTAAGAATCTCAATAAATGGGCTTATTTTTGAATACATACTGTTTGTCCTAGAGAGTAAGGTGTCTGAAATTTACTTGCAATTTAGTATTTGTGATGGTAATCTACATTATTTAAATTAAAATTATTACATGTATATGTGCCAAACGAATTTAGAAAATTATTTGGAAAAAAGACTTCTTCTACAAGAAAATATGGACCTAAAACCCCATCAAGAAACTAAGTTGTACAATCAGCATTTCCTGACACATTATTTTGAGGAACATATTTGCAATTGCCATCTTTACAATATGTGGTTCTCCATAGGAAGCAATGAGCCACTATCATAGGACACAGTTGGCGTTCACCATCAAAGCTTTATGGCTTTCCACATTCAGCACTACACAAATTTTCTCATTTAGTTTGTGTTCTCAGACAAAAACTTTTGTATGAACAAGGCAGGAAAACTTTTCAATGTTGAAGAGTCTTTATTTCCTTCTTACAGGGCTTCATCTTGTTAAGAGGAGTTTATTCAATTCTATATTTACAGTGCAGTTACAGGGCAGGAATTGAAGTAAATATATTTAAAAATATATTCAAACTTTCTTGCAGTGTATATAACACAGACATCATAGCATATGGCAGACTTATCTCCCTTGTCTATCTCTACATCTCATCTGGTCTTCTTTTACACTTCTAATGCTGCAAAAATGAGAGACATTTCTGGAATTCTTGAAGTAAGGATTTGTTGCCAGTTCCATAGTAGATGCTTCTTAAAGTTATTTCTTTCTATAGTTTTAATTGTATCTCATGGAAAGGAACTCAGATAGAGGAAATGTTTTTGTAATCAGTTCTCCTTATTTCACATAGACACATTTATGCGCAAAAAATCCAGAAGTACTGAGTAAATATTTTAACTTTATTGTTTTAACCTTTTTATTTTTTTTCAGCTTAACAAAAGACAAAAATGTAAAATGGAAACAAAATTATTTTCACCAGTGTGGCTGCTACACAGAATAAACTGAAAAAATCCTTAAAACAGTAGTAATAAAAAAGAGGTGATGGAACTGCTAGAGAGTAACAAGGAATACTTTCAAACATCTAGGAAACATGGGCCTTGCTACCAAAATCGACACCATCTGCTGGGTGGAATACAGCAAAATATCTAAGACAGAAAGGTTTCAAACTCATCCCAGGTGATCCACAGAAAAATGCTCAAAATGAGAATACCTGTAGAGGCAATTGCTCAGTTTACCTTCAACTTCATCTTGCTAAAACAGCCTCGTTCTCGGATACCTAATTCCTTACATTTAAAAGGGACACTTTACACAACCCTACCTAAAAAACCTCAAAATAATTAACTATTAATTAAAAAAAACCCTTAAAATTATTTAACTCCTGTTAAAGACAAGATGAAATGTATTAAAAATTATCTCAGAAAATAATACAAATATTTGAACTAATTACAAGAAAGTGCTGCACAGAATCAGTTTTCATCTATCTAGCAGGCATGGAATTATATATAATTATATATATATATAACTATAAATATCACAAGTCTTACAAGAACACTCATTTCCTGTTCTTGAACTCATGATGCCATCTGCTGTACAACAAATGTATTTTTTAATCTCCAGACTATGGCTGGACTGCAAAAAGACTGTTTGGTATTGGCCTCTAGTCTAGCTCTGTTACATAGCTGCCGTACAAAAATCTGAGAGTGTGTCTCTCTAAATTCAAATTTCTGAACACCAGGAATAGGTTCATCCAACTGTTCTGACAAATAAAACCAAATTCAGTCGTTTACTGAATACCACATTTTATCATTATCAAACATCCTAGTTCTGAAACATATCTATCATAAACTGTAAAACAATGCACTTATTTGTTACACCTAACTGAAAACAAGCCATTCATGCTAACCAGTCTTGCAACATGTTTGCTCCTGCCTTGTATTCCCCTATTTCAGGTTTCCCAAGAAACATGAAAAATTATTATAGGTGTTTGCTTGTCATCAAACATGCAAGCAATTATTTTCTATTACAGCTTAGAATTCTATTTTTTCTGATAATGTCTCAGGAATCTATCAACTCAGGTTCAATGCACTACATCAACCCATTCTGAAATTCAGAATGCCTTTTCTTTCAGTTCTGCTCACAGTAGATGGAAATGGAAATAGATTAACAGGGCTTCATAAAAGGTAGCCTATTGTAGTGAATGATTTTTGTTGATTAGGGTATTTGGAATACAGATATATTTACTTACCTAACATTTGTAATTATTTACTTGATTTATGAAAGTTTGAAAACATGCTTGCTAAAGGGTTCTGTATGCCCACCCTCTATATGATGTTTTAGATACAATAGTCAAGAAACAATGTTGGTAACTAAACATTACAACAGGCTGGCTGCCAGCCTACTGTGCCCTGCAACAGAAAAACATCAGTATCAAGAACTAAACCAAGATGATAACTTTTCTATCTCTATTCCAGTTCTTTGGGAACCACCTTTGTCTCTAGAAATAATCATACAAGTGGTTCAGGCAGAACAATACAGTCTCAGTTTGACTTTTCACAGCAACCAGGCTCTACTTCCCAGTAGCCAGAGACCAAAAAACATCAATTCAAAAATATCTGGAGATCATCTGGAGCCACAAGGTATGATTCTCTTTGGATGTTTGTGTTTTAACCTTTATTTCCTCCTGATGGCAACATAAAAACACAGTGACCTGTACAATAACACAACTCACTGGTCAGTGAAAACCACTCACAGTACTACTGAAAATT
Organism: Corvus kubaryi; assembly: GCF_017639235.1. Classification (NCBI taxonomy): domain Eukaryota; kingdom Metazoa; phylum Chordata; class Aves; order Passeriformes; family Corvidae; genus Corvus; species Corvus kubaryi. The sequence continues at coordinate 11,084,123 of NW_024580667.1, forward strand.
AGATTGCTCCTACCGCAGAAAATGGTAGTGAATTGCTCAAGGATGTTGACCTGTGATAGGAAGTCCTGGTCTCATACCACCATTCTGGCTGAGTATTTCCCAGCTTGTGTGCTCCAAGGTTTTGCTACTTAGGCCATATGATATGCAGAAATATCCCAAGCAATACACAAACAAAAAAGACAGAGGAACTTCTGCACCTGGTGTAACAGCTCTTTCTAATGAGAGGAAGATCAGAAGCCCCACTTTTTCCCCAACCACACAACTGGAATTTCTTATGCATGACTACTCTGAATTGGATCTAGATTATAATAATATTTTTCATGACAGGAAATTGGTACTCATTTAAGATCCTAGAAACTGACATCTCTAGCCCAGAAAGCAGCTCAATAAGGACAGCAATGATTAAATGATTTTCTGAGATGCCAATGTAGGTTCAGAACAGAAGGATCAGCATTAGGTAAAGAGAAGCAAGCTTTGGTACTTATTCATTCTAAACCTTAAATACCCAATCAAAGATTCACAAATGATGCCTTAGAATAAGTAATGGTGCTAAGCAAAGATTTAATAAAAAAGCACAAACTATTACCTGCACAAAATATCCTTAACTGCTGGACAGGAGATATCAGCTGCAAGTGAGTTGTGAAGAGGTCAACAAATGCTCCAGGATAGACAATGAATATAAAAATCCCAAATCCATTGAATCGTACTTGTTCTCTTAAAAAGAAAAGAAAAATGAAGTAGTGTAGCCGCAAAAAAACAAAAGAAAAACTGAAGAGATTCTACATCACACATTTTTTGACAAGAATGACTAAAATTTTATTATAAAACTAATTTATTTTTGATACTATCAGTAATTGAAAGATAATTAAATGAAAGGATGTTTTCTGCAGTACTTGCCATTTCTAAGAAGTATACGTTTGTACGTTTGGTAAAAACATAAAGGATAAGTTCAACTTCTTTTCTGTTTCCTGGTAACAAGAACACATAAAATACTTTTTAAAAACCCACCCAACCTTCATGTTAAGATATATTTCAATGTTTGGGGTAATTTTTCTTTTAGGTAAAAAAAATGGTAATTTGTAGGAAGCAGTTTCAAACCCATTTATGTAAAAATATTTGCAAGAAGAAACTGCTTTCCTTTTAAAGAAACACTTCCACAGTTCTGGAATTTTTAATTCCTCTCTTTCTCCTAAATGGAATTTAGAGTACATTGGAAACTAACAAAAATGAGGGAAATGTCATCTGAAAAAATGAAAACAAGTCAAGAGGTTAAAAGGACAAATGCTAATGCCCTTCCAAACCTTAACACTCTATAATTCTATTTAAAAACATTTGTAGCTGACACTATTATACAGATAGTATCTTTTTTTTTCAGGGGTTTTGCAATTACTTTTAAATGGAATTTTTTTTAAAAATTAAATTTTTGAAAAATCAAATTAATTTTTGAAAAACATTAAGGTTTTTTGAAGCTAGAAATTGCATAAGGGACTTAAGAGAAGCATGGCACAATCATGTTCCACGACAAACCAGGCACAGATCAGCTAATCCCATATCTTTATTGAGACAATACACTGGGTCTAACATTTTATTTATTCACATTTATCTATTAATATGTATATACACCAAAAGTAGACAAAGCATTATACAATCTATTCAGAATTAAGTCACACACTAATACTCATCCCATGCTACCAATTAATAATAGGCAGTTTAAATTCAGGATTTCATGACTTGGGTAGAAGATATACAGGGAAGACAAACAAGACATTTTTGGTACAAGCCTTGACTAAGCTAAGGCTCAAATATTTAAGCTCTTGTAGTTCACAGCTAATGCTCTCTTGAACTGAGGTGGGCAAAAGTGTATTAGATTTCAGGAGGGCTAAGTGATTTGCCAGAATAATAAAATTTGCCCACAGCACAGCTTTTTAGTAAAGTTGAAACCCTGAGGATTTGCAGTAACAGCACTATAGACCCAACCTGTGCTAGGAGGAAAATAAAAAAGTCAAGCAGAAAACAGCAGCAGCAACATTGGCTGCCAAGGTACATTGGAGCAACTAATTTCTCCTCTGGAAATATCAGGAAAAAAATTTTTGACGAAAACGTAACCCGAAATTGAACATTCAAAGTCTTTGCTCTAGACCTTGAAGAAAGATATCACACCACTAGGATACAAGAATTATTCCTTCCTTCTGCTTAAAAAGAGCTCTGTAGTAACACCTAGCTTCTCTGCAGTCTGTCAGCAACATGTAATAGAAAGAAAATTTTCTTTTTTTTCCTGTGATGGGATAAGCAAAAGGTTCATCCTCCACAGAAAACTCCCTGTGAATATTTGAGGGAAAAAAGCTGAAACACAAGCAGAGCATGTGAAACACAGAGGGTCCCAAACCACCCCTTTGAGTGAGAACTCTTGGGGTTGTAAAAAAGGTAGTATATGGGTTAAAAAGCAGTCGTGACTCCCTACACTCAGGAAAATCAGAGAAACAACTTAGGGCGTCATGCTAATAGGACAGATAACGATGCTGTCAGGGAGAAATGCAGAGGACACCTCACCATCAGTCCCAGAAATCACTGCTTAACCTTCTTATGCTGAAGTGGCATTTAACAGTAATGACTAACCTTGTCAAATAACTTTTGTGAAGTAATTATCACACTTAAGGACGTTAAAAATATAATCTTTGATCAAAACTAATACATCACTGAGGTTAACAGGGGCAAGTCACATTTGACTGAGTTACTGCTTCAACCTGTTCATATGCTGCTTCATAAGCTATGTTTAAACAAATCAATTAAACATCGTTTTAAAGTATCACTGTGCAAGAGAACAAGTTCTTTTCAAGTGCCACAGGTGCAGAAATGAAAAAAATAGTATTTTAAACCTGATGCTATATTTGCAAAGCCAAAGTCCTTTCTCATGATCTGTACAACAGACACTGTATTAAAACTCTTCTTTAATTGTACACCCTTCCGAACTTCAAATCTAAGGAAGCTAAGAATTACAGACTACACACTCTCTCTGGATAAAACAAAGCAGTGCTAACAACATTCACGGGTGAGTAAGTGCTCTGGAATATTTGGCTTTGTTGTCAGAGCAGGAGAAAAGCAATGTATTACCGAATAGCTGCCACCCCATGGCCGACTTCATGTATCACACCGCTGATGAGGATTGCAGAGAAGAAATAAGTCAGCTGGCTGACGGGCAAATTGACACCAGGCACCTGTTGATGTGGGCATGACAACAAAACAAAACATAGGAGGAAAACAAGAGGTACAAAGACAAATCATTCTGCTCCTAAGCTTGCTGCTCTCACTCAGCTTATTCAGACCCACAACAGAAGAGGGGCTGTTCTCATGCAGTACTATCAGTTTGTATCTCTTTTACCAACTTCTTCGGTGTATTTTAAAGTAGATTAAATACATATTCTTTGATGAACATTAAATAGCTCTCTGGGCACAAAAGCCCCTCTCCCTGTCCTGTTTATTCACCACAGCACTGACCAAATGTGTCCTACTCTATATTAAGCTCAAGAAGTTTATAAAAATGTACACAGACTTCCACTCAAATTAAACAGGTTTGGCACTGTGAGCATTAGTTTATAATTTCCTGCAGCCAGTCATGTAGCTATAGAAAGGATCCTCCTTTCCAAAGAAAGTAATAAAAACTCTATGGCACTTAAAACAGAATGAACATGAGAAGTTCAAAAATGAGTTGACAGCTGAACAGTCAGTCGCCCTTCACTCTCCCTATACAAATCACAAGATTATCCCAGTTTACAGGGTCAAAAAGAAAAAGGTAATTTTCATCTGTTGTTCAGGTTTTGGTAGTCTACACATGGCAATTTAACCTTAAAAACCCCCACCTTGAAATGAGTACACTATTTTTATTTACCTAAGACACAATACACAGGCCCCTCATACTCTTCCTGTTGCTGTGGATTCCCACCACTCCCAGGTCTTTCACTGCGCTTCTCATGAGACACCAACTGCTTCCAGACAAGCTTCAAAGTGGCCACTAGTCAAAGCGTAAGGACCCATCCCCTCCTTCCTCCTGATGGACCTTCAATACTGCTCGGTTCCGTTCCCCCTCAGCTCCTGGGCTGCAGTGGGATGATAAGGCCACTTCTGCTGCTTGCTCTAGGACATTTCTCCTGTCCGACCTACAGCTTTTTCCACTCTAGGCAGGCTGCACTCCAGTATAGTCACTAACAACTGATGTGAACATAACTTGAATTGCAATCCAGTTTCACAAAAGAGATGCTGTGGGCAAAAATTCCTGGCCTCTCTATAGAACTCTGTAAAAACCACCCTTGTGGAAAACAAAAGGCTGCATATCCCAGCTACGCAGGTTGAATTCTACCTTTGTTCAGTCCTGCACATTCCCCACTAAAATGCATTTACCTACCCATGCAGCAGAACTTTACAAGAGGTTGTTGAGACAATCTAGCTAAAATAAATCCTTCAAAAGGATTCATTAATGTTAATCATCTCACAAATCTGTCTAGAGTGTGATCATGACCAAGGTATCTACCTAAACTGGCTCAACTGTGGTACCTCACAGCATGAAAGACAGCTACACTTTATTTGTTAAACATCATTGCTTGCACTACATCATCAGCTGGTGGCACTAATGCATCACTTCAGTGGTGTTGCCTCTGCTATGGGAGGACAGATGGCAACAGCAAGAGTTGCTATCTCAATTCCACCATGACTACAGCCTGCTAGAACACAGCACCAGATGCTTTCAGACTTTACGTCAAAGAAGCTATTTTAAGATTCACCTAAAACAGAAGCTACCTCTCATGAAGGGCTCTGAAACCAATAGCAGTATTTTGTTAAAAACCACACTGTCTTGTATTTTATGGCCTTCTGGAAATGCCTTTAGTAAAAGAAGATCCTTTGCTAGTAACTACTCTGCCTCTTTCCTACTTTTGTCAGTAGGCAACCAACACAAGAGGGGCACCTGAAGAGAAACAGCCCAGTTACCTACAGACAGGTATTTTAAATCAAGTACATGACTGAACAAAATAGGAAGTGTACAAAAATCTTAATAAGATATAATCAGAACTGTTTCTCCCTCTCTCCACAGCCAGAGGCTAAAGGCTAAACAGGTTTATGCCATAGGCTAAAATTAAGTTTAAAAAGAAAAAGTGGGGGGTTGTTGTTTTTTTTTTAACTAATTCGCTCTCTTCCAGGCAGTCAAATACAAGTAAATAATTTAAATGAGAAGGTCCTCCTAAGCCATTCCTCACCTCTTTCCAACCACGTAAGTCTCTTTTTGGTGTCAATTTATACTAGCACATTCCCCTTAAAAAGAACATTGAAACTCGCTAAAGGCAAAATTACACAACTGTGACCATTCAGAAATGAAATAATGAGATATGAAAGGAAGAGAACCACAACTCAAATTAGGAGAAGTAACGTTATCCACACACATGGCATTACATTATCCCTATAAATTAAATTGTTTTCAGTGCCAGTCAATCTTTGGTTTGAATGCAGTGATATTGCCAGTAGGCAGTCACAGAGGAAATAATTCCACATTGAACTGTGAACATCATCCTGCTTTTCTGCTTTCATTGTTCCAGTTCACACCAGATTCATTCCAAAGGCTCATCTTTACTTTGGTTGTGTCTGTTGTTTCCTCCAAAAAGCAATATATTGTCAATGACCACTTCACTCTGGTGTCACAAAAGTGGATGGATCCATATAATGATCTTAGGAAATGAAGATGTAAAGGAGGCTTTCCTTACTCCAGAATGGTTAGGAGAGATCCTGTTGTAACGTAAATTACAAAATTTTCTGTCTCATCTTCAGCTCGTGCCCTCCTGGATGCATAGACTGCCCACTCCTATCTGCCCCTGGAGGTAATTCAGGAGCAGGCTCTGGACAGGGGACAGCAGTGGCAGTGACAGTGGTCCTCCCTCAGGTCTCACTGCCTGCTTTTGCCAACACATACTGCACTCTCTATATTCACCCTGCTTGTGTGGAACAGACCCAACCATCCAAAGGCACTGAGATTATGCAACATGCTTAAATCAGGCTTCCTGCACTCATGCCATTTTGTAAGTCTAGCTGCATGCAGTCAGTTTAGCATTTACAGGAAGGTCTGTTTTGTCTGCACACAATTCTCAACTTCTGTTCACTAGAATAGCTGAGTACTTAAATAGAGTAACATGGCTGGGCACCTCTACTCTAAGCCATGTAGCAGAAGGCAGAGTAATCCCGTAAGACCTTCTGAATGTCTGGAAAATGACCATACATTTTGGCCAGACTGCACTCTTGGTATAAAAAAGGTGACTAGGAATCCTTCCAGGTTAAAACTGTTGTATGGCAATGTCAGTTCTTCCATTACTGCCTTGTGAAGAGATTAAAAAGACAGCATTTGCAGTCTCTCCTATCCTGTGAAATACATTCCATTCTAAATCCATACAATATATTGTCCATAAAACAATTAAATATATCATTAGACTTTACATAGATATTGCCAGAAGCAGCACTTGAAATTTCACATTGTAAATTAAGTCATAAGTCCTTGAAGAATCAAAAAATACTTCATCACTAATGAATCTTTGCTTCTACTATCACACAAAGCTTTTTGCCCTCCTTTCCTTTTCCACTGCTGTTTTGTATTGTATTAAAAGAAACAGAACTTGTGTTTTCTTGTCAATATGTATGAGCTCTGCAAACTTTAGTGTCACTAGAGCCTCTACACTGCACAGGTCACAGGAAGTGAGTTCTTAACTCAGTTTTATATTCTTAGTACTATAATTAAGGGCTTTTCAAAATTACTATCCAATTCCCACTCCTCAGAATTTTTAATATAAACTCTTCCACGTTTGCCTTCATTTGCCCTTTTACTATACCCACTCCCCCATTTTTAAGGCTGGTAATACACCAGCGCATTTTCATGGAGATGAACATCAGGAGTTGGGTTATTCTTGCATGGGAATATTTAAGCATTTTATACCCTATAAAGAAGCTGCTTTAGATCTGTTCACAGCTCTCAAACAAAGACCCAAGGAGGGAACACTCACCACAACTTGCAGCATTTGATCATTTTGGGCTTTCGGAGCCTCAGTGAGCATCTGGGTCAGTGTTTGCAGCAGGGTCTTTCCCAGCAGAATAACAGAGCCAAACATGGCAACTATTCCAAACACCATTCCTATGCTGAACCTACACAGAGAAGCAAATAGTTCAACAATGCACAGCCTCAAGAAAAAAAGGGTATAATCTCTGCTTTATAGCACAAGTTAGCACACAAAACACAGGGCAAAACTTACATGATGCAACCACAATTCATCAACAACCCAGTACAAAAACACTAGATGAAACTAGTAATAATAATAAATAGTTAATAACACTAACAACATACATTGTCCGTGTTTAATAAATGTTTTACAGCCAAACCATATCCTGATCAATTTTAAATACTTTTATTCAGTTACCCAATACGTGTAACTTGTCTGTAGCTATGAATATTTAAATTTATATGAATATATAAACATAACTAACAATGTATAATTGACCATGTTGCACCACACCATCACATATTTAGAGACCTGGATCAAATGATAGGGCAGCTTATGTACTTATATATATAAGCTTCTTCGGTACATTTTGCATCTTTTTCACAAACAATAAAAGGGGCTAAAGAACAATAAATGAGACAATCTGTTTTAAAGAACAACTAAAAAATACAACCGCAAGACCACACTAACACCGATTTCTTAAGCTACATTGTTCTTCTCACCAATTTATTTTCCATTAAAATCAATGTTGAAAATAATTTCAATTCATGTCACTCCACCTAGTGACAAATTTTTATTCAGCATTATTATTATTCTTAATTTACACTGTCCTATAGTTGAAGGATGTCATAACTTTTTTTTATAACTGGAACACTTCACCACCAGTCCTCCTTCCTCTCACAACACTGTAAGAGTTCTCTTATCATCCTTAATGGAGCTCACAGGGAATTAGTAGATTTATTTTAAGCAACATGTACTTGTAATGTTAATTAAAGACACTAGTGGAAACATTATACTGTAATAAATCATACACATTAAAAATTGTAATTGATATAGAGCTATTTCAGACTGATTATTACAAAATCATTACATACTAGAGAAACCAATATGAAGCAGACCTCTCTTTTATTATTATCTCACTGAGGGTAGCAATACAGGAAATGAAAAGAAATTCAAACCTTACTCACTTTATATTTTCAGAGCAGATACAAAGTAAAGCTAGGAAAGCAACTGAACAATAGTTTTCTAAACCAGTCCAGGCGCATCCATACTAAACCAGCCTACTTATCTACCCATTCCCAGCACTGTGCAACCTTAGCATGGAAAGGTGCAGGCAGATAAAAGACAGAAGGTGAGCAAGGTGCTTCTGAGCAGGTATCGTTGCTGAATGTCTGGGCAATGACTAACTGCAGGGACACAACTGTCTCTGAGTACTTTGTAAACTCTAGTGATTGGGAAAGCTAAGTGTACAGCGTTGGAAGTGATTTAGGATCCAAGAAGCTGCTTTCAGATCTACTTCTGTATGCAGTATTGCACATAACAGCTGTACTCTTCAGAACTACGCATAGTTCAAACCACAGGTACAAATAGTTTAAGGATTTCTAGCTTTATAGTATCTCAATACACAACCTGTATTACAACTATGTATTTTTTAGCAGAGGAGAAAGACTTACACTGGCACAGAACAATTAGAGCAACCACTCTAATTGGTTTTATCATTAGCCTATTAAAATAACCGTGTCTATCCACTGCCCTTCTAATGCTGAAAGGCACCAATGTGGTTCAGTTGTTGACTCTGTATTTGACAGAAGAAAAAAGACACAGAATTTATACCATAAGTAGAGAAATCTGGGTCTCCATCTCCCCCAGTTGTAGAACTGGCGGTTGAAGAGAGCTGTTTGCCACCGCAGGTGGAAGGGAGAGACGCTCAAGCCGTACGTCAGCAGCCACTCCTCGTACGATGCCTTCAGAGAGTTGGAGGACTGCAAAGCAATGGAAAACCAGTTTAACCAAAACATTCTAGGAAGATTTTGTAATGTGACCAAGCAGTAAATGTGATCTGTTTATATAAAAACAGATGTATGGCTTCAGATAAATGTCCTACACATTATTTACATTTTGACAAATAGGTAGATGTGACGTGTAACACGAAAAAGTTATGCCACTGTTTTTATGTCATTTGCAACAACTGTAGGTTTGTGAGAGAAATCGGGTATCCAGAGTTATCTGACAAACAAGATCTTCCATCATCTTTCCTAGTGTTAAATCACTTTCAGTAATTCTATCTTCTGGTTGGAAAGCTACAGACTGTTGATGCTATTCTTTCAACATGAAATTACATTCCAATAAACATTCTAAGAACTACAATAATGAAAAATACTTCTTTTATCTTCAGCTGAAAAAAACTTTCTAATACAGGTGAGATATGACTCAGTATTGCAGATACCTGTTAGCAAGGATAGAAACGAGGTCATTTTTCAAACACAATAACGATGCCTAAAGAGGGTCTGAAATATCAGATCGTGCTAACAAAGAACCACAAGGAATTTAAAGTTATCAACCTGCATTGCAAGAGCAATTTCACTATAATAACTTCCCAGCATTTCAAGATACTTCTAGTACTTCCAAAGATTTCTCTTGATGAGAAATGTGACCTGTAAACCACATGATGAATACTTATCTGCAGAATTATCTTGAATTACAGACCAGTAGACATGGTTTTTGCAATTGCTAACTTTATATTATATGGCACCTGCACTCTCAGTAGGCTTTAGTCACCTGCTTCATGGAAGCTTGTGTCAGAAACCCAGATGAAGGAATGCTTTCCTTGGAGGAGAAAGAGGAACTCAGAGCTCAGGAAAAGCACACATGAGCTTTGAGCCTTCTGACACGGGGCAGTTCCCAAGGCAGGAGTGTCTCTGACACAATCCAGACAAGTCTTCGGAGCTTTCTGAACTGGAGCATTGTTCCCAAGGTTCCCTACGAGCAGCAGCACCTACTGAAGACATCCGGAATGTGTCGTTCACAACAGGCTCCCTTCTCCTCCCCCATGAGGAACTTCACTAGTTTCTGGCTGTTGTTCATGGCTCTTTGAACAAATTTAGAACTTGCCAATTCCTTGCATTCCTCCTGCCCTGCACCACAGTGCTGGTGGGGATTGAGGATCTCATATTGCACAACTGCATTAACAACTTTTCTCATTTTGTCAAATTAATTAAAACTTGAACACTAAAAGTTTATTTCAAGTAACAAATTTCCTCAGATGTGAGACCCGTTTACTTGAGTCACTGTTCATGTATCACCTATTATACCATTTATTCTTTCTGCCAATATATTTCTGCGTCACTTCCTTCTTCTTCACCCTACTGAATTCAGCCACATTTTTCTTCCATCAGCTGAGGGCACCAACAGGAATTTTCACTGTAATGCATTCTCATCAACACCACTCACTCCCTATGACACCCTAAGTTTAGTGTCCACAATCAGATCAGCTTTTGCTAATTTCAACAGAAGAGATCACAAAAATTATTAGACTTGCACACAATTAGTGATGTATAAGCCAAGGAAACCAAGAAAAAGACCTCCTCATATAATCTACTAGATAATTAAGAACAAAAATACATACATCATTACATACCTCTGATATGAGAAACTCTCTTTTGTGAATTAAAAACCCCCATCCTATTCATTCACACAGTCAAAAAAACCTCAAAACCACCCTAATACATTACTCTAATAAAGTTAACCATGTAAGTGTTGTCAATGTAAAAATACATTGACTTGGCACTTGAAAATGTGTTCCTTTTATTACATGCAAACCCCACTCTTTTTCCCTAGAAATGCCACAAATTCATCCCTTCAAATTCATTCCAACAACATCACAGCCCCATTGTATTAGCAAGACATAAACAAATATGAAGTTTTAAATGAGAAATATGGAATCACTGACCATACAGCTGTCAAATGTGGAAAAGAAAGGTACCAAAAGTTTTTCCTTTTGTATTTTCCTCACAAGTTGTGAAAACATTATTCATGATCACTAAATGACTGCAATCCTTAGCAAAATACACTAAAAATCTCTTTGCAAACTTTTGCTCCTTCTGTCCTGATCCAGTGGGATCACCACATTATACACACACCTTCATGCCTGGTGTGCTTCATTTCAAGCTGCCTTCACACAGGCCTTGGCTGTGCTTCTTCGAGATCTAGGTGATCTTTGCTGTATTAGTTTTACTATAAAAGCAATACCTATTTATTTATGCAAGCCTTCAAAATACCAGACATCTGCTAAACACTCCAGGAGCTCCACTGGTATGTGCCAGCAAGCAGGAGTCCTTTACATTCTTCTTTACTGACAAAATCTGTTCAAGAGCTCTGAATCACTTCAGCTTCCTGATCTCAAAAGCTGAGAGCCAACCTTGACTGAATGTGTCTAACGCATCCAGTATTTCTCACAGCAGAGGAGGGACAACCTTCTACTCTTCCCTCATTCCTGATCCTTCAGGCAGAATGAAATGTGATGACTTAGGATGCTGGGGAGAAGGAATTTAGGGATCTGAGTGATTCCTCTTCCAGAATCCAAGCTTCAGTGAAAACGTTGGTGGCAGTGGTAAAATGAGGAGCAACAAGAGGGACTTAACATCCAAATTCCAGTTTGATTTGGTATAGCTTTAGTTTCCTAACACAAGTGTATCTTTTAATTCTAGCAATACGATAATATGTGGATTTATCTGGGCAAAAATACATTTATACACAGTTATACTTCCTATACTGTAGTCTAAGAGTCAGACTGCCAAATAAATTATCTAAAATCTGAACAAAACCAGTAAGGTAACAAACTGAGCAAAAGACATTGCACATTGAACAGGTTTACAGAATAAACACTAACTGCAAGTTACAGCATGCATCCTTCTCTCACCAAAAGTATCAACAGGAACATGCATGGCAAAGTGCTCCTACGTTACTCTTCACTCACGCTCTGTACATCCTCTTGGTGTAATTACACTCAAAGTGATCTGAGGTTTAAACGGCCTGCCTTTTGCTGTGGTTGCTAGCAGCCTTGGGCTGTGACTGTGGTAGGAGATTTACAGTATCAGCAGAAAAACAAGCAACCTGAGTTTCCTAATTACATAAGTCTGGTTATTTAATCCAGATTCTATTTCGACTGTGGTACTCACAGTGAAACCTACGATTGAGATGTACAACATGAGATCTACCAGTAAGTTCACTGAAACTCAACAGCTCCCACGTAATTCCTGATGATTAATAACCTTGGACAACTTTTAGTTAAAAGATCAGAATTAGAATTTAACTCCTGGACTCTCATGCTTGCTGTAGAATTCTAGGCATTCTCCCTTCTTTTTCAACATAAATCAGGCATTAAGCAGGCTGCAATGTAGGGTTTTTTTCCTCCCTTGCTGCTGCAAGAAATGCAGTGGCTCTCCTTACTTACAAAAGAGAATTATTTTATGGTCTAATGCAGAAAGAGATCTTCAGAATCTCAGAGATGCAGATCGTCTCAGCATCATGGCACAACAGGTCTGGTACCTGAGCTCAGTTCTTGCTTCACAGCCCAAGATTCTTCACCAGACACAAAGCTGCTGCCAAAAGAGAAGCAGCCTCCTGGCTGACCTTCCTGGTGTGTCTCACTGCAGTCACAGCACGTTCTTCTGGTACCTGGCCAATCTTCTAACGCGTTTCAAAACAATTCTGTATTTTTTTTTCCAAATACTTAACACAGACTTGCTGTAAGAAAATTTGAGAAGTCTTCAGGTAAATGACTGTATTTATTATTGTCATTATGCACAGACTAATATTTTGCAATTAACAGCTCTCATGATTTACAGAGCTACATTTGCTCTCCAGTTAGCTGCAGGGGGAGACGCTTTTCCAAGTTTTCTCAGCACCTGAATTTTCTTGTATTTCTTCCTATATTTTACAGGAGTGACAAAATGAACATTTTTTACTTTCATATCACTATGTCTTATCTGTGTTGGCAGAAACAGATGCAGCTCCTGGACTGCAACATTAAGAATCATAGATCAAACCTTTTGTTCTCTCTCATATTTAACCAGCACAGAGTTTACTTTGCATGCATGCTTTGTAATTTCAGTCATGTCTTAAAAATCATACCTCTGAATCTTTAAAAAAAAAATCAAAACAATGCCACACCACTTAATGAAACTTGAGCAATGCACGGATGCATCCCAGATATAACAAACTATGTCTTGGTGTATTTTCTCTTTAAACCTTCCCCCCTACATCAGGAAGAAAAGGACAAATTCTCCAAGGATCAAAATTTATTTCTTTAAAAAAGTAATTGTATCGAGTTCTGTCTCAACTTATTTTTCTCACTAAAACTAAAGACATTCAAAAGAAAGAAATACGCATTAATTTTTACATTTTTAGAAAAATCATCATTATAAGGCACATACTCCACACCGCAAACTTACAAGGTTGCCTTTTAGGTTTTTTTAAGTATAATAACAATTAAACTCCAGATAACACATTAAAATGCCACAGAACTGCTGAAGCAGTAGATTAAAAGCTGACTTCCTTAACTTTCGGCAGATTTGGTCCTTTAACACAGACCGAAGCCCGTGCAATCTCCTGGCAGGCGTTTTGAACCCAGCGCCGGGCGGAAGCAAAACAGGCGCTGCCTGGGCCCGGCTGCGGGCGGGGAGGCGCGTCTGGGCCACGGATCGCCTCAGCCGCCCGAGACAGCGCAGCAGGCCCGGGCAGGCCGGCGGCCCCTCCGCCAGCCCGGGCACCGCAGCGGGGCCCGGGGCCGCCGGGGGCTCTCGGCGGGGTGGGGAACGGGACTGCTTCTGCCTCCTCCCGGCCCCGTCCGGCTCTGCGCCCTCGGCCCTCACCTTGAGCAGCGTGTCCGCCAGGTACACGGCGCACCACCCGCCCAGCACGGTCACCACCACCGGCACCGGGATCATCGCGGGCCGGGCCGGGCCGCGCCTCAGCGGGGCAGCCCCGGAACGCAACCTGCCCGGAACCTTTCTCCGATCGGCTCTACTGCCCGGGCGGACGCTTCCGGGCAGCGCGTCGAGCGAGGGCAGGTGGCGGCATGACGTGACGGCCCGGGCGCGCGGCAGCGTTAGGGGTCGTTAGGGCGGGGCGCGTGCGCAGTGGGGGCGGGAGGGGCGCGGGGCGGTGGAGGCTGAGGGCGGAGGCTGGGACACTTCTTCGTGCCTTGGCTGGATTTACCCCAGCTGCGGCGCCGTGCGGGTTCTTTGCGGAAGATCCATTGACAACGATCCGGAAATTGCGCGGGAGAATAAAAGTCGTTTGTGGTGGCAAGATCAAAGCCGGTTGTGGAAGTGCTTCAGTAACGAGAGAGGAACAAGATTCCCTTTAACTGGTGACGTTCTGTCAGAAATTCAGCACCGACCTCGTTGCACAGTAAAATCATTCCTTGAGGCTGCTAGTGAGAGTGGCTGTGTTTCCTTCCCAGGCCACTGTCTGCTAATTCTCCGGCCGTGTGCCGGTATTGGGTCTGGCTGACATGGAGTTCATTTTCCCACAGCAGCCTCACATCTTTCAGGGGTACCTACAAAGGTGTTGATAACACACCGGGGTTTTGGCACAGCTTCAACACTTGTCTCTCCGACATTCTCCCCACCAGTGGGCTGGGGGTGGGCAAGGTCCTGGGAGAGGATACTACTGGGACAGCTGGTCCAAATTAACCAAAGGGATATTCTATGCCGTGTGGCATCAGATACAAGAAACTAAGGAAAGGAGGAGGAAGCATTTGTTATTTGTTTGACTTCTAGAGCAAGTGAGGGAAAACAGCCCTGGGCAGTCTCTCATCGTTGGCACTTGCAGGTGCAGAGCAGTAATTGAACTAGTAGTCGATGCTGGCTTTCACTTGTTCTGTTTGCTCAGTTTCTTTGTCTTTCAACTCAGGGATTGTCTTCCCCCTACGTTTAGATTTTCTATCATCCTAACAGCCCTACTTTGTGATGGAAGCTGTTCATGTTGACTGATGCCTTTTGAGAACTTTGGAAAGACCTTCATTTGGACACAAAAGCTGACTAATTACAGGAAGCGCATCCAGCCCTGCATGCAACAGAATTTGAGTTTATGCACTGACATAGATGACTTTGAGATGTGCCCAGCATCTAAAAGGAGTTACAAACAGTCACAGAATATTGAGATCTGATAATGGTTTTTTTCTGCACTGGTTCCCAGTCTAACAAATGCAGCAAATTATTGAGAAATTATGCAAATATGGTTTATTCTAGACCTTATTAACTGAAAACTCAAGTTGTTCCATAGTCCAACATGAATTTAATATAAATGTACAGACTCTAAAGCAGTGGTGGTCTTCAGAAGCAGTGGAGAGGAATTGCATTCAAACAGTTGAGAACACAAGTATTTAACTAGTGTCATACCCTTACTGAAATAAAGCAAACTAAAATGGATGTGTTTAAATGAACCAGTTGATAAACAGGTTTTGTAGCATTATTGTATTTTCACTTCTATATTCAGTGTACCATAAAAATACAGACTTGAATTTTGTTGAGTTTTCATAGAAATTGGAAGTGCAACTAAAAAAGGAATGAAAATAAAATACACAGTCTATATTTTATTGCTGGAAAGTTTATCTCCAGAAAATAAACAAGAGTAAGAATTTTCTAGAACACAGAAGATGGATATTCTGAGAGACTGCCAGCCCCAGAGTTCTGACTTGGGTAATTTGAGCAGATGTTTTGCCCATGGCAGAGAGGCAAAGTTTATCCTTGTTTCCATGGAAGTAAATTGTTGTGGACTGTGAAGTGTTACGTGGAGTGGTTGCATTTTAAAAGTAAAGGTATTCAGGATCAAAGATTTCCACTTTAAAATGGTTCAGGAGGTAGCACAGATACTGATACACACTTTACCCCTGCTTGGTTTTACTTAGAGCCAGATATTAAGCTGGAGCAGTGGCCAGAGCAGAATGCCCCACAGTAACCACATGAGTGCACAGTGTCCACACGCTGTTACAGAGCAGTTCAGCTGTCAGAGTTTCAGGGGTCACAGCTGAGGGGTGCATCAGGGGAGGGCATGGGCGGACCTCAGCAGGGCAAGCATCAAGGATTGTTGGAAAAGGTTAAACATCAATTATCATTCAAGAGTATCTAAGTCCATGCAAAAAGGTTAGACATAAAAAATATACTCATAAGCAATACTACTAATTAAATATAATTTCTCAAGTAAATACCAAACCGAATCTGTTAATAATACAGTAATTAAGATATTATCAAATTCGTGATTTAATATCATAGGTATCTTTTTGTAGACATGGTAAATATATCTATCTTAAGATTAATTATCAGTATGTCTAATAATTAATCTCTTCAACTTTGATCTGTTATTGAAGTAGATATGTGATTATTCAGCTGTTACTATAGAAGACACATTGCAAAATAAAAGTAGAACTAGCCTGAACAGCACCATCAAAAACCCTGATGTCAGAGGAGTTTGCAGGGTTTCAGGGAAATTGTACCCAATTGCAGTTCATCACAGGCTCAGACCTAAAATCAGCTAAGATGTTGATTTTGTCGAGGAGAGGTGGTAAATTTTGTCAGTTTGAAGACACTACAATCAGAACATGAATTGATTGGATAAGTGTTTGAGCCTCAGGGAAAGAAAATGGGATTTTTGATATGTTCTGTGTAGTCTTCATCTCTAGATGGCTGGGCATGGAGATGAGCTAAGGACAGGAGAGGACAGCTGGGATAAAACGGGACTCTGCAAATGGTTATGTGCCAGTGTAGCTTAAAGTGAAGGGGTGGTTTCACAGAGTACATGAATGTTTCCAGAATGAGCCTCCAAGCCTAGCTTTATTTAAAGTACAGAGTAGAATTTAAAGTACAGACTAGAATGCATGAAAGAAGGAATCCATGGGTAAAGATGAAATAGATGGTCCATTAAGTACTTCTGCAGGGTAGGAGATTGCTTCTGGAGGAAATAAAGAGATCAGAATAAAGAAATATGAGACACAAAAGGAGACATACAGACTGGCACACTACAGAGATGTGTGTACTATTGGTTGTAAAAGTATGAAGGAAAAATATGTTTTCATTATTTTACTAATATTACTGTATAAAGAAATCTCTGTATAGGGGAGAAACTCAGGTAATGGGAATTATGGAGATATGTTATATGTATGATCTTTTAAACTGAAACTCAGACAAGAAAATAAAAAGATCCTTTCATCTTTGCTCTGCTTAAAAAACGTAAGAGCAGAATGTTACACAATTTTATTGGTTTGGGTGTTTCCATGTTCCAATTACAGTATGAAACAGTCTAGCTTTATTTAAATAGAAATGAGGTCAAAATACTCTGTTAAGGTTCAGGATTTGTTTGCAGTATTTAACCTGGTTACCAAAAACACTTGCTGGAAAGGTGGGATTTCGATTCTCAAAACAAATGACATTTTTTCTAAAGTCACTACCCCTATGAAAACATAGGTAAAGGAGAAGCACAAGTGTTCCTAGAAACACACCTTTACTAGATTATTCTGCAAAACACAGTAGTCGTACATGCTTTTTCACCAGTTGTTTCACGGTGTTGGTCTATAGCAAAACAAATGATAGGTTTTCCTTATTTGCTGTCAGTTTGCAGCCTTTACCCATCTGTTAACTCTGTTAGGCAAATCTCAGCTGGAATTACATCTAAAAGAGGTTCCTCTAAAGCTGTTGCGCTCCAAGGAGAAGTAAGTATCAGACTTTAAAGAAAAGCAAAGGAAATGGTGAAACTTGAGACATGTGGCTTGAATATTATTCTAGAATACATTTCCAGAGGAATACTAGTTTCAGGCTTATACTGGCCATTTTAGATTATAGTCTTGCTTGTACCCTCTGTAAGCATTTAGAAGTTATGAATGAGGAAAAGCATGGAATATCTACTGGAGAACAGCTCTTCAGCATTAGCTCTTACGTTGGGAGCCCTTTACAACTTTAAAAGTCTATCCATGAAAGTGAGTTTACCTAAATTACAGGAAATAAAGGGCTTAGTGAAGGAGGAGAGCATAAAAGGGCATAATATCAAACAATTGTTTCAAGGTTTGGGGGATTTTTCTGCTTTAAATTACCTGTAAAGTTCCTATGGACACAATCCCCTTATTCTACTGCGGAATGCAAAATAAATAGAATAGTTTCAGTCTAACAGGTATTGTTTCATGCTTACTGTAACCTGAAATAAATGCACATGATAGCGTTAAACCTATCAACTTTTAACCCCAAAACCTGTAGGGCAGCCTTAAACCCTAGGAAAAGAAGTGGCCTTAGCATGGAAAGTCAAAGTGAGGTAACAGTTTGAGACAAAGTAGTTCATAGTTTCATAGGCTGTTAAAGCCTGAAGCATTTCTGTTCATGGAAGCATAGATAGGGTTGGGTTGGGAGGGGCCTTAAAGACCACCTAGTTTCAATCCCCCACCATGGGCAGGAACACCTTCCCCTAGACCAGGTTGCTCAGGGCCCCATCCAGTCTGGATTCATCTATGCATGTGTGATACTTGGCTGTCTAACAATAGGAATGTCTTGCACAGGATGAGCCAGTGAGGATATCCCCGTAACTGTCCACTTGGACTGTACAGATGGCTGAAGGAGCTCCTGAATTGCTTCATCATGCAGCATGGCACTCAGTTAAACCAGCACTGATTTTGTTCTACCTCAAGGACAGAGGTGAGCAGCTTTGTGATTGCACAGCACTGCACACAGTGGATAAACTAATTTTAACTGGTGTCCCAGTACTACAAATCCACTCTGCCCCTTGTCAGCCAGAGCACCAGAACTATCCATGACGGAAGAGTGGGTTTGCCTTACAGAGACCACTTTATGTTAGGAGCCTAAGCTAAGAACATTTCCTTTCTTACTAATAAAAATAAATGGTTTGAGAGTTGACTGCAATAAAGCTGTGAACGTCTTCATGGATACTCTAGTCAGAGCATAAAGATATGCTCACCAAGAGCTGGTGGGCAAAGGAAACACAGAGCAGTCTGCAGTTCTCAAAAGTGATTTCCAAGACAAATTATTTTCAAGCATCACTTTTAGCTCCAGATCTTGAGAACTGAACTGTGCTTTGAAGAGCCACCCCTGTGTTGCACAGCCAGAGGACACAGAGTGAAACAGCTTAATATAGTTTATTTTTCCAGACTTGTTTCTATCCTTGTATAGAAGATATTGCCTGTCCACAACTCTAATTCATATGGGTGTAAAGTGAGATGTGAAGATTTTAAAAACTCCTTCATGTAATTTCCTAAGAGAAACACTTTTTAGTCCTGGAGATTTGATATTTTATTGGAAAACATCAATGCCCAATGGAGCAGTGGGAGGAATTGTCTTTCTGTGCTAACACTGAATTCTTTTGGCAATTTCTCTCTGAAAATCTGCAATATTTGTATGGCAGAGGCCTCAGATAATTGAAGAATGTTCCTGTAGCAGATTTGATTTAATAAAAATAAGGTTAGATAGAGGTCATGTTTGACTACTTGATAGGTAGGTATAACTAGTAGATTTATTCATGTGTTCACCATAGAGAGCATTCCTTCTTAATGCCCTTATTTTTTCAGACCTTTGGAGGTGTGACAAGGTAAGGATTTTTTCCTTATGACTCTTGAGAACTAAGGGAAGTGCCCTGATATTGATTCAAACTTTAAAAATCTTCACACCCACGATTTAACCGTCTTTGTCTTTTATTTTCTGTTCAGCAGGTACAAACCAAAGATAGCAACTGATAAATCACATATAATTCAGCAGGTTGGTGCAGTTGTCCTTGAGTTTGGTAATTTTTTATCTAAAGGCAATAATTTATTTATAATGTCCTTGAAATTCTGCTCCTGCCCATTTCCTCATCTTACTTGTTCTGGGTGCATCTTTCTACCAGACAGATTTTTCATGTCTCGGACATGTATTTCTTTCCTCTCAATATGCCATTCAGATGAGAAATCATCAGAATTTAGTCGCTGTTCTCTTTGTTAGACTAGAGATGATTGTGCTAACAGAGGGACCATAGCTGCCATTTTTTGTCATGGTTTATTACAAAAGATAAATAAATTACTTTCTGTGGTGCTGAGTCCCCAAGTCCTCTGGTATATCTGTACCTAGTTCTCATACGTATCTCTGGGTTGAGTCAACAGCAAAATGCCTTGCTGCAGTCAGGTAAGGTCTTAATCTGACAAGATATACTAGTGCACAGCTGATGTGATCAACTGATGGGGATGGGCATCATCAAAATAAGTGTGTGATGGGATTGAAAAAGATAGTACATGATTACTTGAATTGTTCTGATCTGTGAAAACAATTAGTAGTCTCTCTGTTGAAAGTTTCGACAGTGATTGTCAGTTCCTATTTTGTCAAAATTGCTTGCTGAGAACAGTATCTCATGGTGCAGTGTCATGCTTTTGTTTCTTTTCCAAATAATTGTGAATCGTTACAGTAGACAGGATGTTTACAAAAATCAGCATGTAATTTAAATTTCATATTCAAAATCTGCCATTAGCCTTGCTCTTTCTTATGCTATCAGCTCTGCCAGATACACTGGTTAAAGCTGACCAGGAGAAAAGTGGAAACAAATTTGTTGCTTGTGCATCATCATCATCATCATCATCGTCATTATAATCATCATCATATTTCAGTTACCAAAACATTTAGGTAACTAGAAGTTCTACACAATACAAAGGAACAGAGAGTATGGCTTTTGGGTAATGGTGGTCAAAGCTATGATGTTCTAGAATTTGTATGAGTTATATTCATAAGGCAGTTTTCAGAAGTTACTGCAAATTCGTAGATGATGCTAACAACACTATTAATGATTCTGTAACTCTGAAATTCAGAACAAGGTCACTGCGCGCCTTTAACGAGACCATCTCCTTAATACAAGGCTAATTATTTCTCTATGGAACAGTCTGTGATAATAATCATCGTGCTTTTCTGTGGAAAAGAAAGAGAGCATGCTGGAGTTTAATTATTATTTAGTAGCCTAGAAATGCCACAGAAACAAAATAAACTAACTTAGATTTGTATTTTATTGATTTCCTGCCTATTAGACAAACACTTTTGCATGCTATTTTATGTCATTCATTATTTAAATAACTTGATGTTATTGTTGTTGGCATAACTATACAAGTAGAAACTCAAGAGCAAGTTCTTGATTTTTTTCTTGATATTAAGAAATAAAGATTGGGCAAAATGGGGAGAAGTAAACAACCAGTAGATGATACTTCCTCAAACAATTTTTCTTCTGACAAAATCACTGAGGTTTGATACTCTTTCTGCAAGCTAGGATTCAAAGTTGTTTTCTGTTAAAACCAAGCATAGGAATGGTTTGTGATGCCTGGGAAAATTGGTAGCTCCACTGTATTTTAAATTTCTGTAGTTCTGTCTGACTGCCTGTGACTGGGTACCATTGCTAAAAGGCTCTGCCTTTCATCAAGCCTATGGGCCAAGTCATTGTTGCATGGATGCATTTTTACTAAGAGGAGAGAGCCCAAAAATACAAATAAAATCTGAGTGAATTAGAAAATGGGTGGTGAGTTTGGGGTTTTTTTCACTATCCTCTGCATTAGTCCTCTGATAAATCTGTCTGATAGCAGGTTTCTTATTTTTACATCTTAGTCAGTAATTTAGGTGTGTTGAATGAAGAGAATAGTTATACTGGTTACACTGCAACTTTGGTTTTCA
Source organism: Corvus kubaryi (assembly GCF_017639235.1). NCBI lineage: Eukaryota > Metazoa > Chordata > Aves > Passeriformes > Corvidae > Corvus > Corvus kubaryi. Next base: position 11,105,826 of record NW_024580667.1, read on the forward strand.
TATTCTTTATCAAAAAATTCAAATGAATGTAAAGATAGGAATTAATTAGCCAAATACTTAGTATCGTGGACCCACTATTCTTACCTGATAAAAAACTGTAATTTATGTAGTCAAGATTAAGACAGAGAAGCAAAGTTTTGCATTGCTAAAGGTCTATAATATGTTGCTACTACATGGTAATTTAAAGCAAAACTCCAGAAATATATTTTTTAGCTTTTTACTTTAAAGAAGTCTTACTTCAAGTGAGCAGAGGTTGTGACTTCTTATGTGTGGACTTGAATTTTCAACTGTATTACACTGTTTGCATTACACTAAAACATTGTGGGCTACATTAGAAAAAAATTCTTTTGGGATGCTCAGGGAAGTTTTGTCTGTGCTCATGAGGTTTCTCAAAAAGCAAAACATTTACGTAAGTGTATTAAGTAGTGACAGGTTTAAAAAACAGTTCTGACATTATGCAGTGAAATATCTCAGTGGAGAAGCAAGACACATACACATTTCTGTTAACCATCAACTTCACTTTCAAAACTAGTAAGTTGTGCCAGGAAGCATATTAATTAGACAAGCTTCTACCAATGCCACGGAAGTCTATTTTTAACTATATTGGGATTTTATACTTCACATAAATGCATTTCTACGATGTCTGTTGTATCTCTATACACAAGACACAATAATTTTATGCCATGTGTGTCAATGTACAAGGCCTAACTTGCCAGACACTGAATCCATCATCTGAAATGCACTTATGCCTCATTATTTACTTACAAATTCATCTGCTGCATGTATTTAACAGATGACTCTGCAAGTCATGGGGCTGTGCATCCTAGAGGTTATTCAACGGCAATGATATGCTGCAAAATAATGCTAAGAGTGACTATTTCCCCCTTCAAAATCTACTCAGATCTGCGTTTTCTGATATTAGTGATAAAATTTGAGTTTACTCCTTTTATCTCCACAATTTAATACAATTCAGGTGTGATAGTTACTGGGTGTTAGGTAGGTGACAGACTCTTTTCCTGTTTACTCATCACTAAGACTATTACTTGTCACTGCTATGAAAATTTTTTGAAGGGAGTAGTATTGAGCTGGTATTTCTTAGGCATATTTGCAAGATGAAGATTGTAAAATCTAAACAATGGCCTACCTTTGCTAAATTAACAGCACATGGAAGAAAGAACTCTGTGTTCAAGAGCTAGTTTGTAATATTACTATTGTAATATAAACTGAAATAAGGTACAAGACCATGTTACAAAAACATACTGCCTCTTCCATTGCCTTCTGGTACTTTTGTTGTAAATATGAACCTTCAGAAGGAGATATGTAAAGTCACTTAGCTGATTCTGGCTTTGTTTTAATGTGGTCTCGACCACTTGGAAGGCAGGGCCTTAGACTGACTGCAGACGCCTCTGTTCTAGCCAAAGAACAGCTCTGTGAGCCCTGTTGCGACCTCCAGCATGTTTCAAGTGCAGTAATCCTCTCATGCCTCAAAATGTTTGACAACAGCCATAATCGGCCTTACTGAGGAATAGTCCAAGGGGTCTCCTTGGACTGAGCTGATTGCTATATGTACATCCATCAGTCCTGACCTACACAAATGAATGTTGTGCACCTAGTTCTGAGTCGTCCATCTTGTTGTGGCGACTTGGGAAGGGGGTGGCTATAAGGAGTCAGCAATCTCCCAGGGCAAGTCATCAGCTTTATCGGCTTCCAGATGACAGCATTTTTGGGAAAGAGGGCAGTGGAGAGTGAGTCAGGCTTAATGAAGCAGCCTGCTTGGTCATCTTCCTCTCTGAGATACTTGAAATGAAAAGAATCAGTCATCAAATGAGTTAAAGGGAGATCCTCTCTGAAATCACTATCCCAGCCATGCGTTGTTACAACTAATTGCCACCCAGGGGGACCTTGACAGGCTTGAGAGATGAGCCTGTGCAAACCTACTGAAGTTCAGCAAGGCCAGGTGTAAGGGCCTGAATTGGAGCAATCCTAAGCACAAGTATAGGCTGGATGAATGGATTGAGAGCAGCCCTGGGAAGAAAGGCTGGAGGTGTTTGTAGGCAAAAAGCTCAGTACGACTTGGCAGTGTGCCCTTGCAATGTGCCCTTGCCCTTGCAGCCCAGAAAGGCAAGCACATCCTGGGATGCGTCAAAAAAGGTGTGACCAGCAGACTGAGGGAGATGATTCTCCTGCTCTACTCTGCTCTTGTGATATCCCACCTGGAGCACTACATACAGGTCTGGGGTGCCCAGCATAAGAAAGATGTGGACCTGTTGGAACAAGTCCAGAGGAGAGTCTCTAAGTTGATCAGTGTGCTAAAGCACCTGTTTTCATGAAGACAGGCTGAGAGAGTTTGACCTGTTTGGCTTAGAGAAGAGAAGGCTCTGGGGTGACCTTCTAGCAGCCTTTCAGTACATGAAGTTGGCTACAAGAAGAGAGGACTGGAGAGGGACTTTTCACAAGGGCTTGTAGTGATAGGACAAGGGGGAATGACTTCAAACTGAAGGAGTGCAGGTTTAGATTAGGTATTAGGAAGAACTTGTTTGCTGTGAAGGTGGTGAGGCACTGGGACAGGTTGAGAGAGGTTGTGGACTCCCTGTCTCTGGAGGTGTTCAAGACCAGGCTGGATGGTCTTGATGAGTAACATGGTCTAGTGGAAGGTTCCCTGCCCAGGGCAGGGGTGTTGGAGCTAGATGATCTTTAAGGTTCCTTCCAAAGCAACTCCTATGATTCTGTGATTCTTTGATAAATGTCTTTAGCACTAATTTTGAAAGTTGTTGTTCTCCTAAAAGTGGCAAGTAGCAGCAGCAAGTGGCCAGTACAGTATTGCTCATAAGGATGCTGCTCTTGTCACCATTACTGGTGTGGATCTGGTGGAGAACAGGTACAGCAGAGGAGTGAGGAAGAGAGAAATTCATTCTTGTGAAGATGCACAGATGACCAGAAATCTGTGCTTCTGGAAGTAGAAACCTCAGGATATGCCCCACACACAACTTTGAGATCTCCATCAATAGCCCTCACTAAGACAATACTCCAGCCAGCACGAGCACAACTGTGTGATTCACAAACACACACACACACACACACGCTCTTCCTTTGGCTTTTCTTCATCCCCATGCCTACAGGCTCAGCAGCTGGTCGCTATGGCCTCGCATGCTCTGGAGCCCTTCCCTGTGAGCAGGGCTGTCCTGCGTGGGGGAAGGCTCTGCCAACACCTCAGGGCAGCTGCTGTGTGAGCTTGCTCCCGAAGCAGCAGCAATGCGGTCACGTTGGTGTGTCATTCACCTCCCCTAGATAGTTCCTCCGAGGTGACTTCTTCATAATTACGTCTCCATAATTATTTCCTTCTCCAGTGTGGCGTAGGCAGGCACGCACTGCCCCAAATGCCATGGGAGGAGTTGTGCATTACCTACTACCGCTGTATGCCTGGCACTTGGGAAAAGCCTGGAATGACAGGGAGAGGGAGGGCAGGAAAAGGACCTAAAGGTGTGTTCCTTCAACACCTCCTGCTTGACAGTTGAGCCCTGCTTTTACCATGGTCAAGTGCCACAGGGGACCAAGTTACAGGGTGAATCAAACTCTATATTTAGGAAGAACAACTGGAAGCTATGACAGGAATTCCCTTTTACACTTCGCTCCTCTGCTGAGTCCTGCTCCAGCCTGGAGCAGCACTCAGTGCCGTCCAGGCTGAAAGCATCGGAGCTATTTCAGACACATTAAAAGGGTCACAGTCAATACCTCAGCTGGTAGAAGAAGGTACCTCTTTCAGCATCAAAAGGAGGTGTGCATACTCACTTGACGGTTTGGAACTTTTTTTGTATAAGTAAATAAATTAGCTAATCTTGAAGGGGTCAATTAAAGTCTTGAAAGACCCTTATGAAAACTCTTTAGTAAGTGCTCTGAGTTTACTGCAATAGTTGCGGGTTTCTGCCTATTTTAATGTCTCGTGCAGTGTATCAGAGTATTCAGAGCAGATTGCTATTGTTTCATAGTCTGTGGGGATCTTTAAAGATTTTAAACAGAAAGTCACTTAAATGCCTCGTGACTCATAAGAACTGTGTATGAGCTGGAATACTGTAGTACATAGGAAGATGGTTGTTGTTTTCTCTATGTTTGTTATAGTTAGTGAAATATTACATTATGGTTTTGATGTAAGAGAGGTTTCTTTCACTATTCTTAACAGGCAACTGTAGCAAAGATTATTGTGATGTATTACAGAAAATGTGACCACATTTGCCTAGAGCTTATAGTAAGTTTTCATGTAACAGGCTGAAAGCTGCAGGGTAGCTTTCATTGTACTGTCTGGGTAGTGTAGTTCCTGTCAAAGCCTTTTAATAAGATAATACACTGCAGTTCTGTCTCCAAAATACCCATTGTGCTTGATGCCGTGCATGTGGCAGGGGGAGAGGACAGCTTCCAGCTGGGGCAGGGGGAGGGCTCTTGCTGTTGTCTGTGTTCTACTGTACATCTCTTGTGTGCATTACAAAAGATGGCATTATGATATCTCATTGTATTTAAAGCAAATTGAATAAATCAGCTTATTATCTTGCTGCAGCCCTGTCAGAAATTATTTTTAGCAGAGAGACAGAAGATAGGTTCCTTTGTTTTACAAAGTTTCGCTTCAAAACACTCATTTATTTCACTGCAGTAGTCCTGTATTTCTGCTCATGAGTAGTCCTGCTCATGAGTACTTTCACTGCAAATCAAGGGAATTTGCAAGGGAAGTCTGCCATAAACCAGCTCCAGATTGAGCTAACATTGCCACTGCTTTCTAAGTTTGGCTCAGCATGCAGCCCATAAAAGGTAAAAGGTAAGGTGTGGGGTGGCCAAAAAGACACCGGGGAATACAGGCTGCCTGTCTGCGTTTCTCTGCTTGCCAGAGATGTGAAATCCTGCTGTGGAAATAAGGGTGAAGTGGGATTTTTTCAAGTTTGCAGAGCTGATTGGAATACCAGAAATAACTTAATACAATCAGTGCAGCACTCTTGACTCTCTCTGAGACACATGGTGAAAGAACAAAGGAATTTATAAAAATTATCTAATCACTTCTGTAATGGATAGTTCTGTAATCTAAGGTCTATTTTCCTGTGATTGATGGTCAGTATTGCTCTGTAAGGAAATTCAGGGAAGGAAGGCAAGGGGAAAGAGCCAGAGATCTATTTTTACTCAGTAGTGTGCTGTTGTCCTGATTTCTCTGGCGGTAATGAGGACAGCACGGTCTGGTAGGAAAATCACCTCCTCCAAAAGCAGTCCTACACAATTGTATCATGCATCCATCTTTAGGAGCTGGTGTCTGATTGCAGTAATTTTGAACACTGACTGCTTGTGAACCCAGAGCACCTCGCTGAGGAGCACTCCTGCTGTGCTTGTTTTAAAGCTGAGGTTCAGGGTAAATCCTTGCCATTTATCTCTAAGTGGCCCAAGAGGCTTGTATGGCTGTTTTTGCAATGCACGGGCATGCAAGATGAAGTTCATCTTGGCAAGAATTTCTTTGTAACAGTGCTTGGGAAGTAGTTCCACTGTGTTTTAAAATGTTTAATGTTGTTTTCCTGTGCTTTTGTTTCCATTTTTCATTCTGATTAAAAAGATGAAAAGTTGATAAGAAAAATTAATTAAACATTCTGTATTATGAGTCCTATCTTCCCAGTCACTTGGGGGATTGTCTTTTGTTTATTTTGGAATACAGTCACTGGTCAACAGAACAGTTATTTATACGCATATAAAGATTTTCAGAAAGAAAGGAGAGTGTAGTAAATCCTTTTGTGTTTCTGAAATTTGTTTGAATTTTGTCATGAAGGTCAGTGGCCGAGATTGCATCCCCTAAAGTGAATTCTAAAGTGCTTTAAACTCCCTCTCATTTTAAGATTGTATATGTAAAACCACAATATAAAACTCATTGAAAGAATGCTGGTTTTATTTTGCACAGTGGGATTTTTTCTGATTTATTAATTCAGTGGAAGAAATTTAAACCCAAAGCAATTTAAGACCATGATTGTCCTCTGACAGAATGCTATGTTGGTTTGGACAGCACTTTTTGCAGCTGAGGGTGTGACCAGAGGGAGACCTCTAATGGCAGGTCATTTGTACTTTTAATTCTGCTCAGCGCTGTACACAGATTTAAAACCGATGTGAGAATATGCAGGAGAGGGTCTTCCAGTCAGTCCCAGCAATACAATCAGGCTCATATTCCAAGTTGAAGCCAACCTACAATTCATCCATATTTTTTTTTGATACTGCCTCATGTGGCAGTTTTACTCTTTGGAGTACCCAAGTCTTTGACACACTTTAAATTTCTCAGTGTAATTCTACTATTCTCTCCTATGTCATTTATTTCTATTCTTATTACTTCCCTTCCTATCTCAGGTTAAATACAGTATAAAAAATGTGCTGTAGTTTGTGGTGATCAGTGAATTTCTCTGGTGAAATAATTTCTCAGCTTTTAGAATTACTACCTTACTTTATATTACAGTAGCTAAATAACTATAGACTTTGATGAAAGTCTAGTCCAGTTAAAACCTAACTTCCCAGTGAGAGAATAAAAAGCTAAGATGGTGTTTCAAATAATCTGCTAATAAAATTTCTTTCTTTTTACTTTGGTGTATTTCCGTTTGCTATTGTATATTAATACTGTATCAGTCCATATTTCTCCACCTGCACAAAATTATATGGAAAAATATGTTATTTTTGATCTTATTGCTAAAGAAAATTGGTGAATCTATATGATCTAAAACTTTGAGGAGGGGCTACTTTGTGCACTAGCAACTGTCAAGGAGAATTTTTCCATTTGACCATCTTGATCACTTTCAGTCCACAGGTATTAAAGGTTTGCAAGGATTTGTGAGTCAGAAAATGGTTATGTCTGCATTTATCAATATTTCCTAACAAGTTATGCTTTATTTTATTTATGCTTAAACTGAAAGTTCTAATAATTCCCACATACATACTGTGACAGGGCTAATCATACATTGTCTATCCTCAAATGCTTCCCTTAATTCTTACTCATTTTACAGTGCTGTTAAGGTTTGAGAGATTCCTTATCTCTACTCATTATTGTTTTTAATGTGAAAGAGATAGCTTCATTTGTGGCTATGAAAGATTAATTGGAGAAGCTCAGGTGTTCTGACTCCTTCTGATATTCAGAAGGAATAACTAAGCAACTTGGAAACTGAGATGGAAACAGGAGCTGGGCAGATGAAATGGATGCCTGTCAAGAGGCAGTGTGGGTTAAGTTCTGGCTTATCTTCCATAGCTATCAGAATGTCAGAGCCTGTAACACTTTCCAATTTTGCTTGCAGGGATAAGCCTCTGTCATAAAAATGTCAAAACAACCAGCATCACATGTCAAAGCCATTCAGGTAAGAGACAGCATTTATGTTTTTAATATAATAAAATGATAAATCTCCATCTCCATTGCTTGGCAGACTGCATTTTTACTTGGACAAAGCACCGTAGGAGTGCTAGCTGGGGTTATTCTGTTAAAGTGAAAAACTTAGTAGACATGAAAGCACTGAAAAAGTGTGACCTGGAGATCATCGTTTGTTCTGAGCTGATAAAAAAACTGGATCAGGTAATTCATTAATCACTTGTTTGCACAGTCTTTCCAGTGTTAGGTTATGCCTATTGGAGGATCATCTAAGCAAAACATGGTAATGCATCTGCATAACTGTTAAGTTAAAATAATTCCTGTAACCGTTAGATTTCCCACAAAGCTGATGTAATACTGGGAGAATTATAGGCTAAAAAGATGGCATGGGTATAGTGAAGTTTTTTATGTCTGCATTCCTTAAGGAGAAAAACCCTCAACTTTGAATAATTAAGAAGCATTTTATTTAAAAGCCAAAGTAAAATGAGAGAAATGTTGATCTTTTAATTTGAAAGATTCTTGTTTCTCACATACCTCTTCAATGGTATATGATTATAAGGATGAAGTCGATTGTTGCATACTTGTAAAAGATACAACTAGAGAATTATCCCAACATCATCATGAAGTAGTGTCATGAAGAATCTGTTTAGTTCATGTTATCAATGATTCTTGTCAAGAGGCATAAATGTCTTCTGAACTGAAGAATCTTACAGAGTTCTAATGTATTTCGTAAAATGCACTTCCAGAGAAATTTTGCCATGAGTTCAGTTGCCTTACCTAAGAAACACAAAATGGAATTTCTAAAGTCTGCTCTGTTCTCTGTTTCTTTGAGATAATACTAGTGCAAAGATTGGGGTATCAAGATTAATTACCCAGGGGCTAGGCAGCATACTGAAAATGCAAGGCACTGTAAAAGTGCAGATTCTCTTTATCATCATCAATTCTACTGAAACAGGCATGCAAACTACTGTACTCTAATTCTGTAGAAATTAGAAAAATTTTGCCATTTTGCCAGAATATTGATTTCACTCAGTTCAAATTTTCATGCCTCTTTTACAGTGGCTATAGAAGTGTTTGTATGACTAATGAAAATATATAGACATTTAATAGCTCAAAAATGTTTATTTCCATTTTACATTTAAACTCCATAGGCACATACAAACATTTTTAAGGAATTAATTGGTTTACATTTTTTTCTTAAAGATGTAATGATATGCTGGATTATATTTTTAGGATGACTTTCCAACTTCTAAATGTAAACAGTGTTCCTAGGTTGTTCATTTAAAAAATGCTTTAAATTTAAGCACTAAGTTTAATATTTTAAGAAAATTTAATTTTTGCGAAGGTAATTTGAATCATGAGAAAGAATTACAGCACAAATTTTAAAATATATCTATTAAGCATTTTGTCAAAGGTGGTTCTAGTAGGGAGACTTGCACTTGAATTGATGCTTTTTACGCTTTGAGCACTCTAAGAACAAAATGTCACATTACTTTTATACACTGTGATTCATATATTATGATCCTTTGCTATTGTGTGGTGGTATAATAGGACTGACGTGCCCTGGAGAATGTACATCATGCTGCAGCAATGGGAATGTAATGGCACCTAACTAACTGAAGCATTTCTGGTGTTCTGTGTCTGAAATGTCTTTTTTCTCACTGTACGAGATATAGACAAAAATGTTCACTTGCCAATAGCTACTAGATGTGTCAGAGTTAAAGGCAGCAACTGGTTCCCAAGAGTAGTACCAAAGTACTGTTAATTCCTTTAAACAATTGCTGACCTCCTGATACCTTAGGTTTTAACTTTCATATTTTTCAAATCCTGTGCTGCCTAGTGTGTAACTCTGAAGTTTCTTGTAGCCTGTTAATTTCTGCTCTCTCATGTTAGGTAGACATAACAAAGCCTCTCCAGGCTTGCTCTCCAAGGACACTCAGGCCATCCTAGGCCCAAAAAGTATAAACCAAAAGCCTTTAAAGGGGGGGAAAGCTTGGGGAAATTACATCATTAACTGAAGCTTTAATTGGAGAATTAACCCTGATATGCAAATGAACCAAACCTATAAAAGTGTGAAACACTCGTGACTTGGAGTCCATCTTGGGGTCCATCTTGGGGTCCATCTTGGCAAAAACCTCTCACCCCCCAGGGGGTACCTTTGAAGGCCTTTCAAATAAATACCCACCTTTATTCTCTTACTCGGGTCTAGTCTCTGTTTCTACGAGGCCTCTTAAGACATCACTCCCCTTCTCAGTGTGTAAAAGGCTGTGAACAGCTCTGACTGAAAATTATTCTATCTTTAAACACTCTTGGCTTTCCCCAGAGGTAAGGGTGAGGAGATTCCTGGGGTTTTTGTTGCTGTTGTTTTGGTTTTGTTGGTTGGTTGGTTGTTTCTGGATTTCATTCAGTTTTCTCTACAGCTTCTTTCTTTATTCTTTCTTTTCTTTCTTTTTCTCTTTCTTTCTTTCTTTCTTTCTTTCTTTCTTTCTTTCTTTCTCTCTCTCTTTCTTTCTTTTTCTTTTTCTTTTCTTTCTTTTCTTTCTGTCTTTTTCTCTCTCTTTCTCTTTCTTTCCTTTTTTTTTTCTTAAATTAAATATTTCTATACAAAAGTGTCTTTCCAGATTACTCAGTCATCCATCTGGACAGCCAGGAATGGCTGTGATGCTGTGAAGGACTTACCCATAACAGTCCTCAAGTCATGCACAGCTGCATCAGTTGTAGCCTAATCTGAACACCCTCTCTCTATTAAACAGAAAGAAGAACACACAAAAAAATTCTCTAAATACCAGTTAGAGAATAGCAATATATTAGTATGCCATTTTTACAGGTATTTTTCCTTTGGTTTATTCAGAATGACCTTGGTAGAGTACATCAGTGCACATACCTACCTACTCATTATAAGAACTGCAATGGCACACAGTATGGTAGGCCTTTCAAACAAAGGAAGAGGCAAACTCAGTAGTTTTCATAATTAGGATGGTTAAACATAACAATCAGACCTAGAAAGTCTGTCTAAAGCAATTATAATTTAGGATTTCAGAAGTCTGGAACAGACAATTTCCTATTTAGCATTTTACTGGATGGAGATCCCCAGGGGTTATATCTCCATCTCAGCTTGCAGGTGACAAAAGCCTTGAAACATATTTTTAAAACAAAATTGTGAACTTGTGCTAATCACAGCATGAGTCTTTGCAGAGCTATGCTGGTGTACAGAATTTGGCCCACTCATTACACAGCTGCTCATCTGAGAGACAGAACCAGCATTGGATTAAGAGAGATTTGCAGCTCAGGACTTTGGTACCTCTGCTCAGAATTGTTTGGAAATGTCATACTTTCATTTTATACTGGAAATATTTTAATTTACAGAATCTGATATCAGATGCAGACAGTTTTTAACTATGTCTCAAAGGATGCTCATTTTACCAAGTTATTATGTCATGATTGTGTATTTCTTGCCCAAACTCTGACGTGAATGTCCTTACTGCAGATAACAAAGTGCAAACTGCTTTTGTGTGACACAGATTACTGCTGAAGCAGACCAAAGAGTGGTTTATTGAATTTATTTAGCAGCCTGGAACTTAGAGGTTCATTTTTGTTTTCTGAACCACTTTTAGTCACATTGACCTGTCAATCATGGTGGAACATGCAAGGGCTGTAGTGTGCCAGGGGGGGCTGGCTTCTGCTTTGACTATCTCCAAGGGAAAGGAATGTCCAAGTTCAGGATGAGCACCAAAAGGAGAGATATCTCTTAAATTTTCAACTCTGCAAACTTGTACGACCATGCTAGCTGTAATTTGCAGAGAAGTTTCCCAGTCCAAATATTGAAGCTGTCTGGAGATACCAGCACTTGGCGGGGCAGTAACTTAAAATTAGAAATGGCAAAGCTGTTTTTTTTCCATCCCTAAATGAAATGATGAGTTAAGAACTGTGTGACTGAAAATGCCCTGTTTCCTGGGAACTTATGAAGTGCAGGTGAAAAGTTTCATGATATCTAAACTAATGCTCAGTGAAAAAGGTTTATGAAACAAATACCTGGTTTTCTGTAACCCTGCAGTTATTTGGCAGCCCTGCTGAAATTACAGCATCATCTTGCATAAATAAGATAATGGGAAACAGGTAAGTAGAATACAGGGAAAAGTACTCATTTCTTGGCAGATGGGTTCTTAATTTGCTCATCATTTGATTACAGCCATCAGAACAGTTGTTACTGAAAACCGTGGGCTGTTTTCCTGTGGTTGCCCAAGTGGGGCATGATCTGCAAGACCATAACTTGAGCAGAAGGATGAGATTATTCATCTCCATTTAGTGCAGATCAGTCAGATGGTAAAGGACAAGAACAGAGCTCGCTGTTAGAAGGTTCTCTGCTTCTGCTCCGTAACATTACCAGTTCACCCCCTGGTTTTACCAGTGTGAGCCATGGTATTTTGATGACATTTCCTAGGAGCAGCTTCTCTTCTGAGATCACGAGATAAGAATAAGTATAAATTGTGCATTTAGTTGATCATGCCATTTGACTTTTAAAATAATCTGGGCTTGGTCACATTTGGAAATGGATACTTTTCAGATGTTCTTTCCTAAGCACTGTTTTTGTGCCATTCTATTCCCCAAAATCTTTATTTTTAAGATACCTATTATCAGCCCTAATTACATTATGGCTACTAGCTTTCTGCCCCAGTTAAAAGATCAGATTGATGCAGTTGTGTGGGTATCATTCTGGAGGGAGTTTGCTGAAGCCAGGGGCCAGTGGTCTGCCCAGTGTTGGAGCTGGTTCAACTATTCACAGTTTGTAGCACCCGTGGGTACGTTTTGTTGGTAAAATCACATTTTAAACACTTATGGCTTAAGCTGATTCAGGGCAGGCTTCCCTTCTAAGCTACCTGTGATTAAGTGAGGTGAAAACTGGTGTCATTGGAGAATGGAGAGTGGTCCAGTGATCAGGTGTTATTGAAAGATTTGTGTGATTTTCACTTAAATGTTGCTTTTGGCGTTCACTTTCTGTTTGACCTTGACCAAACTGAAGCAGACCCAGGTGCCTAAAGACGCTTTAGTGTCCAGTACTCATTTTTTTTTTTAAGTCCAGTGAAATTAGGAAACATTAGTCTAAAATGCAGTACTTCACTTTCTAGTTTGTTTTTTACTTTCTGTCTTTAAAATGGAGATGAAAGCACTTCTCTTTCCCAGGAGTGGTGTGATGTGCATACATTGAAGGCATAAGTGCTTGGAAACCATGATAATGTCTATATGCTTGTCCCACTCCAAGTTTTTCCATTTACCAACGGTATCTTTATTTATCAGTCACTATTATATACATCACAATTTCCTTCTCACAGGCTAATATTAACATCCCAATGGGAGCATTTCGACCTGGTGCAGGCCACCCTCATAAAAGAAAAGAATTTACACCTGAAGAAGTGGAGGAGGTAAGCAAAATGATTTTTTTGATTTTTTTTTTCCAAGGAGAATCCCTGCCATGAAATGGAAGAAAGCCTTTAAAGTGATCTTAAAGCTCTGCATACCAATCTTAGGTACCACAGTTGAACATTCACTGATATTTCGTGGAAATAAATGGCCACTTACTAACACTTCATGTATAAATAGTTCTGCTTTGGGTGCCAAGGACCCTATAGGAATATAAACTGTTTCAAAGGTGTGTAGCTCTGCTGCCACAGCGGGATAGTACCTGCTGTCAGGAGAGAGAGTCAGGATTTCCCTAGCAGCATTTGTCTAGATAGGACCTGGTGAGATACAGCAGGAAAAGTTGTAGCAAGGCTTTGGAAGACTTTGCTGCTACCTGCCACCCTGTGGTGTGATTTATTGTTACAGCTTTACAGTTTTGGAACAGGTTTTCAAACACAACGCTTTTTGGAAGGTTTATCAACAAGAAGAAGTTGCATGTGAAGACACTTGCAAGTTAAAACAGAAATTCTGAACCCATTTGCCTGTCCAGGGGTGAAAATACACCATTTTAGACTGAATTCTGCATTTTCATGCTTGTATTTTACAGGGAGTGTTTAGCGCTGAGTTTTGAATATTAAAATCCAATTTATACCTTAACTAACGTTGATCACAAAGGTTATGAGTAAACACAGATATCATATTTCTGGATGATATTAAAGTATCGTATTTATCATTAACTTTTATAATAAATGAGACCTAAAATCAAAAGTGGAAGAAAAGATAGTGGTAGATACTCCAAACAAGATAAAAAAGATGGGTGCTCCTGGTTTCCTGGCCAGTTTGCTTATTTTGGATTTGTAATCCCCACATGAGAACTCATCCTACTGGTCCAGAGCTCCCAATGCTCCTCACAGCCAAGGGCAGGAAAGGCTATGTAAGAGCTAATTCTTCATTTTCTGTCTCAGTCATATATTTTTTTTTGCCATATTTTTATATAAACAGTGCTCTGTTTACAGAGAACTTTCCTGAAGTAATCAAACCTAGGCTGACTTAGCTCTTAAGATTTAAAAAAGCCAGACATACAAAATGACCTTGAACATATATTGTGGCTTTTTCCATTGGAAAGAAATCAAAGCATGTTCTCTGCGCAGTAATTAAACTGGTGAAGGAGTGCATGTTATTAAGCAGAAACTAATATAGCATGTGTGAATTCTAGTAGTGTTTGAGAACTAAAATAAATGACTGGTGCTGATAATTACATTTGTTTGGGTAATTGAATGTTGCTTTGCTTCTCAGCTACATGAATACTATATATAAGACAGACGTTATGGAAGTTCTTGGCCCAGGTTTTATGGCCATTACTCAACCAAACCGATGGGAGTAATCACTACAGAAACAGGTCTTGTTACAGGAATAGAATACAAATGCCACCAGTGAACTTGTCATTTCAGTTGTCTCATCTTGTTAGGTTTTTCCATACAGGTCATGATTTTTCAGAGCAGTTTTAGACAAATGCAACTTTTGGTAACAGTGAGTAATATTTTCCACTGTATTTTAAAGCCTTGACAAAGGAGATGAGTGGAATATGGATCTTACTCACAGGGGTGGTGCAGTGAGGTGGGAATGTATATTTTTGAAGGTCAGTGGAGCAAACGTTGACATGAAAAGAAATGGAGGGTGGGAATTACAGAAAATAAGTCTTCATCAGTCAGAGCATTCCCATGCTTGTATTTGTTAACCCTTGTTGTATATCCAAGTCACTCTTCAGGCTTCCTTCCATAAAACTGAAGGCCATACTCTGATCTCAGCTGTGCATTGCACATGGAGTGAGTGATATAGGGAGGGGTGAAGTCATAAATAGCACAGACCTGATGTTGGAAGAGCAAGCTGAGCACAAAGTCTCCAAAACATGGGCAAAGCTTGCACCATTTGTTCCACAAGAGGAATGGTATTGCCATGAGTTGAAATGGTATTTTTTACATAGTATCTGCTATGTACTGATAAGAACTATGGGGTTGAGGGAGTGCTTGTTTCCCCTGATTATTCAGATTACCTAGGAAAACTGTCAAAGGAAACAATACAAGCTCATGGCATCTTTGACTACTGATACAATTTTGTGCATCCTTCGAAACAGCTTCTGTATCAATTTACTTACTCTCCTGCTGTGCTTTGCTACTGTTTCAGGATGTTAGATCGTTGAGCCATATATCAGACAGTACATACAGTACCTGGGGCTGAATTACTGTCTGGGATTTGAAATGATCTAGCAAAAACAATATTAAAATATATTATTAGGATTATCTTGTATTAATTGTGTATTGGCTAAAATGTGAGAAAAGATAATACAAGTTTACCAAGCCAAGCAATGTAATTATCACTTCAGTTTCCTTATGTATAGTGGTCTTCTTAAGAAAGTCCTTAAAGATCAGATAGGAAGAAAATGTCAGTTTTCTACAATGCCTTGTTTGTTTGCTAGTTGATATTGCAAACTCTTCTTCCTGATTAGCATGTAGTCCATTAGTCATCAGAGAAAAAAAAGAGGGGTTTACTGGCCAATAATATTTGACAAGTAATGTTGGAATCTAAAAAATGAAGTTAAATATTAAGAATTCACTGTTCACAGTTATTACAACTTTTCAAAAAGGGTGGCTAATAAATCTAAATAGTGGTTGAACTCCAAAAAGTCCATCACAGAGTAATCAAAAAAGAAAAAATATTTTCCTCATGAAATTATTTGCAATAAAATATAAATTAATCTCTAAATGTACTTGATTCCTCATGTATGCCAGCTTTATAAGATACACAGCAAGCTGGAACAACAGTAAACTCCTGTCTGGAAATCTACTCCTGCAAAACATAACCCAGTCTAGAAATGGTCTAAAATACCTGTTCTACTCACCTAGAAGCAATAGTACAGCTGAGGAAGTACGAAGGGCTGAAATACTCTGGTCCATTGGGAAATTATCTGAGTTGCTCACTATTGTGTAAGTGGTGTTATTTAACTGGTATTTTTACAGTGTCAGCAGAATAGCCATGCAGCACTACCCTAATTCAAACATAAAATGACAAAAACCCTTCTGGTCTTGCAACTGAGGTCATGAAAAGTTAAATTTCAACTCATGTTGATCTTGCATGGAGCTTTTGGGGTACATAACCTACTATCATAGCTCTTCCCCAGAGCTGCAGACATGCATAATGGTTTTCCTCTCCAACTGTCTGGCAACTGTGAAACTCTCAAAGGAATTAGATGATAAAAATGGTTCTACTTTTTTGTCATCTAAAGTATGAAGGACTTGGAGTTGCCTTTAATTCTCCAGTCAGTTATTTTCTGCTAATGGTCTGGCTCTGTAAATTCTTACCCATTCTTGTCCACATTCCTCTACAACTGAGCATCTTCTATTCTTTTGAGAATGTTTTTAGACATTTTAGACAAAAAAACCACAAAATAACTTATTTCTTCCTGCCTCCACCCCAATTTCCACTGGGAATGCCTTTAGTATAAAAACATCCTTTCCTGTTTTCCAAATAACTGATCTATGCTCATGTTCAAGAGATTGCTGTTGCAGCAGGAAGGTCACTGTGTCCTTTTGTGCAGAATGTTCCTGCTTCAACAGAGGAGGAGAAAGAGAAGAAACGCCTCCCAGGAGCTAAGAAACTTCCAGGTCCTGCTGTCAACTTGTCAGAGATTCAGAACATAAAGAGTGAGCTGAAATATGTCCCCAAAGCTGAACAGTAGCTGGAAGAAGCAGGTGAGTGAAAGAGAGATTCTTTGCATGGCTCTAGGAGTAGTAGGCTGATCCAGAAACCTCTCTAAGTAAAAAGATGGCTTTTCAATTACTTCAATGGACCTGGAGTTGCACCCCATAATTCAAAGACAAAATACAAGAAGTCATAATCCTTGGGATTTTCTGTTATTTCAAACATTGATCATGTTGGAGACTATATCCAATGATATATGGCACCCATCAACCAGCCTAACAAGTAGTCTATTCAGCATATTAGGAATTCAGTGTATTTGGAATATCGAAGCCACCTTAAAATAACCTATTGCTTCATAAGCACAAGTTTCAGTTTTGCAAAATACAGGACTTGTACTTTTACAATCTAACTACAAATGAATGATTTACAGTGCAAATAAATTTATTGCAGCAATGGACAAGTAAGTCAGAATTTTTTTTAGAAAGCTCCTTTGGAACATTAGTTATTTGATATTAATTTATGTAATTCAAAACTGATATGCTAATGGTTCCATGTATGTGATCATGCAAACATACTCAATGCTATTTGTGGCACCCAAGGACTTGCTGTAGTCCAGCACAGGAAGGACATGGACCTGTTGGAGTGAATCCAGAGGAGGGTCACAAAGGTGATCACAGGGCAGGAGCATCTCTTTATGAAAGACAGAGCGAGGTTGTTCAGCCTGGAGAAGAGAAGGCTCTGGGCTGACTTCACTGTGGCCTTTCAGTACCTAAAGAGGGCTTATAGAAAAGATGGAGACAGAATTTATAGTAGGTCTTGTTGTCATAGGATAATGAGTAATGGTTTTAAACTTGAGGACATTAGACTAAATATAAGGAAGAAGTTTTTTACAATGAGGATGATGAAACACTGGACCAGGTTGCCCAGAGGTGGTAAATGCCACATACCTGTAAACAATGAAGATCAGGCTGGATGAGGCTCTGAGCGACCTGGTCTAGTGGAAGATGTTCCTGCTCATTGCAGAGGGGTTGGACTAGATGACCTTTAAAGATCTCTTCCAACCCAAACCATTCTATGATTCTATCATTTTATTTAAAAGGAAATATTCAGCACTTCAGTGCCAACTTCAGAATAATTTACATCTAATTTCAAATAAGACCCATAAGCCTCTGTTGTTCTACATTCTGAACCTTAAAGAAATTAATGATAATTTCTGTCCATGAAATTATCCTCTGATTTCCTTTGAAAAGCCTGAGTCAGTAAAGATGCATCAGGCAATTACAATGAAAACTCAGATGTACAGAGAAGTTTCAATACAAAAAAAAAAACCCACCCTGGCTACAGTAAGAAAAAGATAGTTGTGTCACATAGTCGTCACCTGAATTGCTAGTTCTGCATATTGACTGATAAATCCTTTTTATCCTGAAGAGAGGCAGAGGAGTTAAATTGAGCAGGAGAAAATAATCTGGAATTTACTGCATAGAAACATAAATGAAGAACAGAGGAAAACAGAAAGCAATACAAAGGGGTTCTGGAAATGCAGAAGTGCTAAAGACCAGGAATCCTAAAAGAAATGGCATATAATTTGAGTGAATTGCCCCAGTGCACACTGCATCATTAACTTATTTTTTATGTACAGCATAAATACACCATTTGGAAGGAAAGAGCATTTAGTTTTTTCTTGCTTTTACCCTGCTGTGTCATAATGTTCCTGATATTTTAAAAGAAGCAATGGAGTCTTTCTCTTCAGGAAACTTGGGGGGGGGGAAAATAACATTTTGTAAAATGAAAGATTTTATTCATTTCACTAAAGCACTGCCCAGAGAAATACAAATTTTTAATGTGAGCCTTTAAAGAGGCTTTTTCTTGTAAGAGCTATTTCAACATAAATTTAACCCCATATTTATTCTCTAATGATCGCTATTTTTAACACTTAAAAGGTTTTTTTAATTACCTTACTGAGAATCTGACAGAAACATTTAGGGCATGCTCAGATGTTCACTCTAAAGAAAAATTTTCTACAGAAAGGTCAGCAAAGGGCATCTCGAAAGCAGTGAGGTTATTATGAAGTCATTTCTGTCTCTCTCAGGTTCTGACAGTGATACAGATTTCCAGTTTTTGAGTAGTGCAGTCACAGGCCATATCTGAAAACATAGTTTCTACAAGACTTGCAGGTACAGTACTCATTGGAGCCCGGGAGTTTGGGTTTGGATGTGCAGAACTAAGCATGTGCATGAATTCCACATAAAATTGAAATGTAAATTAATCACATGCCACATCCAGCAGCCTTGAATTATACTAAATCTAATGACTGTCCCCTAGAAGAGGACATTCATCAGTTCCAGTGTTTCAGTCGTGGCCTGCAGCCTTGTATAAAATGTGATATAGTCAAAGAGCTGGTTTATGACTGGTCATGCAAATCCTGTGAAGATTATCTTAGTCTGCAAGAAATTCACCCTCACATGTGCCTGATACTTTGCTCCATCTACAGGAAGGGATTACAGATCATCCTTTGGATGTGATGATCTCAAAAGAATGGTGAACTGACTGGTCAATAGAATTTGCCTGTGCAGAGTGTGTACTGATAGATGAGGGTGTTCTTTGGTTTTCACAGTTAAGAAATTAATTCTCTCCTACATCAGTACTATAATCTTCTCAGATATTCACTATTGAGGGATTTCTCTTTGATATTATTTTTGTCTTTCTTGTGGTACTCTGTAGGAAATACCTACTTGAAACAGTTAGAATAACTCCAAATACTCCGGATAATTTCCATTATTCTGTGATCCTATAATATGATACAATAAAAAATATCAAAAGTGCACTTTAACATGTCAAAAATATCAAAGCTTTTACATCCACAGCAGTTATTTCCAACTTTACCTCCTGTATTGTCACATTTCATGGTTAGTTTCAGTAAATTGCAAGCTAACATGATTAATTGTGTTTTAATTTTGATCCGTTTTCTTGCTCAGTTTAACAGCATGCAAACCCAGCAGCAAAAATAAGAAAGCTGCAAAGCAGTAGGTTGGTTCATTATTTGCAAACCCATTCCTACATAATTTGCACTTTAGAGTAACTCCTGTTAAATATCTTTGGTCTTGCTCTTCGCCAGAATAGGAAACATGAATAGACTTGCTAAGATCATAGATGTGAGTGTAACAGTTTGTGGGAGGAATGTAATTAGGGAGATGTCATGAAGCTGGATCCACTGAAGGTCATCAAGTGCTCCTAAGTTAAAATATTCCTGTAGTCATCCCCTGATGGGGATCTGGTCTATCATCTGTAATTAGATAATTAGCATACTCTCTTGTCATAAGGATTCTTTTCTTCCACACCTGTAGATGATGTGTTAGATGCAGCTAGTTTCAATATACAATGTGAGTTATGATTTATTTCCCCTTTCTCCATCTACAATTTTTTCCTGCTCCCTTCACATCTGCATATTTCTGCATGCGCAGGAGTGAAGCATATGCAAAATAGTAACAAAATACCACACACTAAAAATACATGCCCTATTGAATAAGTAATGGTAGGAAACATTTAGTTTGTGACAAATTAAGCCTGCTGTGGCTGAGATATATCGCTGATTGTTGTGGTATCTCCTGTGATAACTAGTATGGTGATTGTACCTGAAAATGGGCCTGAGCACAAACTGGCATTTCACCAGAGAATATAGATGATGGCAGCCAGTTACTTCATGCTCATTCTTCATTCTGTATCCCTTCATGTTTTGTGTCCTGAAGTGTGGAAGGCTGTGTAACAAATCTTTTTACAGTGAAGGGCCATGGAGTCTGAATGCTGGACTTTGGTTTTGGAGAACCTAAACCTTCAGCTAAAGTGGTCTTGTCCTTTCCTCTTGAAGGAGACTTTCTTAGTAGAAGAATTTCTCAGAAGGCAAAAAAGGAAATTTACTGTCTTGAAGTTACGAAACATAGGGGCAGCACTCCCAGCACTGTGTTCTGGTTGTGTTTGGAGAAAGGGATCAGGATCCCCATCCCCATCCTGAAGGGTCAGGATCCCCATCACAATGTCAATGAGATGGTTTCTCACCATCTGATACAGTACTTGTAGAAAAACTGTTGTCTTGGAGCTCTGCTGGGGAGGGTGGTTTGATTGCAGAAGGTAGTTCTCTTGTCAGTTTACAGAAGCAAGGGAACTGTATTTTGAAGGCTGAAGAACTGTCAAAACTTCCTAGGGCAGCTTAGCCTTTGCATTATGCAGGGAATTCTGCCCTGCCTAAAATGGGAAATCCTGTCAGCAGAGCAGCCTCTGAGATTGGCATCACTCGGGGAAGAGAGAAAAAGGGGAAAAAAACCCTAACAGAAGTGCCTTGGGGAATAAAGCTCTTGTATCCATATACACAAGATGTTCCTTGGTATTGCTATTAATTATTTACATAAAAAATTTGTCAAATACCCCAGGCTAAAAATGCACATTATAACTTTGCCCACTGAGTGCTGAGGATTTAATTACAGTTTCCTGCTATATACTGGTCTTAAGCTGCACCTCAGTTAACAGCAGCCATTTACCTCTCCTGCTGTCCCTGCTCTGACACACAGTTTAGTGTTTGCGTCCCATTCCTGTGCTCACATGGATCAGGGGTGTACAGTTAAACTTCAGTACAGTTACAAGCAAGGTTACTGCTTTTTTCTCCAGAAACACAACAGTGCTTGCTAGAGGAACTCTGACGTGCTGTGAGCTCTTTAAAGAGCACTGCAATTTTAGGAAAGTGTGTTCATTTGATTGAGTCCCAGCAGCCAGAACTTGTGTGAGAGAAGGGGATCCTGCATCCAGAGGATGCTGAGGTAGGTCAGGAGATAGGATCTCCTGGAGTGGGAACTGTGGGGTGAAGAAGGAGTATGTGCATCAAGAATTTCTGCAGGACTCTGCTGCCAAAGTCAGAGGAATCATGGGGGGATCTCCTCAGTGTGCACAAGTACCTAAAGGCAGAGTGCAAGAGGACAGAGCCAGACTCTTCTCAGTGATGCCCAGTGACTGGACATCCCCCAACATACTCACTGTGTGGCCTGTGTTAATTTCAAAGTGCTTCTTGTCTTCTTCTATCTATGGTTTCCTACCATCCTGCTGTCTTTGATTCAGAACTCCCAGACCAGCAGCACTCAAGGATTTCATGGCCAGCCATCAATTTTTTCAGGTCCCTTCTTCTGGTAAAATTGTCCTAAGAAACTAGGTAGTTGAAGGCTTGTAGGATTTTTTTAATAGTATATTTAAAGTTCTTTTGGTTTGCCTTCCAGGTTTTTTGAGTCTACTTATGATGTGCTTTCAGACTTTAAAACAGAAGAGCCAGAAATTTATTTTCAAAGAGAAAAATGGAATATCCAGGACATAATTTAATATCAGAGGAACCTTTGTAATTCTGTTACCTCCTCAAGCAAGAAAAAAAAGTTATTCATGTTTTTGTTTCCCAGAGTTTCTGTCATCAGAAGAAAAAATTTAGTTGTCATGTTTAACCCCAGCCAGCCACCAAGTACCACACAGGCACTGGCTCACTCCCCCACCAATGTTGGAGGGAAGAGAGTTGGAAGGATAAAAGTGAGAGAAATCGTGGGCTGAGATAAAAACAGTTTAATAGGTAAAGCAAAGGCCATGCACACAAGCAAAGCAAAACCAGGAATTAATTCACTGCTTCCCAAGGGCAGGCAGGAGTTCAGTCATCCCAGGAGAGCAGGGCCCCATCGCACGTATCAGTGACTGGGGAAGACAACACCATCAATCCAAACATCTTCTCTTACTCCTTCTTCCCTGCACTATATACTGAGGATGATGACCCATGGTCTGGAATGTCCCTTTGGACAGTTAAGGTGACCTGTCCCAGCTGTGTCTCCTCCCAACCTCCCATGGACCCCCAGCCCCCTCAGCAGCATGGCAGTACAAAAAGCAGAAAAGGCCTTGGCTCTGTGTAAGCCCTGCTCAGCAGTAACAAAAACATCTCTGTACTATCAATCCTGTGTTCAGCATAAATCCAACATTTAGCCCCATACCAGCCACTGGGAAGAAAATTAACTCCACACCAGCCAAACCCAGCACAATTGTGTCTAACATGGCCTGCTGCTGTCTGTCCTGAATTGAGTCTCTACCCCCGACACAATGCAGTGGTAAGCCCCAGCACGTCATTCCTCAGACCTTTGCAACTCAAGGAGAGATTTCCTTCTTATTCTCTAGTTGAATAGTGGAAGAGACAGAGGAGAACAGACTGGAGAGAGTCTGCTTTCTAATTGCCTAAGAAAGCTTGGAGGTATGTGTTAGGATGTTAATTTTCCCAAGTAAAGAACAGGGCATATTCTTATAAACCACAAATGCTTCTACATAAACTAGTTAGGAAAAGATTATGCTTTGTGGTTTAGAAAACTGACTAATAACTTCAAAACAAACACTGAAGAATCAGAAAATATTTTGCTTCAAAGCAAACTACAAGAACAAATGCTTGTATTTTTTCAAAACAAAAATATGGGGGAAAAAAGTATTTTATTTCCAAACTGTATGTTTAAGCAGAGCTGGTTTTTTATTACTGAAGAGACAAACACAAAGTAATAACTTGAAGAAGTCTCTCCTAGTTTTTAGAAGACGAGCATGCTACTTATCTATCTACACCATACACAAGAGAGTTTGCAGACGTGGAGATGAACAGGCCTCTACACACAGACAGGAGAAATGTCTTCATTGAGCCTCTCCCTTTGAAACATTAATGCCCTTAAAGTAACAAAGTACTTCCAATGCTAGCAATGTGGACCCACAGATCTCTGCTCCGTTCTCAAGTGAGAACCATTTCTGGAAGAAAGGTCCAAGAATTTTGTTTGAAAGCTGAATATTTTCATTAAAGCAAAAAAAAGTCACTGATATTTAATAACTGCTTCCCTGTGGTCATTCTGTTGATTACTTAGTCCTGAACTTTTGTTAGGCTCTTTTGTAAAGTAACCCCTCTCTTTCCATTGGTGTTGTTCATAACAGAGTTTCATAAAAACTAAACTTTACACTCAATTGCCTGAGCTAGATGCAATTTCTGGGGTGACATCCCTCAAAACAAGCACAGAAAGGCAGAATGCCTCCTGGAGATAATGGATGTGGAGGGATCAGTGAAGTGTGAAGATGGAATACAGTCAACAGGCTTTTTCTTGCTTATCTGTGCTAGATGTTTTAAGAGTTAGCGCATAAAGTGCAGCATCGAACAAGTACCACTGAAATGTACTCCTCTGTGAAATGTCAAAACAGGGTATCAGGAATCCCTAAAACTTCAGTTATTTGCTGTGTGAGCGGGTCCAAGAATTTAGGAGAAGGTCCTGTGACTTAAAAGACACCTATCCCAAGTCATACGCATATAAATCCATGCACAACTAACTGTAATGAGGGAACTGTCTGCATTGGAAGCTGGAGAGCAGGAACAAGATCATATTGATCACTGTCGGAGAGTCACCAGTGAGACGAGAGCGATGCTGTTTCTCTGTCCCTGGGAACTGTCCTGCCAGTGTTGGGTATGCCTGGAGCAATCAGACACTGTCATGACAGACATCACCGGAAACACAAAATAATAAACAATTCCAGTCATTCCAACTTTATACAGTTCAAAATGTGTTCAGCACAAGGTTTTCAAGTGCTACGTCAGAGTGAAAAGGCTAACTGC
Source organism: Corvus kubaryi (assembly GCF_017639235.1). Classification (NCBI taxonomy): domain Eukaryota; kingdom Metazoa; phylum Chordata; class Aves; order Passeriformes; family Corvidae; genus Corvus; species Corvus kubaryi. The sequence goes on from NW_024580667.1 coordinate 11,129,921, forward strand.
TTTGGAATACATGAAGTGTGACTTCCCATGTTAGTAACAGCTCAGATAGTTTTGTCAAATCTACATAAATTCTAGCCAATTAAGCTGACAGTATGATCTGAAATATCGCAGCTCTGATGTGATAATCAAATGAATTTTCTTCTAAATTTAGTGCCTCATCATTTTGTTTTATAGTTTTTATTCAATTCATTTGATAGAAGACTACCTAATTATGTTCTCACAGCCTTGTGCTCAAAAACCACATAAATTACTGCATCACTGTACTTTGTCATCTCTTGCAGAACTGGCTCAATGTGGCATGAGCCTTGTGACCCCTGTCCAGGAGCAGGCCATCTACAAGTGTCAAAAGCCGTGCTTTATACTCAGGATTACACCTTCTTCAGCCACCAAATTGCTCCTGGTGTGCCTTCTTTTGAAAATGTAGCTCTTTTAGTGCCAAGGCTACCTGTGTTTCATGCTTGTTTGCAAATTCCTCCTGAGAATAGCATTTTGTAGTGTTTGAGCTCACTGTATGTGGGTAGAACATCATGTGTAGGTGGAGCTCACCATGGCACTGATCCCAACATCCATTGCCCCATCGGCAACACTACTGAGGACATACTAAGCTTCCAATGTTGTTGGGTTTTGCTGTCACTATCTGCTGCTGTTTTAACCTCCTAATTCTCCTTTGATTTGCCACAGTGGTCTCAAATACACTGTATTTCCAGGTATTAAGAAAACAAAGGACACAGCAGAAATTATCATTTTCCTGCAGAAATATGTATTAGTTTTACTTTCAGTGTTGGTCAAAAGTTTACAAGTTTGATTTGCTGCAGGTTGTAGCTAGCTGAAAGGGGACTCAGCTGAACTAACCTTTACTTCAACTTGAGAACAAGTGTAATGCCTGGTTTTCTGTCCTGCTGTTTACTGGTTATAGCAGTATGGCTGTATTTGTTTCTGACCACAAATGACTGAGGTTCATGTACAGACATGGATTCCATAAAAGCATAATAAATCCCTCAGTCTTGGTGTTCAGAACTTACTCCCCCACCTTGGTAAAGTTGATGTAGCATTGCTTTTAATTTAATAATTCAGTTATTCAATGGATAAAAAAATAAATTGAGTCCTTCAGCTTTTAGCTCTCCTGAGTCTTTGTTCTCATTTGTTGCCTTGGAGCACACCTTGTCTTAAAATTGCTGTTACTCCTACGTGAACTCGCAGAGCCTTTCAGGGCACAGAAAAGCAATCTCGGAGCAAATAATGGCTGTGGCTGTGAATGCACTCAGGGAAGGAGAGGGCGCTGGTCGTGCTTGCCCTGCTTCCCAGCAAATGAACCCCAGGAGAAGCGGGGCCGTGCCCGCTGCCCTGGCAGTGCCTTCCGCAGCCGTGGCAGCAGAAATGCTGCTGTGCACAAAGGGAGAGAAATTGTTTTTACTGAGGAAACAGCAGAGAACAAAAAGCTTCCCCCAAAGCCAAACTGCTCCTATTCTGAGGTAAGGATGATGACAACTGGATATTGCTGTTTCAAAGCTTTGAAATGTTCTGCCTTTATATAGAAGATGAAACCAGCACAAAGTATGTACTGAAATGGAAGAAAATGCATATCTGAAGACTTGAAACCAAATATTTGAGCTGAAATAGGCAGAATACAGAGAAAAGAACACCTTCAGTTTTTCTGTGTTTACAAATCATGCTGCTCTTGAGTGCAGTATCCTTTCCAAAGATTGTTAAATACAGGGTAGAGTATGTCCTCTGCCATTAAATACTTAATGAAGGATCTCAAACCTTTTAATTTTGAATTTCTCGGTTTCCTTGGTTTTGTGGTTTTGTCCGAAAATATTTGAATTTATCTGTCTCTTCAGGCTTTGAATGGAAGCATTTATTTTGGAAAAATATATAATATTTCTCTCTTTTAGTTCTCAAGACCAGAAGAGATCTCTCTGTGAAGACAAGAGGCTTATTTTCAATTTTTCAGTCCATTTTGCTGAAAGCAAAGTGAGTCCAGATGGGTATATCACACATGTACCCTTTTTTTAGTTTAAGCCCTTCATTAAAAAGTAATGAATCAGGCAATAATGTAGTATTGCATCCCTTTCCGCTTTTTATATGCTTTTAAAATTTTTATTCCGGCACAGAATAGATATGCTATCATGTATGTGAATAATTACTCTGGGGCAAATTAACTCTGCAGCTAAGTGTTGTCTGTCTCCAGCTACTACAGCTTAACACATTAGTAGACAACACCTGAGCCACTGTTGAGCTTGTGAATGCTTCAAAGTCTGTCACAAACCGTGTTCATGTTCTGCCTTATGTGTGTAGAGAACAAGAACCTGGCCAAACCTGTGTTAAACCTGGCTGAACATCACAGCTCAGTTGACAAGCAGTCGCTTGCTGGGCCATGTCAAAGTGTGAAGTTATTGCAGTTTGGATGAAATTTAAAAACCCTGTTTCCCTAAGGCAGGATGACAAATAGAGTGATCACCTCCAACTTCTTCAATGCCTTTCTTTAATAGACACCATAGAGGGGAGTGGAGGCTGGCTTTTAGAGAAGCTTGTGCTGACCTGGGGCTAAAAGCCTCATTTTTGAGCTAAAGATTGACCATCATGCAGCAAAATCAAGTCCTTGGGTCTCCATCTGCAGTGAGATTTTTGGCATCTTTAACATTTTCATCAAGGCAAGCTCATGGTGTGAAAATCATGTGCAATGGCATCAGAGTACCTTGAGCCAATGGAGCATTCCTTCACATCCCTCAGCAGTGTCTGGAATTTTATGAACAGCACAGGGACCAGATCCTTGTTGGCAGCTCCAGTTAGCCACCAAGGATGGCAGAACAACACATTGCACTGCTGTGTTCTCATCTGCCTCAGAGGGACACTTCATCTCCATGTCTCCCAGTGCCCCCCTTTGCCATGGAGGTGATCCTCTTATCAGAGGGAACAACTGCCTGAACTCCAGCTTCTGTAAACACCTAGTGGCTGGCTGGCTTCATCACTAAAGAGGGGAGCTGAAGTGCCTCAGACCCTGAGGGCAGGCAGGCAGGAGTGGAGAAGAGCTGGTCCATACTATGGCACTGCCTTCTGCCTTGATTTCTGTATCCCAGGGGATGGATGAAGGCCAGCATTGTCCTCCCCTGCCAGGGTGCTCTAGCATTGCTCAGGGACAAGTCCTGGTTCCTCCCAAGAGGAAATCGGCTGTAAAGACTATAGAGAGAGGAAAATGGAGGCAGAGTCCTGTCTCACCCATAGTCTCTGGTCTCTGATCACACAGGTCCCTTCAGAAACTTTCTGCCCTGCAGAAACCCACACTTCTGTCATCTCAAGAAGATGGTTTTGCATATGCTGTTAAGAATCCTCGAGACACTTCTGCAAGCGGCATGGTGAGGCTTGTGTGGAGAGCTGTTTAGACATAGCCAACAGAAAAAAATTGAAAACAATAAGATTTTTTCCCCTGGGGCTTCAGCAATGTCCTCAGTGAATCCAGGAGACATTTCCCATCACCCTAGATTTACAGTGTGAACTGTCTCCTCCAGATATGCTCCAACTTTTTTAAAAGCAAGTAGAAAAATTTGCAAACATGCAAGAGAAGGGATGTGCTGGTAGCCCCTCCCTTCTGCCTTGGCTCAGTGATTATCACACATACCCAGCCAGGAAGCATGAATAAAGCAGGTCAGGTCCTTCTTTGCCTCAAAAGGATTAAACCCCACAATTCTTGCTTCCTTGGAGACTGCAGACTACCTTGGCAGGGGGGTCCTTTCTAGACTTTGAGCTAAAGCTCGGCTGCTGTGCAGAAATGAATTAAAATTAATCTGTAGACAAGTGAGCCTGATGGCAGCTTAGCAATGTGGAGCTCAACTGGCAATAAGGAAACTTGCTTCCATGTGCCTTAGCCTGTGGATTGCTGTGTACCATGTCTAAAGGCTAATTTGTGTAGCAACAGTCTCCTCAAGCTGTAATTTGAAAGAAACCAGGGTGGCTGCTGCTGTGTTTTTGTACAAAGTCTGGTGCAATTATGTAGGTGCTGAGGAGGAAAGTCTCTGTGGAAATTCACCAAGCTTCTGGGCGCTGCTCAGGTTTACACATCTCCTGGGTACTCAGATGAGCAGGTAGTTGAAACTCAGGTAATTTAGATGGGCATGAGCACAGTTTGAGGTTATGGTGTAGTTGGATCATGATTTTGAGGACCACAATTTTGGATTTAAGTACCTGCATCCCATTTGCACCTTAGGCATCCAAATTGCTGGGGCTGTCCTCCAGAGGTAAGGAGCTCAGCCCCAAGGCCACTCAGTGGGAACTGTGCTCATAAATCACTTAAGCGCATCTCAAAATCATACTCCAAATTTGAATCTTCAAGTTTCATATTGCTCACTGCTAAGAGTGAATGGGGCTCTGTGTCTCTCTGCAGTCAGATCCAGCACCTGTGCTGGTACAGCTGTGTGAGTGCTCCAGCAGGAGCTGCTGCACACGGGTTCCGGGAGGAGCCTTTCTGCCCAGCTGAGCAAAATAAATCTTTTCCACAGAAACTGTAGATCACGGCTGTGCAAATTCAAAAACAAAATATAATTGGTCTCTGGTGCCTGTTTTTTAACAGCAGGTGATTCCTCTCACCTTTTCCTTCTATTTCTCTGTGGAAACGTATTTCTTTTCAATTTTTTTACTCAAAAAATAATTTTGTGTTTTGAAGCATGGTGCCGTGAGAATGTTTAGTTCTCCCATATGTCTTCCAGTCAATCCTAATAGCTCATTTCTAAATGCTCACCTGCCACAGATTGCAAATCAAGTATTAACAGTACAGACAACATGTTGTAACACTTCCATTTATGTTTTGAAGAAACCTGTCTATTCCTTGGCAAAAAATGGGCTTATGTTTGAAACTCGAATAAATTACAAAATCCTACAAACACAACATATATGTGCATATATATATATATATACACATATATATAGGCTACTGATGTGAAAGAACTACATGTGTATTGTAGATTTATGTATCAAATGTTAAGCTATTTGTCAATGGACAAACTGCCCTACTACCTGCAGTAGCTTTGAAGAAGCGAGATAATGTGAAGAATTAAGCATATCCTGCAGGGACCAGATGTCAGAATACACAGTTTTCTAATGCAGTCAGTAACATGTCAAATTAGCAGCCTGTATATGATGTCTTGGCTTCATGCTTTTCCATCTCTGAGGAGATCCTCTGGGTTAGGTGCAAGACGGCTGTCAAATTTCCCAAGCTAATTAAGAACTCTCACTTTTCCATAGCAAAGGGGCCATAAAACCTAGGATGAGACTTAAATATGCAGAAGAGGCTCCAGAGAATGTGGGTTATGGAAAATATGGGTTATGGAAAAACTGTGTTGGGTTTTGAGTAGGCAACCATTTTCTTACCACCCTTTCCTTTTCCTCCCATTTGCTATATTTTTTCAATATATTTTGCTTGATACAAAGTGCTAAGAATTTCAGGAAAAGTATTTGCAGAGTGCACAGAGACCACTAAGTCTCAATTTAAATGTATTGAAAATAAAACCATAGCCAGCTTCTGTCTCATCTGTGAGTGTATTTGCAGGGGTGTGACCATTGTCTCAGGCTCTCTCTTTTTATTGCACGTGCCAGAGTTATATTGAAAGAAAAGAGGTGGATGATTAGTACCACAATTAATCACAGTTCAGTTGTGCTGTGATGTTATCTGTAGGCATATCAGATGTACACTATATTTATATGGAACAACACTCACTCATACATTATGAATTCTGTGAGAAGAAGCCATATGACCAGGAGAAAGCAGCATTTTTAGAAACTGTAACTGGAACAGAGAGTCAAATGTGGGTTATTTGCAGTACAGACTGGGTAAGGTGGCAGAAGAGGCAGAATTCATGATGAATAAATTGGATAGTGCTGCCCAAATAGAGATAGATGAGATTTCTGTTTTCTTTCTTGGAGAGGAGCCTCTTCTCACTGTCTTCAAGATCACAGAGCTTTCTGCTAATGCCTTGAGAGCAAAGAAATCAGTCTGAGAGAGCTTAGGGATAGGGATTGCTTCAGGTTTGGCAGCACTTGGCTGGTCCCAGCCCCAACACCACCATGCTGCCCATCCTTGTTCCTGCAGTGGAGCTGCACTGAGGAGCCACCTGGCTGCACACCAGCCTCATGGCTGAGAAGTAGTAACCTCCCCTGCCTTCACAGCCCAGCAAGGACCACTAAATGTCACTTCAGCTGACTGGGATCTCTGGGCACATCTTGTCTTTCAGTAGCAGAGCAACACACAACAGTGTGTGTTGCTCTCACAGAGCTTCAAACTGTCCAAGCACCCATGATATCCCAGAAAAGTCCTGAAAGAGCAGAAATTAGAACAGAGCTATGTCCCTTTGCTAAGGCTTCCAAACAAACACAGATCCTGATAAAGCCCTCGCCGGTGTTTAGCACAAAGAAGCTTCTGAAGTGAAGTGGGACAATTCTCTTTGTAACTTTAATTGCAGTTTTGTTTTAAAGGGGGAGCACATCAGGCAGCAGCAGGGGACGGTCCCTCCTCCCCAGGGTGGTGGGTCAAGGGGCAGCAGCCCTCTGTTCAAAAAGGGCCTGTAGAGGTTACACTGCTGCATTTTTCCCTTTAACTCCAACAGCAGAAGCAGGTAGGTTGTGCTGCTGCCCTTCTGTGTTTCCCTGGCTACCACAGAAATGTGGTTGTTTTACTTCCCCCAGCCTCTTCTCAATAGTAATGCAAAGGAACAGTGTGTCCTTCAGCTGCTTCAGCAATCTGAAGTACTAAAAATGCAAAAGACTCTTTTCTGACAGTCGTTTTTCTTCTTGTGCTTCTGGGTTTGCCATTAATAAAGACTGGTTTTTTTCCAAGCACTAGTTTTCAAATGAACTGTGGTTTTGTCAACTCTATTTATATAATGATTTAGTACAGAACATTGCCCAAAGGGTTAATGGTGAATCTAGTTTATTTACACTGTTGATTGTTGGTAGGATCTGCGTTTGGGAATTTTTTTTTTTGGGGTGGAAAAAAGGGGGAAATAATTGTTACACTGAGATAAATCCCAGTCAAAACATATCAGTAAATACTGTATTGTGGCAGTAACTCTTAAGGGAAACTAGAGGGCAAGCTTCTAAAGTACTTTGAGCTCTGTAAACCTGCAATTAGGTATCTCCTCAGCTTCCCAAGGAAACGCTAAGTGCCTCACTCCTAGGGGCTTGCATGTTTAATCAGCTAAATGCTTTCGAAATACTGCCCTGGGAGGGCTCAGGAGGCCTGCTGCATAAAATAATAGTCATTGCTGTGTGTCAGCAGTCAAGCAGCTCCTATTGTAAGTCTGCTGCTTATTAGACCCAGTATAACTGAGTTGTCATTTACCTATCCCCCCCTTTGTCTCAAATTTTTGTGCCATGAATTGTGTCTTATTGTGTACTAGAAATCACTGTGGGCCAAAGAGGGTTTTATTATTATTGTTATCATTATTGTTATACTGTGAGTACTGCTTAGCATCTGCATGGGGCTTGGCCCATTCATAAAAATAACTTTTCACTTCTTATGGGCCAGTCTTTGAGTCTGGGGGAAACTGGGTATACAGTATCATTTTTAGAGCTTGTAGTTGTCAAAATGCATCTTGAAGGGCAGCATTGAAGTGTTTGGCATCACACACCTGAATGAAGGTGCAGATCAATGCAGCAGGAGGCTGAGATGAGGCAGAGGCTGTGGAACCAGTTTGTGAATGCCAATTTTATGTTGTACTGCAGATTTGGGCCCTGCCCTCAGCTGAACCATAAAGGAGCAGGAATAGCTGGGGTTAAGCCATAATACACAGTTTTAAAAATTATGATATTTCTCCACTGATTTGAGAAGCTCTCTTCAGCAACTTCGGAGTGTTAGGAATGTTGAGCAGGGATTAGGGTTATTGAGTCTGTCAGATCTGAAGGTGTTGACCCTATGAAGCCCCCGAAGTCGAAGAGCAGCACCAGCCTCCTGGGCAGCTGCTGGGATAAAAAACTGGCCAGATCAGTCATGCTCAATGCTCATGATGCATCAGGAGAATAGCTGAAAGCAAAATGTTTCCATAAAAAGTTACATTTTCAAAGCACAAAACTTTCCCAGTGGAGAAATGTTCCATGAGAAAAATGTTGGACCATTTTGACTCTTGGCATACTCTAAGGTACAAAATCTCATTGCGTTTTAAATAAATTTCAGCAGCCTCAGCCCATGCCAACTCTCAAGCAACAAATCAAGCAAACTCGACTTTTTCTCCAGAAATTATCCAACCTGATAATTCTCTTGTCATTTCACCCTTTTGCTTCATGGAAGGAAGAAAGGGTGTGTTTGCAGTACACCAAGATGCTGTTTGCTTCCAATTTCATTGTCCTGGAACTTGAAATTCATAAAAAGCCATGATATAAATATATATATAATTTTAATCCCAAAGTAAGCATATACAAACAACCCCAAAAATCAATCACCTTCAGGATACACATGATCAGACTTTGTTTCATAAAACATTTTTTTTCTTTTAAGTAGTCATTTCTAAAATCAACATTAACTGTGCTTTTTTTTCAGGGACAAACATAAGGCAACTGTCTGCCTTGCCAAAGTTTGAACACATGGCTTTTGAAAGTCTAACCAGTCAACACCCAGTGCTTAGATCTTTCTCCTCAACCATTAAAGTTGCTCGAAAATGGAAAGTATTTGCAATAAAAAATGAATGGCAGAGCTAGGATCCTGGACAATATGTGAATTCTTACGGGTAATGAAATAAAAATCTTCAGACAATATTAAAGTCTGATAGGAAGTGAAAAATCAGGCAGTATGGAAGCTAAGGGTGAGTGTTTATATGTTAGTCATTGCACATGAATTAACATACTGTACAGTCTGCCTTATATTGTGTTGCCTGAATTTTATGATTCATAACAATTTCCCTCATACCATCTCATCTCTACAAATTGTGAGTAGTTACAAAACAATGCACAGGAATGCTGAATCACCTTTTCTAAATACCAGTAAGTTTCTGAAGTAGCCTACCTCACTTTAAGTATAGGGGAAAGAAAACTTGGTATTGATATCTTAATATTTGAATATGAATAACCACTATTAGGCGTGTTCAGTCTTGACTGATTAACTGATGCTTATGTGAGTCATTTATCAACTCAATATTATTTTAATATGTGCTTTTTAAGTTCCTCAATTTTTTTGAAAAGGAAAAAGCCATTGACTCCACAAAAGTCAGCTGTCAACAAAGATCAATGGCACTTTAGAAATGCCATTAGTGAGGGACTCCATAGGAATCAGCAGCATGCCAAATATTTCACTTTCAGGGTCTTCATCCCTGCAGCTCTACCATCTACACAAAATAAAATTTCTTAATCTTTTGCTTACCATTTTTTAATTTAAAAAATACAATAACACGAATAAAACAAATAGTTTTTAAACCCTTCTCTGTATGTGAAAACCATGCAGACACCAAGCAGTGTTGCTTAGCACGAGGCATGTGTCTCTGGAGAAAATGCCAGCTTATCAGGAGTTTTAAGTGGCAGCCAGCATGACAATAGCAAAAGACATGAGCATTCAGGTGTGAAATCATAGAGCCTTTCCAGCAGCAGCATTTTGCTGTGTGATATGTTGCATTCGGATTTGTGAGAATGTCTCGTACATAATTTAGGGTAAATCTTTAATATTTGATTGGAGAGCCACCACAAATGAAGTGCCAGCGTAAAAGAAGTCCAAGGCCAGTGCCTTCCTCCAGAATCTCTTTTGTGCAAAACAACTTGAAAATCATTGTTCATAATTTGATTATGTAGCACAGCTGTGCATTTTAGAGTTCATAAGGCACGAGGCAGCACAATCTTGAGGGTGATAGCCCACCCCTACAATGGCTTTTATTGCACTGTTTGAGGGACTACAATAGGACTGACAAAAGGATTCACCTGGAAGAGTCTTTACCCTACCATAAAAATGTCAGTAAAAATAACATCATCTTTCTCCAAATTTCAGCCTCCCCAAATTGAATATTTTTCTAGAAAAACAAACCTAGGTGGCCTGAGTTTTCCCAGAAAAGCCCAGAATATCTGTGGATTTTCAATTTCCTGAGAATGAATCCAAATTTTTAAACTAAATTAGGCGCTTTTGTCAAGAAGCTTTGATTTGTTAGATTTCCAGCACCCTGTCCACCCCAAATAACATTTCTAAGTACTTCCAACAGCTGTTGTTCAGCAGCTTCAAACCCTTGATGCTATGGGTCTGGTGCAGACATGAGCCATTAAGATCATTATGAAATTTTACAGTCCAAGCTACTGAGTGAGGATTTACAAGGCTGGGAGATGCCTCACCAAACTCCTCCTTCGCTGCCAGGCACAGCTCCTGCTGTTGGGTCTCTGTGTGCTGAGTGCCTGGCCAAGGCATGTGCAGGGCTGGTGGGCTGAGGCTTCCACTGGAGTGAGTGGAGCTGCCCCGAGAGCAGGCAGCAAGGGTTTGAGAGGTGCAAAATGGCTTTGGTCCTCCTGATTGTGCTGCCCTTCATGGGACATGAGAGGGTTTGGCTTTTTGGAGCTGTAATGCTTCTGGTGGGTTCCTTCCCTATCCAGCCTGAAGGCTGTGGCCCCCACACTCACAAGTCACTTTTGAAGTAATCCAGGAATTCTGTAGCTTAGCTGTATAATAATATTTAATCCAGGTTAGAGAGCTCAATACCAATAATCATGTTCTTGCCTTTGTACTTTAGCTGCAGACACCTCTGAGGCATTTTCCTCAAGCCATCTCTGTGGTGGCTGCCAAGTCCTGACTGCAGGGAGCCTCTGCAGCAAGAGCACTCACCACCATATACATTTTCTCCTAGCTGGGAACTTTGTTTTCAGAGACATACCCTGGCTGAGAAACCCCAGTCATGCAATTAAATCTCAGAGGGTGCATTTCATATTGCATCACCACTCAGTACAAGAAAGATGTCCCATTGTTTTAAATGTCACAGCTTTTTTTGACTTCCTCTTTTAATATTTTTATTGTTTGGTTTGGTATTTTTTTTCCTGTACTGAATATTTTACCAATCATTATTTTACTTGTAATAAGTGCTTTTTCTGGTCCCTTCTGTATAGAGCTTTATCTTGTAGACATCACAATTACCAATCCATAAGGGCTCCGAGCAATTTCTTTTCTTTTTCATGCTACACCACCACCCAGGTGCATTGCTACTGGCTATTTTCCACCCTGTGCCTGCAAGCAGCTGAGTGGTTTTGGTTATCGTTGGAGAAATCAATAGGATTTGTTGCACCTCAAAGGAGGTAATAAACACTTTGCAGGGTCAGACATTAGGCTTTGGCTTCCTTACTGATGAATTTGCTACAACGATAATTCCTGAAGTTTCACTGTCTGCTGTTATGGGGAATGAAAATGAAGTACAACTAAACTGACCAAGAAATCCCTCTCTAATGTCAAAGACATAAATTTTTTGCTGCTTAAGCTGTTTAAGTCACTTGGATTCATGAACACACTATTTGGCTGTACCTGCTAATATGGTCTGGATGATACCTTCCAATGGGGATCAAGCTCTTGAGTGAGGCCTACACTGGAAATCAAACCCTTTTGAAAGAAGAAATTGTACAGGTGAATAAGAACCACTTAACATAAACTCAGAGAACATTCTTTTCCCTATACTGATAAATAATTGCAAAGAATAGCAATTATAGGCACACACCTGCATGGACTTGGCAGACCTTACTAGAGTGCTGGAGAGCGAAAGCTTTTTTTTTCTCTTCAGAAGACACTAATTTAAAAGGCAGAAAGTGCTGCAGAATAGTTCTCATTAAGAGAGGTAGAAAGAGCCTCTGCAGCTCCTTATCAACAACTTTAATCACAGCATATGGTATATGCTGCTTAATCTTTGCTAGCCATTATGAATCACAAATAACCTCATACAATCCCAAAGCAACTGAAGATGGGTCTGCAAAATCTTTTTATAGGGGTGACACTTTAAGTTATGAGAATTTGTAGTGAAAATGTTAATGAAAACCAAAAAATTGAAATGAAAACTTGAATTTAATGTGAGGTAAGCATCTCTTACAGCCACTGTGCTTTAAAACCTGTACGCTATGGAGAGAAAATATTAAGGGTAACTCCAGAAAAAGTCATTGCAGAAGTAGTAATACCAATAACAGAAGGTATACCAGAATTTATAGAGGGTTTTCTTTGTAATCACATTTCAAAGTGCTCTGCATAATCAGTCCTTTAAAATTATGAACTACTCAGATATGATAAACTTCAAGATATGCTTCTCCAGCTTTAGGAAACTGTTGTTTTTTATCTTTATAGACAATGTATTTATATCAGCGTTTGTAGTGAATCCATAAGCTAAGAAAATCCATGCTCATTGAGGTTCTACTTCATGTAAGTGATAACTGGCAGCACAGCATAATATTTTAGGCAGCTTTCTGATCTCAGCCAAGAGATGCCCAAACACGAGTAAATTTATAACCAATAAGGCTAAAGAGATCTAAAAGTTCAGAACACATTTCCATGCTCTAGAGGTTGTAGTGTTTGTAATACACTACAAATCCCAAACCTCTTGAATTAGTACTAGTCAAGATGTAGGGATATTTGTTAATTTTTCACTGGAAATACTGATATCTGAGGGGTTTTTTTCACTTTTGAAACTGCTACTTATCGCAACATCTTGGACTGTCAGGAACCACATACACGTGGATCATCAGCATCTGGGTTCCCCTATCAAAAAAAGGCAATATAACACATGAAAAATGTCATGACTTTATGGACATTAGGTCTTCCAGAGAACAAAAATTTAGAATTCATGTTGATCTGAAAGACTTCTATTTGACAACTGTCATTTCAGAACCACTGAATGGAATTGTGTCTCTTTTGCAAGTTCCTTTGCTGACAAAGCTTTGTGTCAGTGTAGGTAACAAGAAATTTTGATAAATTTTGAAACACAAGGAATGTTTCCACCTGATTTTTCTTGTCTTATATAAAAGGGTCTATTGTGTCTGTCTAGACCTGCTGTTACACAGCAGTCGGCTGCAGCTCCTTTGTGTGTGCACTACTGAGCTGCAAATAGTGAAAGGGTCAAAACTGCCCTTCACTCTCCATGTCACACTGTCTGAACTAAGATATAAATTAGAGAAAGAACATATATATGTCAATAGGAGCATTTGGCTTTCAATAATTTCTTCATAGTGAAGATGGCAAAGCTTGAAATTAAAAAGATTCTTTTTGCATTTTGTTGGAAAATATTTTTTGCCTAGCATTCTTTATCAGACAAATTGAAGGAATAAAAATTCTGACCTTTTTCTTTTGGTTTTGAAACCTTGCATGTATGTGTATGTGCATGTGCAATCTACATTTCCATTTTCAGCTGCTTTCTTACACATTTATATTGACTGTAGGAAAAGTGCAAAAAAAAAAAAAAAACCACCCAGAGTTAAAAAAATAATTAAAAAAAAAAGGCATAAATGTTAATCTTTCCAGTATTTCACAGGGACAATGCCCAGAAAATATAAATGAGAGAAAACTTATTTTAACAGACATATGATATACACTCAGTTCTATGAGAGTTGTTCTCATTATCCTGACAGAAATATAACAAATGTGTGGAAATAATTTGTAAAAAACCATGCAGGAAAGAATAGTTTAATTTAAAGTAGGATCTTTCATCTAGTCAACCAGATATCGTTGGAAAGGAGTCAAGGGATGAACTCCCTCCCCTTTGCAACTTAAAACATCTCTCTGGCATCCCATCATAGCATTAATATGTTAACCTGGGGCACATTTGACTTCCTACTGCTTCCTCTGGCATCTGTGTGGACAGTGATCCCGATATGATATAAATATTAAAGTAGTTGCATGGGAGAAGCTGGTCGTAGCAAGTGCTGCCCATCAAAGGGAAGTGAGAGGAGAGGAATTAAAGCAGATCCACTGGCACTCCAGGTTACTGTCTCCCAAAGGTCAAGGCTTTTACCAGATGTGCAGGAGAATTAGAGAGTCTAAGGAGATAGTCTGGCTTTATTTCACATTGACAATTCACTAGAGCAATCAAAGAAGACATGTCCCTGGATTTACCTCTTGCCCAGGTTTTTCCTTCTGTAGAGGACTGTGTTTGTAATTCCAGACTAATTCTGCTCCAGACTGACAGACATTCATGACCTCTGTCCCCTTCTTACCTTACTGTAACTGATACCCTTTTCATTCCCAGTGTGCTATTTGCTGGGAATGGCCAGATGTCTTTTAAATGACATCATGGGAACAAAACTCTTTCCTGGGTCTCCTAATTCCATAAGAAGTCATTACCTTCATTTACCACTTGCACTTTTGAAGGGGCATTTTTTAACCCTTTTTATCAGTTTTTCCAAATGGTGCAGAATTTTCTTCAAGCAGACATACCTGTTGTCCATGTGCAATTCACATGGTATGCAATGAACACTTTCAGTAGTTTGGAATCTTTAGAGTGTAGTTGACTTAAATCATGATCCACAGCCTGGCTAAACAGTATTGTGAAGACAAGGGCTGGTTCTCCAACTGCAAATTCTCTGTCTGCTCCCAAATAGAGTGCTCCTTGCTGCCTCTTTTTGAGGGTTGCATTTATGACTGAGATAGTGGTGAGTAAGAGATCTATAAATGGGTTCTGGTGAGGAGTAAACATCATGTGGTCGTTCACTTTGGAAGCTTGTTGAGTGGGAGGCATTTACTGAACCTTGGTGCACTTGCTATAATCACTGATCTTCCTTGAAGTGCTAATGTCTGTTTTCTCCTGTGTAAAGTTACTTCTTATAGAAGACGATGCCTTAGCAGAATTTTGGGGTTAAATATATAGGGCTAGAAACCATTGAAATAATGAAAATAAATTTATTTAGTGCCTAGGTGATTCATGCATGGTCTTTAGTTTTATAATATTAGCACCAAATGGGGTCATTTTATTGCGTATATGGAGATACAGCCAAAATCTGGATGGATTTAATATTTCTTCTTCCTCCAGCTATCATACTCTACAAGAACAGAAAACACGGGCAATTGGAATTACTAGTGCTTTTTTAAGAATAAATCTTTTATCTGCTTGCTGTTAACCAGTTGGGTGTTTTCAGAAATTAAAAGGGAGATGCAGCATTAAAAACTGTAATTTTGAAAAAGAAAAAAAAAATAGTGAGATTTTGCAATTCATTCCTTTATTTGCATTTATTTTTGAAGTTGCATCTGTGTTGAACAGCACATACATTAAATAATTTCTTATATAAAAATAGCTATTGCTTTGTTCTCTGGTTAGAAACCTCAGGGATCCAGTCGGTTTTGTTGCAGAAGCTGACACTGGCATCCAACCGACTGCAGTCATAGCCCTGCAGATTCTCAGTCAGGGAGTGGAGAAGGTCTTGAGGGCTGAAAACCCCTCTGATTCCATGTTTCAAAGTGCTCATAAGCATGTGCTTATGCCCACCCTTAATCAGGACAACATTTAAGCATTTCCTCTCAAGTATATCCCTTGTTTAAATGGCCAAGGGTTGATCCGTGTAAGGTTGATTGGAGCAGCGAGGGAGTCTGGTGATAACCTGCAGCAGCTGAAAGACTCACCAGAGAACATAACTGTGAGGATTATTAATGTACCATAAGCAACCTATTTTTGAGTTTACAGGCTCCCATTGATCTCCAGAGGAGTTTGTGCTCTAAAAATAACGTGCCTTTGGGAGCTGGAACAGGGAGAATTGGAGCTGGCCAGTGGGAGGTCTGAGTGGATTAGAGCATCACAGGGAGATAATAGAGGGTCCACTGATTGCAAAGGGAGCTCAGGTAGTAATTATAAGCAACCAGAGTGCAGAGAGTATACCTGAAAGAAAGATAATATTGCTACCAGGTGTTAAAATAGCACCACTTGCAAGCAGCATGCTCTAGACAAAACTTGAGAACAGTGGGCTTGATTTTCCTCAGCACCTGAGCCCTGAGGAAAGATTTATCATCATGGCAATTTGATTTCTGCTTCTTTTGGATGGCAAGTGGCAGAGTTCCTGGGAGCTATGGTTTTTTATTGCTCCTCCTGCTAATTAGCTACTCTTGTAGGCACATTGTCTCCTAGAAGGCTGGGTCTCCTTTGGTTAGAGCTGCTGTGTCTCAGTTGTGACTGGAAGAACTGGACACAGCAGGTCTTTTGGTGGGTCCACTGCCTGGTGAGAGACCTGTGTCATGGAAGGGGGGGAAGAAGAGGGGTGCTTGCTTGGCTGGATGGAATATGATGCCAGTTTGGACTTTTCAGCCCTGAGGTCATAAAGGTATTAAGTGATATTAATATTAATTTCAATGGGAGATGAATGACAAACTTGGAGGAAACAAAGAAAGGACAAAGAAGTATTTGAAAAATGGAGTGTGTGACTAAAAGTAATCCATCAACCAGATTACTTGGCTTTTTAGCAACACAGTAACACTGTATAATACCTTGCTGTATTAGTTTGTAAACTCACTGATGGCTCCACAGCCAGGCAGGGGCAAGAGGGACCTTGCACATGGCCCATGAATCTACCTTGGCCCTCGTGAGCGGGGGACAGCTTCCCTTGGGACAAGCAAAGGCTCTTCCCAGATTTACAGAATGCCTGAGCCTTGAGACCCCCTCTGGAAAACATCCAGTCCAATGCCCTGCTCAGGTCATTGCTCAGGGCCATGTCCATTCAGGGTTTGAATATCTCCAAGAATGGAGTCTCCACAACCTTCCTGGGCAACCTGGACCAGTGTTTCTCCCTTCTGATGGTAAAAGAAATTTTATTTCCTATTTAGATGAAATTCCCTGTATTTCGATTTGTGCCTGTCTCCTATCCTGTCCCTGGGCACAGTGAAGAAAGTCTGTCTCCGTCCTTTTTGTACCCAAGGGCTTTGTACCCATCTTCTTTGTATCACCACGATACTTGGGGGCTTGATATGCCCAGCACAGGATGGCTGTCATTAGGAACTCAGGAAGTGAGGAGAGGCTAAACTACTTAAAGAAGATAAGCATGGAGCTCCCATGCAGGGCAGATGTCTCCTCCAGGGAGACAGAAAATGCAGAAAATACAGCCTTACAATCTAAGAAGCTGAATCTGCTAGAAAGGTACCAAAAAAAAATCATGTAATCCTAAAACTCAGAATGGTAAATTTCAGATGTCCATCGTGCCACAAACCTGCCCACAATGTGTTTGGAGGCAGAACCTGTCGCTGGTGCCTTTCAGCAGAAGGATCAGAAAACACTTGTGACACCGGGGACCACACTGTGCTCAGATTTGCCTGCTGTGCCCTGCACACTCTTTCTCCCAATTCCAGGTTTGAGCCCTTGAGTTCAGTCACAGCCAGCAATGTTTTATTCACACACCACTTGACACCAGCCACCCTGTGATACTCAGGAACAGACACAGAAGAGTTTGAAAGAGAAGACAGAATAATCCTGAGTGCTGAAGCACATGGAGAGCGTGTGTAGGCAGGAGGTAATTATATAGGACAGGATTACACATGCCTGCATATCCCAGGGAGCCATCAAGCACAACCTTAAAGTTGGATTTTGGTTTTGAGATCAGAAAGAGAAATACCTAAAATTACCTGATTGGAAGGAAATTTCAGCTGAAACAGAACAGTGCATTGCCTTACTGAGCCCAGCTATGAGATGGCCACGTCGTTTGATTGCTAAAGGCCACAGAAGAGTGTTGGTAGCACTACATATGGTGTTATGGCCGCTTCACTGTAGGCAGTGACACCCTCTCACTTTTTTCAAGACAAGTTAATTAACATTTGGCTTCTTTATTTAAAAGTTGCCGTCACTTTCAAGCAGTCGGTGTAAGAAATGCAGGGTTTCTCTTAATAGCACCTCTCTTCCCCAGGGAAGAGTTTTTTCTGAAAGCTAAGCAATCTCAGCCTTTTGAATGTCCCTCCAGTGTTTGTCCAAATGTGCACAGCCTGCATGTGTTCAGGAGCACAGCGAAACTCGCTTTATGTAACATATCATGAGATATAGAAAGTTGTCATTTTTTGTTCTGTCCTGTGACTTTTCTCTATTTTCTAAGCATTTATAAAAGGTTCATGAGTTCAACAAAATTTACCAAAAGTAGACATATTTCTCCACCTCAGATACTTATATCTTAGCTGATTAAACATATATGCTGGAACAGTTAGTGTCTTGATCTTTTGAAAATTAATTGCAAAACCTGTTTTCTGGTTTTCAATATTGAGCTGTCTGGAACCACTGATATCAATAGCAACCATGGTATTCCTTAACTTCAAAGAGAACAGAAGTAGGCCATTTTCTGGGCTTCAAATTAGCTGTGACTATGCAGGAAAGAGTCCCTGTAGACAGGTCAAAAGAAATTGCTCATCACTCCCCAGACAGAAGCTAAGTGCCCCCCCAGCCTTGCTTTAGATACATAAATAAATCAGTGGGATTTATGAGAAGAACACAGAAAATGCTTTGCTACTATGTCTAGAATACTGTCCTCAGTGCTGGTCAATCAAGAGAATTAAAGCAGAAATAAAAGAGAAGTGGAGCTGTGACAAAAGTAGTTACAGGAAGATATATTCTACCAAAAGAAGAGAGGCTGAAAATTCCCCAAGACTTTTCAGTTTGGATGGAGTCTTACCAGTAAAGACTGTAATGGGCAGAACAGAAAAGGCAAGAGAAGAGGATAGTCAAAGTAGTTGAAAAAAAAACTTAAAATGCACAGAAATACATGTATATATCAGTAAGTAGTATTTACTGGTAAAATTAAACACCGTTTTGGTTTTTATAAATTGATGCATCTCTAAACCCTGCAACATGGCCACACTGCTGGGCACATGGCAGGATTTGCCCCCTGTGCCTGCTGGAGCAGTGGCAGGGCTTTCCTGGGGTTGAGTCCCACTCAGGGTCTGTGTAGGGCTGAACCCTGCCCAGTGCCCTGCCCAGCTCCCACACTCTGCTGGATGGGCAGATGGGGTGGGGCAGAGCCCCAGCACCCTGTAGCAAGGGCAAAACTCAAGGCTTTAAAGGCCTGAGGTCTTGACGGAATCATGAAGTTTCATCAGACAGAGATTTGGAGAGTAGGTGGGAAAAGCTAGTGGATCACAAAGATTTGTATTCCCTGACTTTGGCTGTAAACAAGTGCTGTCAGCAAAGGAAAAATTGCAGGTGTGGGGAGTGTCCTCCCCCTCACAGCTTTTCTGCATGATATGAAAATACCCACGAGTGCACTGATAATGATTAATTTCTGGTCTTGTATTTGTTGCACAGGTCTGACAAGTGAAACTGAATGGATTCCAATGAATGGAGATAATTTCAAATATTTTATATATTTGTATGAAGACTATGAACTTCCCAACTCTTCAATACCCCATAGGAAGTATCTTCTTTGTACATTTATATCATTGCTTTCTTGTTGTCCATTTTGTTTAACATAGGAAAGTACTGCTGAAATAAAACAGAACAAAGCAACTAGCAATGAATATGTGTGTGTATAGGGATGATTTTGACCTGAGAATGGGGAATAGTGTAATTTGAAGTTTGAGCAAAAGTAGAATAAATACTTCTAAAAAATTACATCATTATTTGCAATTAATTTGGTTTCTTTCTTTTTGAAAAATGTCAATGTGTATAAATGAGTTTTTAAATGACTTCACAAAATGCAGAATAAGTGAGGAGTGTAACATCTTTTATGTCCTGTTGTGAGTTCCTGGTTATAGAAGAGGAATCATGTATCATGTGTAATAAAGGAAAGGAAAATATTAGAAGCAATGGTCTTTCTGGTGAGTTGAGCTAAATTTTTCTTTTGTTGTAGAGACAAAGTGTTTCTTTTTCTCCAAAATCTAAAATGCACTGCTGTTCTGATACTTATGCACCGCCTTTATACAATGAATATACAAGATGTGAGGTAGCTGACAGAAAACCTGCAACCTTTATTCAAATAAACAGTCATCCAGCCTTGATGGAGCATGTTCATGAATATAGCTTGAACAATCATTATCTTCAAAAGCTCAAATGAAAAGGGGACATGGGAATATGGATGCTGGGCAAAAGTAGTGTATGATCACAGCAGCTCTTACATAGAGTGATTAATCCTTGATACTAGTGTTATATGGACTGTACATAAAAGAAGACTGATGCCTATTCTATTTTTGGAAATGAGATCTTATTGTTAGAGAAATTTAATAGACTGTGTCTCCTTGGTCTCTTTTATGTTACTTACTGTAAAGGGATATGAGGAGCTGTTTTTAATAATATTCTTCTAATGTTGATTGAAGCTATTCCACATATTCTGAAACTCTGTGCCTGGCTCTTGTTTATTCAAATAAAATAAAGATAATTATTCTGGTTAGAAAACAGATTTCAAGTTGAATATTACTTACAATGACATCCATTTAATTCTTGTTTGCTCCGTCAGATAATACAAAAGCTAACTGAAATGATTTTTGAATTTTAAGTTTCCATATATTTGCATTACTTTGTACAGGAAATTAGAAAGGAGCTGTACTCTCTGCAGCTCAATTAAAATGACATTCTTGTATTTTTTACTTTGAATATTCAATATCAACATTGCTTGCTATCCTGCTTCATCCTTATATGCTCTGATTTCCCTTAATGCATTTCTTGGAGGTGAACATCCCTGAAGGACAGGTTGAAATGGAAGTGTCAAGAGATGGAATGCATCAGGAGCACCTTTCATTTACATCCCGATGAGATTAACATGTCTGTTCCATCAAAAATGAACAATTTTACCCAAGACTGCATTATCAGTCACTGATACTGGACTGCATTGTTCCTACCAGTATGGAAATGATAAAAAGGAGAAAACGCATAATCCCTTGATCCAAAAGC
Source organism: Corvus kubaryi (assembly GCF_017639235.1). Lineage (NCBI taxonomy): Eukaryota > Metazoa > Chordata > Aves > Passeriformes > Corvidae > Corvus > Corvus kubaryi. The sequence continues at coordinate 11,150,671 of NW_024580667.1, forward strand.
ATGCTGAAGGTGAGATGAGTCAGGGCCTTGGCTTTTGTTTTCTTTACTCACTTAAAACATACTAATTTCAGAGAACTGGGGAATAAAGCCTCATTCCCCCCTCCTTTTGTAGTTAGGAAACTTTGCAGTGGAAATTCCAGGGGATGGAGTGAGTTGTCCATCTTCACATCCCAGTCTTCACACCTGAATGTGTAAGTGAAAGAAAAAACCCCATCCCTGACAGAGAAGTGTGGTTCTTTTGCCAGATTTCAAATCCTTGCTTCTGAATGGAGGGGTACCACCAGGGGCCACTGAAACATCCTCAGAGTGGGAGGGACCAGTCAGAGGCAAAGAATAGTTATTCTGAGTTTTGTTTTTATTTTAAACAAAAATTCAAAATATGTATAATTTTAAGCTCCCTTGAGGCTGACAGCTAATGGGGAGCAGGGATCAATGAGAACCCTGGGTTAAGTCTTAGGACTACAAGAAATCCTTAACAAAATGTGAAATTAGCAACTAAGTACTAGGAAAAAAGGAGGCTCTGAAGACTCTCTGTGTCTTGCTAGCCAACTGTTTACAACTGGTCTGAACCTTCTTGTGGTAGTGAGGTTTTTTTTCATCTAAGCCTCATTAAAGGATCTGACTGTAGGCACACACAGACCAATGAAACATTCCCCAAGCAACTCTACAGTCTAGTACTTCTGGCATGGGAAACTCTATGCCCAGACGTTAGATTTTGGCACAAATTTAGGGAAGAATTGAAGTCTTACAACGAAGAATGAGCACAGAAATACATAATAACAGATCATGCTAAAATCATGCCGATTTCCTGTGGTCACATGGGAGTCTTTGTGGGTATGAGCCAAACTCACTGGCAGGGGTGTATTAACACCTCACTAATGACCACCCCTAGAGAGCGACCCCAGAGGAATGGCTGCACTGAAGCAAGCACAGCTGAACCAGAGAGATAAGCTCCACTCCACCCCATAACCCCTAACCTGGTCAGTGGGGGACTCATGACAAAAAGCAAAATATGTGGATTTCAATGTCATCCCTGTGCCCTGGTCTCTGTTTGGTGCTGGTGTGACAGTAAATGAAAGGGACAGTATTGCCCCCATGTCACCAGGCACTGGGCATGAAAGGTGGGGGAAGAGTTTCCTTTGTCAACTCCCTACCCAGTACTCTGTGTTCTAATTTTGTTTTTTTTAATCCTAATGCCAGAAAAGGTATTTTGTTAATCTAAGAGAAATTGCTCAACAATGTCGTAGCAACATGTTCTGTTAAAAAAACAGAAATAGGTATCATGCAGTGCCCACAGCAAAGGGTTTAGTCTAATGGGACAGCAAGACCCCAATACATTTGGGAAGAGAGTTTTAATCACTGGCCAGTGAACAAAACCACACTCTAACAATTTTTCTGATCATCTGCACAGAAAAATACAAACACATTTAGTTTACAGGTAAAGATAAACATAGAGGTAAAATAATAATTACCATTATCTGAAATTTTGGGGGAGTTTGAATGTATCTCCATTTCTTACTCTGGTAAGCAATCACTTTCAGTTAAAAGATTATATTGCTTCTGCGTTTCTGATGCAAACAGTGTTATTTGTCTTAGAACTCTGGAGGCTTGGATTTATGCATTAATTTTAATTATAGAACTAAACTGGCAGTTTTGTCTTTTCTGTGATGGTGTAAGCTAATAGTAAAAGCAAGTAGTTAAAAAATAAAAAAAAGGTAGTAAAAGCAAGGCCTCACCATACTGCTTTACATACTGTATCGGTAAAACATCTGTAGTTACATGCAACTGGGTTTATGGATGTGAATTCCCCAATCAACATCTGGAGGCGCAGTTCACTGAGTTCAATGGCATCTCACCAGGACTGTGCTCAGTGTACTCATAAGGGTGATAAAGAAGGTCCTTTTATTTATCTCTTGTTTTATGCAGTCTGTAAGTTATTTATGAGAAGGCATAAAAAAATCTGGCAGCTTGGCCATTTTTTGTTATAAAAAATTGGTGTTGAGAGAAGAGAATCACAGAAGATGGTCCAAGGAAAATAGTTGTATATTTTCTTTAGCTTTAGGGGCAAAATATTGAAACAATTTTCTTTTGCCCTTGTGACTATGTCCCAGTTTCTCTAATGTGTGCATATTTAATTTGAATAAGTTTTTGCAGATTAAATAATGCCCTTGGAAAAAATACCTTAATTTTGGTGTATGAACTGCCTAGTACTACTGGTGCATGAATAATTACAAAGAAAACTTCCCCTAAAGCCAGTTTTTCAGTCCTCAAAAATACTGCAGCCCCAAGATAAAATATTCTGTAGAGACAAAAAAACCTGAGGACTGGATATAAGATCAGTCAAACCTGGTAAAATCCAGTTTTCCTGTGTCTTTGGAAGAAATTTAAAGCTGTTTGTAAAATAAGCACACCTATTCATATGTTGTATTTACTTCCCACTGCATTACTTTGCAGTAATCTATGAGGTGGATGCTTTCAAAGACATTCTACAGAAGACTGGTGACTGACTGCAAGTGCAAGTGAAGTGAGAGTGCTCTGGCCCTGATACCAACTGTGGGTTTCTTAAGAACTGGTGGATGGTAAATCTTGTCTGGTGACTAATTAAATTTGATTCTGTCTGGATGTCATAATGTGAAAAGTGATTTAATCCTTTGCTGTATCTTTAGTGAAACTGGAATTAGATTTGTCTTTCTTACAGATGCTGCATCCATAGTAAATGTTTTTTACAGGTACTGCAATAGTTTCTGTTGAGAGTAATCTTCATCCAATACAGTGGTTCTTCCTTTCCATCTAATACGTTCCTAGTTGAGCAATTGCAGGGTCTTAGTGGTCCATAACACATCTCCCTTCCAACAGAAGACTGACAATCCAAGCCCCGGCACTAGCAGAAATGCAGAAGTCAACATGCAGCTGAACTGAACATTGTAATGGCACAGTACACAGCATCTTCTGTCTTTAACGCGTAGCTGTCGACCACGTGAGGCAAGTTTGGACACAAGGGGCAGAATTCACACATTTTTTGGGCATGAGGAGGATCCAGATGAGTAGATGTCTGTTGAATTTCCTGCGTGTTCACTCGTCGGAGGTAATAACTTTCAGGGATGGGACTTTGCAGTTACAGGAATTTATTGTCTAAAATAACAAAATGCATCAGTCGAGGCGTGAGATTTTACAACACCTCCGAATAATGGCGACTAGTCACAAGATTTAGAGTTACATCGTAATTTATAACTTTCCAATCCAATAGGCACCTAAAACAACACTTTGTTTTGGATTTATGACCTATCACCTGTGGCACTTCTCACTGCAATGCAGCTATGTTTTGACCAATAACTTCTCATGTCACGTACACACAGATGCCTCTATTATACCATCTACATTCTTAAACTATATAAAATCACACTATTATATTTAAAACCCTCCACCAGAGCACCCAGCGTACGTTTTTACTTATAACTATAGGAACACAGGCTTGTAATCCTTTTGCTTAAGATCTATAAATCTCTATCAATTAAGCCAGACCTACTCTCTTCCAGGGCTGTAAATCAAAGCCTCCTTTAATTGCAGGAGTTTCTACTCCTCTGTCTCCCACAGATGTCATAGGTTGATGCTGGCCAGCTGCCAGGCACCCACCAAAGCTGCTCACTCATTCTCCTCTGCAGCTGGACAGAAGAGAGAAAATATAATGAAGGGTTCATGAGTTGAGATAAGGACTGAGAGAAATCACTCATCAAATACCATCAAGGGCAAAACAGGCTTAACTTAGAGATATGAGTTGGATTTATTACTAACAATAATAATGAGAAGTAAAGTAAACCCTTAAAGGCACCTTCCCCCTACCCCTCCCTCCTTTCAGCTCTAGCTCCTACCCCAGCAGTGCAGGGAGATGGAGAATGGGGGTTATGATCAGTTAATTTCCTGTGGCTTCTCGCACTGCTCAGGGAGAGGAGTTGTTCCTTTGCTGCGCTGTGGGGTCCCTCCCATGGGAGACAGCACTCCGTGAACTTCTCCAAAGTGAGTCCATCTCATGAGCAACATCTCCCTTCAAACTGCTGCAACGTGAATCCATCCCACAGGCCACAGTCCCCGTCAAACCGCTGCAGCGTGGGTCACTCTTTCATGGAGTGCAGGTCTTCAAGGACAGGCTGCTCCAGCCTGGGAGCAGGGCACCTCTCTCCATGGGTCTCCCACAGGATCACTGCCTCCTCTCAGGCATCCACCTGCTCCAGTGTGGGGCTCCTCCACAGGCTGCAGGTGGACCTTTGCATCCCTGTGGATCCCCATGGGCTGCAGGGGTACAGCTGCTTCACCATGGGCTGTACCATGGGTGGTACCATGGGCTGCAGGGGAATCTCAGGTCTGGTGCCTGGAGCACCTCCTGCCCCTCCTTCTCCACTGACCTTGGTGTTGCAGAGCTGTTCCTCTCACGGGTTCTCACTCTGCTCTTCTCTGGCCGAAAATTACAACTGCGCCACAACTTTTGTTTTGATTTCTTCTTAAATATGTTATCACAGAGGTGTTACTACCTGTCATGGTTTAGCATAGTTTGGGTTTTTAGTTAAGGAGGGTTCCATCAGTCACGCAAGTGATTCTTTGCAAAGAGGTGCTTACAGCTTCCTCTAGATGCAATAGAACCAATCAACTGGCTAGTTTGAATACTGGCGGCTTTTTAAAATCACTTAAGAAGCTTGACACGCCTCTGTGATCCACATTTAAGAATGGACAAAGCCCAGGAAAGCTCTCCCTTGCTTCTGGCTTTTGGACAGGCAACTGGGGACTGGAGCTGGGCCCTGCTCGGTGTGGCCTGGCCGGGTCAGCCGTGGTGGGGCTTGGCTGAGATCTCAGCCGCTTCTGCTCGCTGGACACCCGGCACAGCCCCCTCAGTGCGGGCCAGGCCACCCGGGAGACCCTGGAGCCCCCGCAGCCCTGCTCTGTGCGGGCCGGCCCCCGCAGCCCTGCTCCTTGCAGGCAGCCCTGCGGTGTGGCCAGGCCAGGCCAACCCTCACCCAGTTCGGCCAAAACTCATCTGAGGCCGCTGCCCGGCAAAGATCATGTGCCAACAGCAAGAGGTGAATTCCAGCTGCAAGGCCTGGGTGAGATTAACCCTTCGAGTGTTGTAAGATTCTCCAGAACAGATGAAGCCTGCAGACACCAATCCTCTCCCAAGTCAAAGGAAAGGTGAAGGCACGTGGAGAAAACACCATAAAGACACCAAAGTCAGTGATGAAGGAAGAGCTGAAACCCCGAGAGAGGAGAAAGAGGAGATGCTTCAAACCTAGAAGCTGAAATTCTGTTGTAAAGCTATGGTGATGGACTGTGATACATCAGAGTACCTGTTGTAATTTCATGAAGCATGGGGGGTGGAGCATTCAAACTGCAATGGTGAGCAAAGGTACCTGTGCTGAAACAAGCAAATGACTGTAATTGTGAGCAAAAGTACCTGTGCTGAAACAAGCAAATGTTGAAGCAGCTGTGATTTGATGAGAAGCTTGAACAGAGAGAGATGAAAGTGATGAAGACCCTTGCTCCCAGGGGAGGAGGAGGGCCTCTATTCCTGGAGCTGAAGATGCTTCCAGAGATAGGTGAAGAGAAACTTTGTTTCCAAACAGCTCAACCTTAAAATGGTACCCCATTAGCTCAAGATTGGACCCTCGAAAGCAGTTGTGGGGAAAGCTGTAAGTCGAGGGAAGGGACTTCCACATGTGAGCAGAGAACCAACCTGGGCAGCTGTCTCGCTGTGACATTGAATCCATGAGAGAACTGTGTCTTGTGGAGATGTCTCCATAGCATGAGCAAGAGAGACTCCTCTCCCTAAGTGAACTGGAAAGGATTATTATAGAGGTGGTAACCTGACTGGAAAAAATCTCAAGGGTTGTCTTTTTACATGGTCGGTGGGGGAAGGAGAAGTGTTCTGAAGGTTTAGTCTGACTTTTTTCCTGACTTTTAGGTCTGTTAATAAATTTTTTTATATTCTTTTAAGTTTTGTGCCTGCTTTGCTTTCTCCCTAATTCTTGTCTCACAGAAGGAAAATAAGTAAGAAATGGATATTTTGAACCAAACCACTACACTTAGTTGGTGTTTCTGCCCAGTTTACAAACTGAACCCCCTACACCACCATCTCTAATTGGCCTAGGCTTTGCCAACAGCATGTCCATCTTCAGAGCCATCAGGGACTGGCCCTGCTGGACATGGTGGAAGCTTCCAGAAGCTTCTCACAGGAGCCATCTCTGTGGCCCCCCTGCTACCAAAAACCAGGCTGTGCAAACCCAATACAGTAAATCAACTCATCAGGTGTAGGAGGGTAGTGAAACTGGGATGAACTCATAGAAAGTAAGATGTGGAAGGTGGGGCTGAGAGGCTGAAGACAGCCTAGGTGTAGGTTTCTGCTTTGAGAAACAGGTCAGGAAGAAGAGTGATTTCAGGTCTCCCATAAGGCAGATGAAATATTCTTATAAGCAGCTGGGAGAAGTCTCATGATCACTGGCCCCTTTTCTCATGGGGGCCTTCAACTTACGAGTTGTCTGCTGGAAATACACCACATCAGTGAGGAAAAAGTCCAGGGGGTGCCTGCAGTGTGTGGAAGATGACCTGACACAGCTGGTGAGTGAGCCAACCAAGGGAGGTGCCCTGCTGGGCCTGTTGTTTGTGGGCAGAGGACTTGTGGGTGATGTGATGGTTGGATGGTGTCTCAGGCAAAGCCATCATGAAATGATAAAAAGTTTTTGATTCTTGAAGAAGGAGGGGGGTCAGCAGAACTGCCACCTTGGACTTCCAGAGGACAGCTGGTCACAAGTGGTAACCAAGGGCTCAGTTTTGGCACCAGTCCTGTTTAATATCTTTATCAACTCAGTCAGTTTGCAGATGACATCAAGGTGGGTGGGAGTGTTTAACTGCTGGAGGGCGGAAAGGGTCTGCAGAGGGATATGGACAGGTTGGATCAATGGGCCAAGGCCAGTTGTATGAGGTTCAATGAGGTGAACCACCAGGTCACAACACTTGGGTCACAACAACCCAAGGTAATGCTCCAGACTTGGAGAAAAATGCATGGAAAGCTGTGCAGTGTAAAAGGGTCAGCCTGGGGGTGTTGGTCAACAGCTGCTGAACATGAGTCAGGGTGTGCCCAGGTGGCCAAGAAGGCCAATGGCATCCTGATCTGTGTCAGCAATAGTGTGGCCAGCAGGACCAGGGCAGTGACTGTCACCCTCTACTTGGCACTGGTGAGGCCACACCTTAAATCCTGTGTCCAGTTTTGGGCCCCTCACTACAAGAAGGACATTGAGGGGCTGAGCGAGTCCAGAGAAGAGCAACAGACATCGTTTAGTGGTGGACTTAGCAGTGCTGGGTTTTGGGTTGGACTTGATGATCTTGTCTTTCCCAACCTAAACAATTCTATGATTCTGTGATTCTAAAATCCCTGCTGCCATACCACTCCTTTCCTGCCAAATTTTCAAACAGATAGCTCAGCAGGTTCACCCAAGCAGGTCCAGCAGGCTGGTGAAAGATATGTGCTGGACTGAACCATGAGAGATAAATGCTTAGAGGAGGCCAAAGACTTGAGGACAAATTTTAAGGCCCTTTGGATCCTTAATGTTACTACACTTAGGAAAACCATCTTTCTCCTTGCTTTGCCCCAACAGTCCTGGTGTCTGCTGAGGTGCTGATTTGGAGACGCTGGTGAGCAAAGGAAGGGAGGCAGGGTTTGAATAAATAGGGCTCTACTTCTCAGTGTTGCTGGTTGCTATCATCGTTGCTGACAAGCCTGGTCCTGGCCTGGTGCCTAGAATTATAAAGATCAGGAGAATATCCAGATTTGTGCTTTCCTACAGAAACTAGGTAAGAAGCACAAATTCTAAAACGTCTTCTAGAAATCGCACACACAAAAAAACAGATAAAGCAAATAAAGTCCTCTGCCCTGTCAAGCACATAGTGTCCTCCTCCTCCCTATTTCCATGACAGACACATGTCACTGGAGCTGGGGTATGGTTTACCAGCTCTCTGGCCTTCACAATGTTCTCGGCACTTCTTGCATACTCCCTGCATACACATCCATATGCTCATCCTCTGTTTTTATTGCTGAAGGTTATCAAGGGTAAATGAAGGCCTCCAGTGCCACTTTCTATGGCCAGTTTAGATCTCTCAGATAATCTCCTGTGAGGTCACCCACCTCTTCTAAATGTCATGCACGCATGTGATCCGAAGGCCTTCACAGTCTGTCCTCATGCCTAAATGACATCCCAGTGACTCAGCCACTAACACCTCTGAATGAGGCCACCTCTTAACTCCCTGCTATGGCTGTTTCTCCAATAAATGTTACTGAGCATCCTCGCACTAAGAGCAATCAAGTGGGGCAGTGCGAGGGGTAAGAGCTCTGTGGAGATTGGGAAAATCACACTGGTCAGCACCACATAGTTGATAAAATTAATTCAATGTCAAATTCATATAGCCATGACTCAAATGGGACATGGGGGCTCTTCCCTAGCCCTTGAGAGGAGAGGAACATGCTCTGCCTGTGCCACACGTCCAGCAAGGCAGCTGAAAGCAGCTGTGTTCTGACCTAAACCCAAAGGCCAGATCAGCTGCAGGTGTAGGTGAAGCTGTGCTGGTTTGCACCCTGGATTTATCACCAGCCCCCACCTGGAAAAGCAGCCCAGCAGATCATGGGCTCTGGAGGAGCCTGATTCAGAAGAACATGAGGTGGGATCACAGCTTCCAAAACTCCTTCCTGCTGGGGTGAAGGCAGGCCGGGGGGGCTGGGAGAGAGGACTGGAGGCCTCTCCTTCCCTTCTCTTCCCTCCAGAGGACTCAGGCTCTGCTAGCCTGGTCTCCCCTGGGATTGCTCCCATCTGCTTGGTTGAGGCTTCCTGCCCTGCTGTCCTTCAGAGACCTCCTCACATCTGTGGCAAAAAATCCCAGTGCCCAGGATTTCTAGTCCTTTCCCACAAAGCTGGGACTATTTCATCCCTCCATGAGCTTCTTTGGTGTGACTGTATTTCCCACTGTGAAGTCATTCTGTCCTGCTGGAGCAGCAAGTGAACCAGCATGTTGTGGAAGTGATTTTGGATGGCAGGATTTCAGGAAACACAATGTATGTCAAGGTGGAGGCATTATTCCTTCAGAATTTGTCTTGTTGTGCCCCAGCAGTCACACTGGTGTTGCATCATCTGGGAAATCTTTACCAGGAACAGCTTCCAGTTCTTCAAGGGGGTCTCTCTTCTGCACCTCTTTCAACTTGGTACGGTACAGCATGAATCAGATAGAAGAATATGGCTGTTGTTAGTCTTGCTTATTGGTTTTTTTGGCTTACTGATATTTTGCACACCTTGCTTCTCCTCTTCAAGAAAAGAGAGAAGAAAGTGACATCCAGAAATGCAAATTACTAATATCCAGAACAAAAGATATTTCTCCTCTACCAATTTAATCTAAAAAAGAAAATTACCTGGTTTATTTATCTTTATGTCATGTAGGGGAAAAAACAAGAAAAACCAGCTCTGACATCAGTGGTGGTAGAGATCTTTTCCATACTACTGCAGTCAGTTGTCAAAAATGCATTTGTTACAGGTCTATCTCAGCAGAAGTTCTCAAGTCATGACATCCCTGGGAAGCAGCTTTTTAAAGAGCAGTGATGTCGGGCAATGACTTTCCACTGGCTCTTCCTATGAAGAGAGGCAGTGCTTTCAGGCAGGCACTTTGCATGCCCTTTGTCCTGTACATTTTCAGCCTACTGACATGCTTAGTAAATTTTGCAAACAGCAATTATGGTGTCTCCAAAGCATCACAGACCAGCGTGCACCCCAGGCTTTCTCCTATTTAAGGCTTTTGTTTTTCAGTAAAGCACCCCTATTTAGAAAATCGCTTGTGGGAATCACCAAGGCCTGAGCACTTTGTGACTGAATGCCTATTAGAAGCAGAAGATCCTGAAGTAGAGCCTCAGAGGGATTCAAAACGCCATCTAATCCATCTCCTTGCATCCAGGCAGATTTGTAAGGAATGTATTCTTTACAGCACACTTTAAAGATGATGCCATGCATGATGGCAACCTCACAACCTCCCTAGGCAACCAGTCCTAGCCTTTTGTTATCTTTACTGTTAGAAACTCTTTCCTAATTTAAAGCTGTTATTATTGGTCTGCATATATGTAACATATATTTGTGATGTTACATGTTACGCCTCTGCAGGAAACATAAAACACCGAGTAGAGCAATCAAAATGGAAAATTATGCCAATCCTATCAATTTCCATCACAGAGGTGAGAAAGCAAACCCTGTATTTCCCAAGACATGATTGACCTACGTGCAAGGGGGGACCTTGGTCTCTTGTGATTTTTCTAGGTAAGATGATAAAAACAATGAGCCTTAAAAGAAAGTGAGCTGGTTCTTGCTAACCCAAGCAAGAGCTAAAGGCTCACACTCAGAAGAACTAGTGGTTCCCAGTCCAGGGAAGCTCCACCTTCTCTAATGCCACTAGAGAACAGACCAAAGCCAAAACAAGGAAAAAACCAAAGAGGATAAATGACTAAAAGTTTAAAAGTCAAACCCCAAACTGCTTCACCATGCAGAAGGTGTAGCTCAGAGCACATTTTATTATCTTCACAAGCAAGGAGCCCAGATGAGTATGTAGGTGATTGGTGCAATTAGAAATTATGCCATTCAAATGTAGAGTCAGCGTGAAAAGAGTCAAGGCACAAAGTTGGATTATAGCTTCCCCAGCAATTCTCCTGGTTGGATTTTTTGGTCATGATGAAATGAAAGGTAGGTAGAAGAAATACTGACAGAGATAATTTCATGTCTGAATAGTCTTAGGAAGTTGAGACGAGGCTTGTAGCTGAGTTGAAGCTTCTTTGGAGCTACAGGTTCCCACATATTTGTGTAGGGGATGTAGAAGGACTGTAGTTGTTTTGGAAAACCCGAACCTTTTGTCTTCTTAATACAAGCTTTCACTAGTAATAACAGTCACAAGAAAATCCTTTTCTCTTCCCTCCATCCACATTTTTTAAATGAGAAAGAAATTCTAATTTCCCAGCAGACCATTAGCATCCAACATATCAAACCCATCCAAAAGGATAAGCAGAATGAAGGAGTCTATTTTCATCACTGAACACATAAGCTTTTAAAAATAACGTGCTGAAATGGGCCAAGGGGAGAAGAACTTTACCCCTCCATCCTTGCACATACGTCCCATAGTGATGCCTGCTTTTATGGCACTGCAGGCTGCCACAGGAAACCAAGGTTAAATAGTTTAAGGTTGAATAGCCTGGCTCCCCTTGGAGCTAGCATTTGTGACCTTTAGAAGACTGTGCAAACCAGAAGCTGGTAAATATTTGTTTCTAAGAGAAACCCAAACAATTAAGAGCAAAAAGATTTATTGACTGCAGTGACTTACAGCAGTGGCCTCATGGGAGGGCACTTCCCAGCACTTTCTGAGTGTTTCAAAAGTGTCCATTGCACACAGTACTGTCCTAAACCAAACTGGACAGTTAGATGCCACCTTGATAACAGAATCACTGCATTTTAGTAAGTAGGAAGGACATTGTCATGAGGAGCAATGGCCATTAGGATTGTTTAGCTGCCTGACAGGGCCTTGGCTTCTAACTGCTCTCTCTGCCTTTGAAAGTGACCTGAATACTTTGGTTTCTGATGTCGTAGCTATGCCTATTTATCCTCTTGTTTGTCTTTTTAGTTGAGAATTTCAGTACATGGGAAACCACAAATGGCCTACAGGAACTGAGGTTCTCTGCAGTACTTTTTTCCCGGACATTATGGCAATGTGTTGTAATTCCAGAAGCTGTAGAAATGCTGTAGAGTATTTTCTCCAGTAACTGTTCTCTGAAAATATGAGGAAGGTCAGGAGAATGCCCGATCTGACTAGCAGGGAAAAAAAATCAACTTTTTTATCATTCAATTAAACATTTCCAGAAGTTGAAGCAGTAGGAAACAATATTGCTTCTGAGATAACCCAAGTGAGATCAGCAGGGGCACCCACATAACACTGGTGCTTCCTAAAGCATCAGTGAAGGCTGCAGAATGGGAGCATCCTAGAAGAGATTATTGCTGCCCTTCCCCATCCTTGCTCACCCTGGCCTGCTCACTCCATACAAGCCACTGATAATATCTACACAGCAAGAGGTAACCCATTAAAAATAAACTGCTGTAGGTAGAAACTCACCAGACTCTCTTCTATAGCAGATAAGGGGCTCAGTTGTAAAGGGTCTGATCTTTAAAATGACCTTTATTCTAACTGGACCACTGGGAGCTGGTTATACCCTGCATACCAGGCGAGAAAGCTGGCATATAAGGTTGAAAAATTAAGCTAAGACAGCCTCTCTGGCTTCTCTGTGCTAAGAAAGTTGTGTTTCTCCTTGTTCCAGAGATGATGGCAAAATTTCTACTGGATTTGAAGGAATCAAAGCCAGTCTCTATTTCCATATAACTCCTTAAACGTTGGACCGAAAAATTCTTATTCAACCACAAACCTCATTTAAAGAAAGTTGCAAGATACAGCTCCCTGCAGAAGATCTGTTAGACTTCTAACAGCTATTTTATATCATCAAAGGCAAATAAACCTGCTTGGGGAAAAACAGGCAGGTGATTTGTACGGTGATTGCGTTCATATTCTGTTTATAATTTCAGCTTACAGCCTCTAAGCCACAGTCAGGAGTAGCAGAAATGTCAGGGTGTGCAGTTTGTTTGCACTGATGTTTATTTTACATGTACAGCTGGTGTGTATCAAAAGTGAGCGGATATGGCTATTTCAAGGTATGTCCTGAACTTGAGTGTTGTCTTTCCAGACAATGTAATCTTCCAACCCTGGAAATTCTGTCAGGGTGCTGATGTTGGGAAGTATGGGAGAATTTACTTAATACAATCCATCTTTTTAGAAGTTTTGACTTAGCTGGTGTAATGAAATGCTATACCAGCAGTGCACAGTATGTGCCTGCATAGTGATGGACTGAAAGTCTGCCTCCAGTCTAGTTTGTGAAGTTAATATTTTGACTTTTCTTTTGGTTTTGGGGTTTTTTTTTGCCAGGGCTGTAGGCACATTCTTATGTTACTGTGAGCTAAATAAAAGTGTCGGCAGTGAGTTTATCTACTGCTATATATAAAACTACTTACCTTTTGAAACCAGGTTTCTTCTGACCAGATTTGACATTTTCACAGTGCAAATTCAGGAAATTTTCTTTGTGGTAACTTGCTTGTTGGACCATAGCTCAGCAAAGAGGAAGACTGGAAGAGGGTGAAAGGTAGGGAAGCCATGGTTGCACCCTGTCAAGATGGTCAGGTTGGCCTAAACTACTGTATTGCTGTCATTGAATGACCTCCAGAAGGTATTAACTATGTCATTACTTGTAATTTTAAAACAAAATTGAGGCATATACATTTATTTTTATTCTCTTCCTCCTTTCAATGATAGGATATTGAATTGACACGATTCCATGGTAGTTCCATTTAACCACGTTTCTCACTGAACTTCAGCTCTCGTTAGCATCCTCCCCTTGGACATGACTCCCTTGGGATCAGAGGAGGTTCCCTGATACCAGCACTGCTTCCTTGAAGGGGGGAGAAAGGTGCAAATGTACTGGTTTTGTGTGTGTGAGGACTAAGGATTTTCTGGAAGAACGTGGCATCCTGCTGAGCCATATTCCCCACCCTCACCGCCAAAGCCACTGTCTCTTTACTGCAGGAGGAGCTTTGCCAGACCTCACCTGGCAAAACCCCACCTCTGGCTGAGCTGCATTCCTGAGGAGGGTGTGTGCTTGACCCAGGTGCATTGCTGGGTGCCTCAGCAAGGCTGGAGTGGGGCATCCAAGGGCTGCTGACTTCTAATGTCAGACAAGTCCCATGGTTCTGCTGAGAGACACCAAGTGCCCTGGAGAGATGGGAAGACCAATGGACAGGTAAGTCTTTGCAGTATTGGGAAGGTGTTTTGCTCTTAGACATTTCAAGTTTGTGTTTCCCCCCAAAGAGTTTCACATGTTTCAGGTCCATCTGTCCTCTTCACCTGCTTTTCTCTTCACTTGTCTACAATTTCATTTCTTGGGTGTGACAGAAGAACTAACATAGAGCAATGATTTTCCTGCTTCAGGCAAAATGCAAAGGTCCCCTGAAAACTCTTCTATTGTACCAGGAAGATGCTGCTGCACTGCCATGCCAGGTGCACACTGCTGGGGCTCAGGGCATGAGCTATCTGTGGTCACTCCCTTTGAGAGTCACTTATGTCAGTCTTTATCCTAGACAGAGGAGACCAAAATAAACTTGCTGAATATAGAACAGCCTTTCGAGCTGTTTTGGGCATACTGTGTGTTTTTCCTGTGCAGGTCAACCTTTGCACTTCCATGAGGAAACCAGTATTTGCATTGTTCCTGTCATAAGAACTCTAAACTAAAAATTAATAAAAGTGAGCTCATAGTACATTAGTTCTTGGAGAGTGCCTTGAGGATGAGGGGTTTGGCTCACTGCTATCCACAGTTTATATGCATGCCCAGTTGGCATCCAGATCATACCAGGGAAAGAGCGGAGATGACTGAAGCCATGGTCTGCTAGGACTTTGGCCTGGGGAAGAAAACTTGACATACACAATTTCTGTAACTACTCCAGAAATTTCTTTCAGGAGTGGAATTTAGAGACTATGTCTGGTGTGGAGGAAATTGTCTCTCTCCCTGTTTGGTGAGCAGGGCCAACAGTACCTTATGCCTTTATGGACTGGCTCTGAGATCATCCCGACAAGTGATCAGAGAGGCTTGCTAGTCACACACTGTTCGGTAACTCATGATGATTAGGGGAGTAAATGATACACATTCCATCAATGCCTTTGTTACACTCCAGCATGGCTTTATGCGGTCAGGAGTCACTGAGGGAAAAAAGCCCTCTACACACCTGGTTGCTTGTCATCGATCCTTCATCCTTTGGCATGCACCATTCATTCCAGCTGCACTTCACCCATGGGTGCTCTCCCACTCAAACATGAGAGCTTGTGAGTAAATGAAAAAGGATCAGCCGGTGCAGGTGAAAGCCTTTCAGTCCCAAGGATAAGCCTGAGACTTACATGGCATGGCAGGACCCAGTCCAAGCCCCTAGGTAATGTGCTGCAGCTGCTGACAGTGATGACAACAATAATGGCAATAGTGTACAGACTCTAGGATCACTTTTAGTGATCAGCTGAGTGTAGACATCAGGATCTCATTATCTCATGCAGTAACAGGAGCTGATTACACTGTAACCTTTACTTTGCTCACCAACAGTCCATGTCTTGAAGAGCATTTGCTTGAATGTGGATTAGGAAATGGAAGAGGATGGTAGAGCTGAGTCCTAACAGCTTATATGAAAAGCACCTTGATTTCAGAGAGATCTGCAGCTTCACTTCTTCTCTGTGCTGTCCCAATAGAGGAAAATGTCATTTCAGTTTTCTCCTCTATGGTCTCAGAGCACCAGTTGTTCCTCACATCTCTATCCCTATAAAAACTCATCCTCATTCTAATTACAAGTAAATGCATTAAAAGACCACTGAACCATGGGAAGCTAGTCCCATTTCCTTATCCTTTTCTCAGACCTGAGGTGTGTATCCCAGTTATTCAGGTTTTGTACTGGATAGATGCATCACCATGGAGATCAGGTCAGGGTGGACTGGGCTGTGTGCAGTGGGGGCAGTGCTGGGAGCTGCTGGGTGTGTGTCTCCAGCCAGAGGCAGAAGGGAAAGCCCAGCTCTCCTGCCATGAGTCATCATACAGCCCAAAGCTGCAGCTGTTGCCACTACACATACCCATGCATATCAAGTTTGGGAACCCAGTTCAACCAGCCCCAAGGTCTTTGGGAGGCAGGAATGCCTCATGGAGGTCAGAAATATTCTTCTTATAGCAGGGGGCTTCCACACTTGCAGAAGGGACCCACGAGCAGAGCAGCTTCAGCTAGGGCTGTACATACCCATGCTGTGCAAAATCAGCAGCCACAGGTGTCTGTGAGCATCCCTGAGCTGGATGCAGAGTGAAGATGCTCCTGGGCAAGGGTTGCAGGTCCCTCTCTGCTCCACCAACAGCACATGCAGCACTGCTTGCCCAGGGGTGAAAGCCAGGGCTCAGTGCAGAGCATCTCTGGTGACACCTGGCCATCACAGGAGCAGATGAACCCCAAGCAGCCCTCCACACTCAGCTGTGAGGTGCTGTGAAAGCCATTAGTGCATCTGCTCTGAAATGGGCTCATTAAAATACACATTCTCCTTCATTATCCTACGGCTGCAGTGCCTGACTCATCTCACTGCAGTTGCTCTGGAATGGGAACCCAAGTTAAAAATTTTCCAACTTGTTTTTATTCACCAAGGAAGCTCATGTCTTACCCACCGAGATGGCAGTGGAAGCTGGAACAACATCTGTCTTCATGGGAGGCAAATGAAAGGAATCCTGAAAAAAAAGGGAGAGGAAATAAATGAGGCACTGTCTGATTTAAAGCCTGTTATTTCATGTTGCCTTTCACAATTTGACACAGGATGCTTTCTTGCACAGGTGCAGTTATTCCTGGAGTAACCCAGCTGGGACATGGCCACTCCCAACCCAGGTGTGCCAATGGTATTTCCTCCTTTACTCCTCTTTTTCCACAGAGCACAAAAAACTGCCACACATCCATGGCCTAGCAGCCATGGTCTTGCAGCGAGCTTTGGCTGGGACCCCTTCTCTGACTACTGACCATGCTAAACCTCTCTTCTCCCCAGAGGCAGATGGAGCCCCGCACTCAAAGATTTTTGTGCCAGCACTGTCCCCAAACACAGACCCCTCTGCAGTGGCACATGGATGGATACAGGGTGCTGAGGGTTTGCAGAGCTTCTCTGACAGGCTGGGGGAGGCACTGCCTTGTGCTGCCTTCCTGCTCCCCCAGCTCACAGGGACAGTGTCCTGTGGGCACTGCTCAGACAGTGCTTAAAGCTGCAGGCAACCACAGCCTCCCCCTGTCAAAATGGAAACTTCACAGCCTAAGCCCACCTCATCCAAGCTGGGAACCTTCTCTTTCATACACAGACATGATCTCAGCAAACATTGCTTTTAGCTGCAAGAAAATTCCTCCCTCTTACTGTTTTGCTCTTAAGGACTGCTTTCACGGGCTAAACATACTTTGCTTTAAATAGATGTGCTGACCCAAATACTACTGTGAATGATTATTCAAGGATGAAGAACAGACTGTAGTCCAAAGATTTTTACAAGACAACTTAAATCAATACGATCTTTCTGATTAGCACTTCTAGAAAACCTGCATACTATAGTCATTACTTGGCTCATTTTGCTGTTATTTGTTCATGTGGTACATTATCAAGCATCTGAAATATTTACTCTGTTGTCCTCTGGACTGCACTGATTTCTTTTGGAACAAAATGTAGCCTGGAAATACTCTGCTGTGGATTTTTGTAACAAATATTTTACAGTAAGCCACATGTTACTAGTGAGCCTAATATGACTCATACAAACCTTTTTATAATATTTACTCTTAAAAATAACTGGTAAAATATAAAATAATAATTCAATTTTTTATTAACTGATGGCCTACTTGCAATATTAAACTGGACATGGCATTGCAACTTGGGCCATTTTTCAATTTTGTATAGGAAAAAACCTCTGCATGTGTGGAAGTCAATGTTTTTCACAGCACACATCTGAATGTTTTTTTTTTTATTTCAGACTGCCTACTGTAGTAGAGCAATCACTTTAACAGAAAATATACTGACAGCCTGAAATCTAAATCTAATTTAAAGTTTGAATGATGCACATGATTAAAAATGTATTATCTATTCCCAACAAATCAGCATCATTGAAACACTAATACTTCCCTAATTTTAAGCACCATCTAGTGAATCAAACATTAGATCTGATCTTCCAAATTACGCTCAAGGAAAATAAGATCCTGGTTTGACTGCATCCCACGTAGTGCTAGGTCTCGTGCTGAGATTTTTAAGTTAGCTGTTTAGTCACCATCTCTTCTCTTCCTAATGGACATTAAATATTCCTCCAAAGGTGCTGGAGACCTGAGATGCTGCATAAAGATAATTTGTTTGTTGATAAAGGAGGGTCCTGGCTGAGCAGGCTCCCGAGTTATACAAGGCTAACTGCCTGCAAGTAGAGCAGGGAGAAACCTCATTTTGATAATGATAATTTTTTTTTTATCACTCCAGAGAAAGGGACTGGAAAGGATGTGGCTTCATTTCAATAATAAACCAAAGAAAAAAAATCTCCAGGCAAATAAACAGCTTTATAAGGATCATGATTCTTACGACTTCTATTAGCTGGCTTGCCATGAAGATGAAGTAGGTCTCAGAGGGGATAGCACAGCAAATCTGCATACAATTATAGGACCTGCTTACCTGGCACTGGTGTTAAATCAGTTCAGTTAAATCAACACCAGCAACTGACCTGTATAAATGGCTGCCCACAGATGGAATTCATTTGGAAAGCAAGTGATGCACAACCAGTTGGGTTAACATGAAATCCCTCTGGGCACAGGCAGGGACATTCAGACTGAGCCTCGTTTGACCTCTCTGAAATTACAGAGCTTGTGGCTGGAGCTGTGCTTGGTACTGTGCTGGTGCATGTGCCAGCAAAACTGGTGCAAGACTGGGCAGTGCCTGGCCTGGCCTGGCCTTGCTATGGATGAGGAAAAAGCATGTTGCCTTTGACTGCGAGTGCATCACTTGGGAGGCAGGAGTGTCATATGGGGGTCAGAAATATTCCTTGGCTGCTGCTGGCTGGCAATACCCTCAGTTGACCAAGCTGTATATTTGACATCTTTCTGGTACATCTGCATCTGGGGGAAGCAGGATTTATTGATGGTCCTTGGTCCCAGCTACTCTGTGGTACCAGCACATGCACTTCAGCAGTGCCCTGGGGCTGCTGGCCACGGCTCAACAGCAGAGCAGCCCAGTTCTGTGCACGGGGGCTCTCCTGGCAGTGCATCCCCAACCACCCGCCCAGACAGTGGCTCACGTGCTACATCTGCTTGGGAGGTCACACAGGGAGGGAGTCTGAGGATCTGGGCCACAGAGGCCTCTCTGCTGTTCTGTTTTTGGGTTGTCCCCTTTGCTCCCTGTGCATCACTTCCTGGCTGTGTCACCCACCAACCCCGCACCTCAGAGCAGCTGTGGCAGCACAGGCTAAGGGCTGGTGGAGGACAAGGACTGTTGGTGAGGAGGAGGTGATGCCAGGAGGTTTGCATGCCAGAACTGCTGCAGGAACTCTCCTCAAACTCAGCCCTGTGCTACAGTCACAGCTCCTGTGCTCACCTGCCTGGCCCCTCTGGCGCCCAGGGAAATTGTGATGGACAGTGCCCACCTGCTATTTCAAAACAGTGGAGGTTCATCTGCACCTCGTGTTACAGAAATCTGGTACCTCATGGGGGTTAAACTGGGGAAAGCAGTGGCTCTTGAAGCAGGAGCATTTAAGGCCCAGTCCCTCATCACCAGGACTCATGACTGCTGAGGGTTGACAGAGGTACCTGGTCTTTGGTCTCTACTTCCAAAACAGGAGAAGTATCAAAACTGAAGCTTGGAATTGACTGCACAGCTTCACTAACGCCTGAAGTACCTTAAGAGTTGTCCCACCTTGGACACAGGCAAAACCACTGGGAAAAAGAAACAAGCATGCCTTTTCTCCTTCATCCCTACTGCCCATACATGTTGTGTTGCTAGCAAAGGGTAAGATCTTTTAGCAAGATCCTGATTTATGGTCTATAATTTCATGATAGAAAGTGGACTCAAGCAGGAAATCAATTTTCAGAGCTATACAGCAATGAAGAATGATATTTTTGGAGTCCTTCCCCACAAACAGAGCAGAGCATGTGTAGGTATCAGTCTGTTTAGCAAGACAGTTTAAGCCCACTTAACAGTCACACAGCATACACGATCCATACTAGGATCCAGTCAGCTCCAAACACCGCTCAGCTACAGGGGTAAGCCAGAATTTCATGACATCACATAAATAAATATAAAGAAATACAGTAAAAAGGCTTTACCTTGGGCTTAAGCAAAAGGCGCTATTTCCCAGTCCTGTGGGATCCTTCTCTGTCCCCAGGTCTGCTGGCTTACAGTGCAGTAAAATGATCTGGCATTTATTGACCCCAGCAAAGTCTGCAAGTCCTGAGGGTGTTTGATTTGGAAAGAAAGGTGTAGGGAGGAGATTCCTGAACACCTCCACCCAGAATAATGCAGGGAAAAAAAAGAAGAAACAAAAGCAAGCTTTAAGAGGTCTGAATGTGTAGCCTGCCCAGAGCTGCTATTCCTGGTAGAAATTAGACCCTGAAGTGCCCAGGTGAAAATCAGGGATAATCCCTGTGTAAGTGCTTCTAATTAGGACAAACTGAAAGTGAGAATGTTGAGCAAGACAGCTCTGGCCCATTCCTGGGGGCTCCTGGTTTGCTCCCAGCTGGTAACTGAGAGCACAATTATGCAAACCTCCTCTATAAACAGAATTTGGTTTATTATGGCCGAACTGGGGGAATCTATTTTTGTCGCCACTTTGTGCGAATGTGTTACCCTTGCGATTTCCAGCCAGGTCATTCCAAGTCAGCTGCTTTGGCTGTGGCTGTCAGTGGAAGCTCCTCTGTCCATCCAGTCCCTGGACCCATTTCTCACCCGCCCGGGGTTGGCTCCCAGGCAAGGGGGACGAGGGCATGAGCCTGTGGCTATTCTGGTAGCTGTGAGCTATGGAGGTGTCACGTGAAGCAAAGAGCCAGAAATGCATGTCAAATCGAATCAGTGACTAATCACGGTATTTTGGTTGTCTTAGTGGCTGCTGGGGAAAGATTTATGGGCTCAGAAAATCTTCCCGTAATAATCCCTGGGAGCTGATTTGATCTTCGGCTGAGGCTTCCCAAGACTGTGTGGAAAGAGGACGGAAAGGGGGCTGCTGTCCCAGGGGCGGTGACGTCTAAACTGATCGGAGTTCAAAATACAAACAAGAGGAGAAAAGTCAGCGCTCTCTTCTCATCTGTGTCTGCTCAGAGCCATGCGCTGGCAGCCAGAGAGGATCCCTTTGATCTGCCTGTGGAGCAAGAATGGTCGGGGGAGACGGCTGAGACACGAAGGGCCACTTACTGGGATTGTCATCTAGCTCCCTCATCTGTCACCTGATGGCCAGCCAAGCAAGTGCTCGGCACAACAGTGGACCTTTCATCCTTGCACAACTTGTGGAGGCAAGAAAAGTAAGCACCCTGCAGCTGATATGACATTCAGCTTTTTTTTCTACAAAGGAATGAATTGAATTCACTACAAATCTACTAACTGTCCCCCTATGCCAGGCAAGAGACTGACTTGTGTTTTTTGTTTTGGGTTGGGCTTTTCTCTAACAGCTGGAGGTCTGCTGGGCATTCAAGCAATGGCTGTTGAGTAAGGCAGCTGTTTCAATATCTAATTGCATTTTAGCTCTAATAGCTCAAGGGGAAAGCATTGCATTGTCTGCCATGAGCTACTTCCTTTCCTACTGCAAAGCACACTGCACCGCCATGCTCGCCCAGTACCAGAGCCTGAGGTCAGAGGGCTTTCTCTGTGATATTTTGCTGAAAGTGAAAGAAAATGAGTTTCCTGCACACAAGTCCTTGTTGGCATGCTCCAGTGACTACTTCCGAGCCATGTTCAAAAGTTATACCCAAGAGTCTAAAGCCAGTGTTATTCACCTACAAGTTGTCTCACCCACTGGGCTCCAGCACATTCTGGATTTCATTTACACATCCCTGCTGCCCCTTTCCTTTGAAAGCCTGGAGGATACCTTGGAAGCTGCAAGCTACTTACAAGTGACTGATGCTATTGGTTTGTGCAATCAGTACTTAGTTAACAATCTTGCCTTGGAAAACTGCTGCTTCTCTGCCAACGTGGCAAGGAAGTTCTACCTGCCAGATGCCTTAGCAGCCACAGAAAAATACATTATCAAAAACGTCTGGAAGCTGCTGGATGTGGATTTGTCAGGACTTCTCGAGCTGAACTTCAGGTCTTTGGTAGCAGTGATTCAATCACCAGATCTCCCCATGGTGGAAGAATGTCGCCTGTTGAATCTTGTCCTGCTGTGGTTGAAGCAGGATAAATCCAGGCTGGATCATGCAAGCAGCCTTTTAGAGCACATAAGATATGGTCTCATCCCAGTGGAAGAGCTGAGAAAAACCTACACACAGTCTGAAGTGCCCCTCTCAGCAGGTATTAAGTGCTTGATCATAAAAGCAATAAATTATCACACATCTGTATTCAAACAGCCTGTCATGCAGGATAAGTTCACCACACTGAGGAACGAGAAAACTCGGATCCTTCTGCTAGGGGGAGGGACAACAAGTGAGGGGCTCATCACCGATGTGGTGGC
Source organism: Corvus kubaryi (assembly GCF_017639235.1). NCBI lineage: Eukaryota > Metazoa > Chordata > Aves > Passeriformes > Corvidae > Corvus > Corvus kubaryi. The sequence continues at coordinate 11,172,980 of NW_024580667.1, forward strand.
CTTCGATGTTTACAATCACAAGTGGCGAACCCTTACGCAGCTGCAGGACAGGGTGCAGAACCACAGTGTGTGCGTGGTGGGGAACTTCCTTTATGTCTTGGGTGGGGAAATACAAAGTGGTACCCCGGGTGATGCTAAAATTGAGAAGACCTTATCAGTTACAAACAAGGTCCAACGGTATGATCCAAGGTTTAACACATGGACCCAAATCACAGGCATGCTGGAAAAGAGATGCCAGTTTTCTTGCTGTGTCCTAGGCAAGGATATCTTTGCCATTGGTGGAAGGGGTGAGGATGGGTCGCTGCATTCATCTGTGGAAGTCTATGACATCAGCAGGGATAGATGGACGAAGGCCAAGGAATTGCCATGCAGGATACATGGCCATGCCAGTGCTGTTTGCAAGAACACCATATACATCTCTGGGGGCAAGTACTCGGCCCCAGCCAGCACAAGCAATGACGTTTACTCTCTGAGCTCACTTGAAGTGCAGTGGGTGAAACGAGCCCCAATGAGCATTGCTCGGTTTGGGCACCAGATGGCAACAATCAGGGAAGCCATATTCACCTTTCTGGGGTTATATGAACCTTTCTCTGAAATAGAAAGGTACGACCCCGATCAAAACCAATGGACCCGGTTAAGACCACTAGTCTACGATCGATTCTCCTACGGCCTGGCAGTGGTAGAGGAAACAGCTCTTCTTATTGGGGGAAAGAAATGGCAAAACTCACTGGAGGTCTGCACGCAAGACGTGGTTGGCTACGACATCGACAACGATGGCTGGGAAGAGATCTGCAAGGCCCCTCTGCCGTGGTGTGGGCTGCAGTGCGCCGTACTCCAGCTCTCTGAGGTGCCCGAAGAGCAGGACACTGACAGCCAGCAGAAGAAGCTGCCCAACTGCTGAGCTCCCATGCTGAGCAATATCCATCCCAGGAGATGAGCGAGCAGGGCGGTCCTGGAGAAGAAGAAAACTGCAGCCGCACTGAATGTGAGAGTGGAAGTTATGCTTGGATAAGCCAAATGCTTGGTGGAAACAGGCAAGAAAATCTGGCTCCAGCACAGGAAACACATCTAGGATTTATAAAGCTGGAAGCTGATCTCACTGAGCAAGGATGTAACCAATAGCACATTTAGAGGCAATAAGTGAGAATCATAATCCTTGACTTTTGGAGAGTAATACCTAGATAGCAATTAGTAGATGTTGCAAGTCAGATTTTTCAAGTATTAAAAAATATAATCCATCTTTTCTGTTTTCTTAATCACAGGTAATTTTTCCAGCTGGTAAGTGCTATTGAATTTTTATGCTATGGCTAAGCAAAAGGAAAGAGAGCTGTATAAAGACTAGAAAATTGATACCTGCAAGAATTAGTAGCAAGTATTGCCAAGGAAAAGGTATTATTTGATATACTACATTCTAGGCAAGAATGTCTTAGCTAGCCAGCATGAAATTACTGGACAGAAAGCAGGGATTTTTCACTTTGTAGACTCAGCTACAGCTGAAAGTTAAAACACTGTTTATTTGATAAAAGCTCATTTCTCTCTCAGTGGCCTTTGTTGTAGAACACCTTCCAGATGTTTATTTTGTGTTATTTTAAAGATTCACGCTACTGGTGATGTACGTTTCTTTTGTATCCAAACCCTGTGTTAGCTTAGATGGCCAGAGCTGAATGGGAATCCTTATCATCAGCCTCCAAGAAGCTTGTTACAGGAGGAACAAGCTGTTACTAATGCCTTGGCATTTACCTTGGTACCATACAGTGCTTTATCACACCTATGCATAAGGGCAAAATTCTTCATTGCCGTTGAACTGCTACATGAGAGAACCATGCAGTCAAAAAAGGTTTACTTTCATCAAAGAGTACAAAGGGGAGGGAGGTAACTGAAGGTTTTCAAAAGTCTTTACTCAGTGTCTGCCTACATATGAATCAGCAATAGTGTCACTCCCTTTTGGCCACACTGGCAGCGTTTGAAGTCACACAGGGGTACTTTATGATACAGGCATATGTGAAATGCAGATAAAATGGTCAGATGCTATAGAATCACTCTGGTATGGAGTAAATTGAATCTTGAGCCATAAATGTTCATTTAAAAGCTAAATTTATTGTACTTCATTTTACAGTGTTCCCTTCCTAGGCTGAGAATTAATACAATAAAAATATATATAGAAGAACATTTAATAGTCTTAAAAGAAGGCAGCACAATGGAGAGGACACATGTTCTTTGTCACTAGACTAGCTTAAAAAACTGTAATGTTTAATTTTCACCTTTAAAGCAATCAAGCTAACTTTACTAATGTAAAGTGCAGGCAGAATGGCTGTTGCATAGCAACAGATCTAAGTCTTCTGAACTGCCTTGGTTTTGACAAGGAATCAACTACACAATGTGCATATACATCCATCAGATATAAAGAGTTTTTCTTATGAATATATTTACTTTTGGTCCAGTAAAACAATAGCAAGAGAATCTAAATGCTTGGAACAATAGCACAATCCATTTCAAGTCAAGCATTTCTTAAGAGAAATTTACAAAAACCTCACAAATTTAATATACATGTCAGTACCCATGCAGTAAATAAATGTCCAGTTTATACAAACAATATTCTTCTAATAGTACAAATCTTACACTGGATCCAGAATTCTATACAAATGTTAATACATGATTTGTCATCCATACAACTTGAATATAGGATTACTGAAAATGGGCTACAGAAAGGCCACTGTACAGTTGTGCAAAATCTGCAGAACATTTGCAATCCAAATGCAATAACAAGATAGAAAATGAGGGGTAGAAAGAGAAGAAGAAAGAAAAAGAGAAAGGGGAGCAAGAGAGAAAAAGGGGAGAAAGAGAGAGGAATAAAGTAAAGAAAGAAGGAGAGAGAAAACAAATCTGTCCATTCTTTCCTTCATCCCTTCATGGATATAACTGCCAGGAAATATCAGAGCTCATAAAGATTGAAGTACATTCACTGAGCTGTACAGGCAATAGTCTCAAGTTGGTTAAGAGTACAACTCACTAAAGTATAAAGGAGGCTTTTCCTTTCCACATGAGCACTATTAAATCATGTCATGAGTCCTAACTTATGCAGCAAAATATGAAGAGCAGCAGAAATATTTTGTCATTCTCTTAACATTTTTCAAAAACAAGCCCATAAAAAGTAAATACATGATTTAAGAGTTCCCTCCCACTTTTATTTCAGGCATGTGCCTAGCTCTAAGGATCTTTTTCCCCTCATATTCACTGGGTTGTCTTCAGCAGATAGCAAATCTCATGGAAGTTTAAAACATTTTAATTGGCTTGTGAACTCAGCAGAACTCAGACACATCCCTTCTCCTTCAAAAGCCAACTGGAGGATTTTTTACTCCTCAGTTATTTTTCAGGTTCTGTGCTCAGCTCTGCTCTCATCACACATTATCCCTGCATACAATACAGCCAAATTTTGCAGCTCAAAAAACACATAGGAAACTACTTGAAAAATCCTATTCACTCCTTTTCTATTGTGGGAATCTTCAAAGCATCTCAGATTTGAAGCATTTCACTGGGAACCTTTTCCACTGCTGCTTTTCTGGGCTGAAAAAATCCTGCTACCAAGGATGTTGAAAGTCTACATTTTCTCTTTTGCAAAATATTTACATTATACTGATACCTTCAGTGCAAAAGCATCATCAATCACAGTACCATGACTAATTTTTTTTTTCAATCAACCTAATGTGATTAAGAGACAACACACAATTTGGTCTTAATTATAATACAAACCAGCATCCCTTTGTACTGGTGGTAAACCTTAGCAACAGGCTTTAAAAAAGCACAAGGAAATAAGACCTAACCTTTTGACACTTAAATTCACATTAGTCATTTTTCCGTCTGCCGACTTTCACCCTTCTATGTGTTTGACAAAACTGAAATACAACCACTGCATTACACTTTTTCCCTGTTATTTAAGAAAACTCCTAGAGTTTCTCATGAAATATAAAAATTGGTTTTCTCCCACCACCAAAATAGTACCTGCACTCCAAAAATGCAATGCAATACTGGAATTATATAATACAAAATATCATTGTAAAACTGACCTTTGATAACAAAAGCTTTAGCATGTGGAACTTCCTGCATGAAGGCCACAGTCTTCCAAAAATGCTTTTAAATCCTTCTCTTCAATAGCTAAAGATCATGTTTTTTAATTCACAGAAGGTAAACACGAGCAGAGCATTGGTAGCATATAAAATATACAAATCCTCATTAAATAAGTGGTATCATTGACCATTGAAGGCTTACTTCACATAGCTGAGTAACATTAAAATATCATTTACTAGAGCTCTCACATATTGATATAAAAACTACTTTATGCACTTAAGTAAAGGGCTGGAGTGTAGCAAATGGACAAAAAGAGAGACCTTTATACATGTGTTTCTATGTACGAGTGAGTGTGTGCTAACGAGGCTAGAAGTGCTTCAACCTCAGACGAGCCATTAACAGAGTCCCTCGGGGGGCTGCTTTCGTAGACGTTCATGAAGAGATCAAGGTACATTTGCTTCCATTCTTGAAAGTCTCTAGACGTCAAAGCTGGATTATCCAGAACTTTATCTATAATGGCTACTTCTCCTTCCCTGGCCTGTGAGAGAAAAGGAACAAGCAAAGAGTTAATGCAAGTGATGAGTCACTGGCAAAATCAATCACATGGGTGGAAGGAGAGAATGGGGGGTGCAAACTCAAGCCTCAGAGCCTCTGAAAGTACAGGGACTATCTGCTCTATGAGCACTCACAAACAGGAGCCCTTCCTGCAGGGTGTCACGCTTCCCTCTGTGGGACTTGGGCTTCCCTTGCCTTGTCCACAACCCTCGGTAAGAGTCCTTATTCCCCCACCTGCCCCCTTGCTCAGCCCCAGAAAAAGCAAGCCCTGTACTGTTTACTATTAGCTGCTCGCATTTTTCAGGATGGGTTTCACACAACAAAGTGCCATCTCTTTGCTCTTGATCAGCATCAGAAATACTGCGTGGGTGTGTGGGTGAGATACACACACAGCCTCCCACCTGCCAGCACACCTATGCCTCTTTACCAGGCTTGTCATGGGGGCATCTGAGCTCTGCACTGCAAAGGCTTGTGCAAGGAGTCCCATGTGAAGGACAACTCATCTTCACTAAAGATCTACTGCATGTGATGGGCTGGCTGGCTGCAACCTCTTCCCACCACTGATGTGACAATGAGAAGGCAGAGAAAGGGGAAATACAACATAGCTGCTGGTACCTCCTTATGCACCATTGGGGCAGGGGAAGGAATGTATCAATCCCTCTCTGGTCACTGGTTCACAGGGAGCTGAGGGTCACAGTAAGCCTCAGATGTACCCATAGCCACTCACGGCTGTTGCAAGTGGTGGAAGCTGGATGCCACAGCCATAATCCTTGGAAACAGCTAACACAGAGGTTTCCAGCACTACTCCTCAGCACAGGAATGGCGTGGCCACCAGCAATCTCCCCTCCAACCTCCCTGCCAGAGTGGTTTCACACTCCTCATGGCTAACTGACATTTTCCATGTCCATACTATGAGTATCTTAAATCTTTCTGGATAGCATGGCAAGGGGAAGTACCAAGCTGTGTGTGATGGGACAGATCAGAAGGGTCAAAGATATCTTCCATAAGCAGTACTTTCATGCTTTGCAAACAACAGCAAATTAACACTACTTGCTAGAATACTCAATTCCTGAAGAAGAGGGCAAGCTGAGAACAAGCAGTGGAAAAGAAACCATGGGAACTCCTGATCACCATATCTCTGCTTGAACTACAGCAACTTACTTCTCATAGGTTGTGGCTGGTCCCACACATCTGCACTGCCAGCCAGGCAGCTCATACTCAATGACAGGAGAATGATTTTGTGTTATCCCAGGAAAGAGAGCACAGGGGTCTTTCATTAATGACTTAGAAGATGTGACATCAAGAGCTAGAAGCAGTTTGGAGGACTGTCTCTGGATATTACTATGTAGGATAAAATTCAAGGAGAGTTCAGAACATCAATGCCAACAGGCCAGCACAACTGGCTGCATTCAGGAAGGAGAAATCAAAGGCACTGATAAAAAGGAAGAATAATTGATTAGGTAATAGCAGTAGCTACTGGTTGATACGATTACCAGTAGGATGGCAGAGGTGGAGCTCTGGGCTGTAATGCAGCTAGTCACAAGTTACCATGATGTCACTACAAACCAAGCATGTGTCACCCTACACTGCTGTTCTATGCAGGAAACAACAATTATCTGCCTTTGCTCCTTGCTGCCATTGTGTTTTCCATTACTGGTGTCATGTACTTAAGAATGATTTGCACCAATCACAGTCCAAACAAGAGTGCTGACAGGCTTAGAAAATATGACTTATGGACAGAGAATGAACAAATTGTGTTTCCTTGGTCCAAAGGAAAGAAGTTCCAGAGAAGTACAAAACCAGGCACCTGCTGGGTCAAGAGGCTGCACTGGTTTCGGACTTCCCTGAAGGAAAGCAATTTCATTTGCAGGAAGCCATTGGTATAATGTACCTCAGGTACCAATAAACACCAACAAAAGAGACAATTCAGCATGGTAGCAGGCTGCTGATGCTGAACCACAGCTCTGGTGGGAGTGACCCTGCCGTGGTACAAAAGCACAGCTACAGTGTGAACCTCCTGCCACCCTGATGTGTGTGAGAGCCCTATGATTTTGTTTCCATTTCTCATGCTTGTAGAAGCCATGTGGACAGCTTGTGAATGTTGCCTTTTTTTGCCAGCCTGCAATCCTGCAAAGACTCACATACAAAGATAATAATGCAAGCTGCCTTCAATGAGATGATACAGTACAGGAAGTTAAGCATGTGTAGGATTTTTTTTTCAGGATGGGAGCCCCGCAGCATGAAAATTATATTGTTTAAATGCTTCTCTAGGTGACAGAAAACTAAATTAATTAATGTTGATAAAGCCCTCGTTGATGAAAGCTGTTACAAAATGCACTGTAAAATTATCTGGCGACTTAAAATGTGGTAATTTAATATAGTTAACAGGGTCCCTGAGGAAATCCAGCATATTGCTTGCTGAAATCTCTATCAGGACAGAACTGAAACTGCTGTAACAAACAAAGGAAGCTGACAAGGAGGCTAAATGAGCTGTGGTACATTTAAAATAACCATAAAAATCTTCAAATCTATCATTGCCTCTATTTATTTAATCAATCTTACTGACTAAATACAATGATCCTATCAGCTTACACAGAAACCAAGCACACAGTTTCCTCCTGGACAAGCTCATCAATTAGAAAACAGTCAAGTGTTGCAAGAGATACTGTGCCCTTCTGAAGGCTGGCTTTGCTTAACTTTAGACTTTGGCAATTACAAAGTGGATGTGTTTCGGTAAATGAAAACGTTCAGGGACAAAAAAGGGATTAAGGTTTCCTCCCATAATTTGGTGTCAAATTCTGTTAAACTATCTAGAGGAGGAGCAGCTGACTGAGATTAAATACAAGAAAATAAAGAAATAAAAACTGATCCTCACTTTGACTGCTCTCCCAGGCATGTTTTTCTCTGCTTTTCAAGCAGTGCTTCCCCATGTCGCCCTTGTTTGCACACTGGGCTCAGCCTGGATTCCAGCTGCACACAATAATCTCTGATTACAATACAGCCCAATCCAACCCTGGGGCAGGATTTTTCCTCCCTGTTTTATCTCACCTTTAAAGTGCTTTTCAGAATTCGCAGCTGGTGCAGTTTTTCATTGACTACTGGATCACTACATCTCTTTATAAAAAATTTCTTATACTCCAGCTTAGTGGTAATCCGGTGTTCTCCTAAAGGAGACAGGCTGGCCTGCTCCAAGGCTCTGTACAAATCTTGCAAGGAGTCTGCTGTTTTTTCCTCTATAGTTTCAACTGTAATGAGACAAAGGGGAAAACAAAAAAAGGAGGAAGAAATAGAGAAAGGAACAATGTATCATTAATGTGATTATATGAAGACCTATCAAAAACCTTTGCAAAATGTCTAACAGGTTTAACTAGACCATAAAGAGAATGTTTCACACCTCCTAAGTTCCAGAAAAAAGTGCTGCGATGGCTCCTTCTTGCTATTGCCTTCAGAAGAAAGGGAGAAAAGCTTTCAAGAATGTAAAATATTGACACACAGAGAAAGAGGGAAAAAACAGAAATAGTGCAAGATGCAGTAATATTAGAGTGACTTACTACCAGAAATCAGATGTCTGGTACTCCAATTATATAATTCTGGTGACTTCCTTATTACAAGGAGAGGAAGCCCTGGAAGGATCCTGCTGAGGAACCCATCAGGGATCAGCTCTCAGACTGAAAGTGATGGTAACAGCACTCAAGAATATGTGATGGTGGCCCTGGAATGACATGACCTTTTCCTTCCTAGAAAATTCCACTTATTTTTTGCCTCTTATTTTTGATACTCAGTAGTGTTGTTCAATCCTCAATAAAGCTGTCACTTATGGTGGTCTGTTACTTTACTATTACCTGAAGGTTCAGCAGCAGACTAGAGATTAAACATAAGAGCACAACCATGACTTGGCAGCACAGCAAACCAAAAAAGAGCTGTCTGCCTTATAGTTTGGTTTTTAAAAATTAAAATTTATTATATAATATACCAAAATATATAAATATAAAAAGTATTTATTTATTATAGGTTTAAAATATTTGTTCTAACTAGTACTGAAAGCATTTAAAAGGAAAAAATATAAAAGAAAGGTTTTGCTTCTCTAAAACTAAAGCAAGCAAAAGCTGGGGATGAAGTGTTACTCTGATATGAGCATTTCAAATGCTTCATTTAGAAAACATCAAACCACTTCAACCTTTCACACAACGTTTCCCCCAGAGGAAACTGTTTGGTGACTCCGTACAAGCTTTGCAAGCATCAGTGCAGTGTCAGGATTAGCGTGATCAGGAGTGGTGATCAGGATGAGCCAGGGCAGCCCTTGGGACAGTGTTAGCTGTGTCCCTTAGCTCTGTCCCTGCTGCCCCTTGCACACTGACACACATGTTCATGCAACAGCCAGACACCACCTGTGCATGGCCTCCTGGTTGCTTCTAGAGCCCTCGGGATCCTCCCAGACACTCTTGGCTTTCCAAGTGGTGCTTGTTTTCCTGGTTCAAGGTGCCTGTGTCCTCGGGAGGCTTTCCTAGAAGCTCTTTAGGAAGGCTGCTTGGTTTCAGGCATTAGCTTTACCCTGAGAGTGACCCTGCTCCAAGACAGTAATTTCTACTGGCTGAAACTTTACCACAATACTGAAGTACCCTTGAGTGGCAGTATCCTCAGGTGATTAGAGGGTTTTTTATCAATCACCAAGAAGAAGAGAGTTTGTGTTTAGAAGTGACATTTTTAGCCCATCAAGAGCTACCTGAGACCAGGTATTGTATGCATCCCATTCGAGCCCATACTATGCAGTAGGGCAACGAGTCTTCTCAGGCTCAGGCAAGAACTCCAGAAACCTAAATCTCCTCACCCCATCACAAAAAGTGTTTGTGTTTGTACAGATCCTTATACAATCCAAGAATTTTGCAATCAGTAACTAATCTAGCTTCATCTCTCATCAGTTTATTCCTTTGCCCTTTTAGAGGGCAACTGTCTTTAAAGCACACATTTTAATTTTCTTTTTTTAAGAGATATGGAAGTGAAGAAGGGTTGGAGACCTTTTATCGATGGAAGTATTTTGAGTCTGCACAGAGCTCCCTAAATCATCCCATCCTGTGCTACCCTGCTGGGTTCATCACTGTCAATGGTGGCCAAGACTGAAATAAAATAGAAATGAGATGCTTTTCTCTTTCTTGGAATTTTCTTATTAAAACATTTAATAGGCTAAAGGGCAAAAGATTCAGTAGCTGAATACTTAGAGAGTAGTTAAAATCTCCTGTGGTCTTGATTTTTATGCTTTCTTAAGAAGTCCATGCAGCAATGAGGTCAGAAGTTTGGGATCTCTCTATCAGTTCCTATTGCTGAATGCTGATGTCCATCAGTCTGACAGCTGTGGAAGGGGAGTGATTTGCTAAAGGGCAAAGGGAAAAAAAACCTTCTGGTCTGACACAGGAGTATTTGACATGTTTCTCTCTCTCTCTCCTTCTCATCTCTTGCTATTCAAGGCAAAAAAGATCTTTCCTCAGGTGTCTCTTCCCCAGCAGGACTGCCCAAGGTTGTACCCTGAGGGGATTAGTACAGGCATGGCTTGCTGAAGAAGCAGGCCAGCCCTCTGACTCTGCACCATCTGAATTTACTTTGCTAGAGTGACCTAGAGCCTGGACTGGTAACCAGCCACCACATCCGGGCTTGCCATCAAAAATCCATGGCTTCCTAAAACACAAAAGCTCCCACCAAGACAAAGGACAGCATTTGAGTTCAACCCTAAGGTTCATTACTGAATGACAAGTGCCTTTAATGAACCTGGATGGCCCCTGTGAGTATAAACCCTGTGCCAGGGGGCTTGTCCTTCCCTCCCTCCCTGCACTCTGGCCTGGGATCTGCATGGCTGGTGCTCCTCAGGGCTCATCCTCTGGGACAAGCAGCCACCACTAAACATGGGCTTCAGAGTGACTGCGGACACCGGACTTCTACCCTCGCCCAGATGGGAACAGCTCTGAGACCACACAGGAAAGGCACAGGACTGTGGGGGCAGGACACAGGCTGGGTTAGGCAGCAGAACCCTGACAGAAGGTTTCTGGAACACATCAGCACATCACGTCCACACGGCTGGGGCTGCCTCCCCCAGACTCTGTCACTGACTTGGTGATGTCACTACCGGCAGCTCATCAAAAATGGGACAGGATTTCCTAAAAAGGAAAGAGGAGAGAAGAAAAACAGGTCCCTTAAATGCCTTGCTGCTGCTGAGGCTGGGGAAGCTCTAAAGAGGGCAAGATGCCTTGGTCCACCCATGGTGGGAGAGAGGGCAGTGGGCGTCACGCAAACACATCCCAAGCCCTTAATATTTTCCGGAGAAATGCTGAAGGTGGTGCTGCTGCTCTCAATGGCTCTCAGTAGGCGGGAATGAGATTACACACACATCTCCCCTCCCTCAGCCTTCTGCTAGAGCCTTTGATTGATTTCCTGTAGGTGTTGGTGAAACCCTTGGCACCATAAAGCATCTGAGGTATTCTGTTAGATATAGAGCAGAGCTTAAAACATATTTTCTTTTTTTAAATTGATGGACTTGTATGCAAGTCATGCTATTACAGCATGGCTGTCTTGTTAAGGAAGAATAAGACCTCTGGTAATGTGTTTAAGTAGAAAATGTGGTTTAATAGAATTTGCAGGTGACCTCAGAGCAGCAGCCAACACAACAGCTGTTTTTCACACTCATTTGGCTGCTGAGTCACGGGTTGCATCTTTCGTGTTTCTCTGAATGCACTGCCAGGTCACTGTTTACACATACTGCTGAAAAGCAGGGTCTCTTCTCTGAAGCGGTGATTTTGTCCCCTGCCCCACACAAGCCTGAACAACTCTGTAACTCAGGAGCAGAAATAAAGCTGCAGAAACTGCAACACATGGGATCTAAATCTGGTGGGAACCCGATCTTCCAAAAGCAAGAATACACAGGCACTGAATTTTGTAACAAAGCAGCTCCTGCTGTCTTCAAGTGAATGCAAAGCCATTTGCATTCAATTCTGCAGATAAAGAATACATCAGTCTAGTAAATGTTGTGCTATTATTTTGCACTATTCTGCTTTCCACAGGAAAAGTTTCTGAACGTTTTGTACTTTGCCCTCTCTTCTTACAATGCAGTAAATATTTGTAACTACTTTTACATTTTCTCAGGAGAGAGAGATGAAGATTATGGCTGGGTAGGTGAAACTCCAAGAGGTCAGGAACCGTTTGGGTTCTTGGCATTCAGGAAAAACTGGTGGGATTTCTCATATTGTGTTGTCATTTGTTGTTGAAAAGAGAATGCACCAAGCTCTGTGATGTACTAAGTGTAACCACCTCCTGCCTCTGTTAGGCAATTCATCTTTCCATTATTTCCCTCTTATAAACCAAGATCATAAGAGCATAAGGTACTGATGTGAAAAGTGACCAGAGAGAAAGTTACCATTGGTATTTACACGGATCAAGAGATGATTAGTCCACAGAAACTGATGATTCAGGAAGACGGTACTGAATTAGAACCCTGTAGAAGGTCACCACTGCAACCCAGGTGGCTAACACACTGCTCTCTGGACACAGAGAATCTCTAGGCACACACTTCTCATAAATCTGCTCTAAATATATGGAATAACCTCCAGCAGTTTTAAGTGGAGGTGCCTGCACTTCTGTGATTCACTTTTCTGTTAAAGCTCAAGCTGCCAAAATCTTGCATGGTTTGCATCTTTCACTGAGGTACCAAAGGAGCCCGTGGTTTCACCTGGGGCTATGAGTGAACAGAACTGCCTATGTAAGGACAGTTAATAAATTTTGTCACCTACCCTGCTGACAAGGTCATATTTTTCAAGGATCAAAGCTCTTCATTGGGGCCCCTTTGGTCTTTGCCAGCGCCTCCAGACACCACCCAGGCTCAATCCCGTTGCCTTTAGACTTCTCATCCTGACTGATGGACACCACTACCACCCTGATGGAATTCTCCATTTTCCTATTATCCTCTTTTCTGTTGGCTACCTTTACTGCTTAGTGACGCACTTTCCTTTGCTGTGCAACTCCTCTCACACACGCCCACTCCTCTCCTTGCAATCAGGCCTGCATTGGAACAGAAGTACCACCCTCTGCAAATCCCCAGAAAGCCAAGCTGCTGCAAAGTCTGTGACAGAAACAAACAAGGCAAAGTCAGACTGAAATCCCCAGGCTCCACTGAAATTTAAACTCCCATTTTCACTCCTTTTGGTGAGCTCACTCCCTCTGGCAGAGGGACCAGCTAAGCTCAGCTTTCTCAGGATCTTAAAGAGGCAATTTTGTTAGAATACATCACTAATTACATTATTAAACAGCTGCCATGTTATTTCCCCCCTACAAATCCCAAAGATCTGCTTCCAGTTTGAGAGCTACACCTTTTTGCTTCCCGTTTTGTGCAGGGGAGGCACCTACCTCAAGTATCCCAGAGACTTTCTGCGAGTGGCAGTAAATACTCCCCCAAAACAAGAAGCATCCCAGGCCTCTGGGAAACGGTCTCAAGTTAGATAAAGCAGCCTTGGATGCACAAACCTCTGGGTGTTTTTTTTTTCTTTGCCTTCTTGACCCTGATGTGTCTATGTTGGCAAAAGACACACTGGTCTGCCACAAGCCAACTAATAACTGATACAATCCCAGTAGCAACAAAGCATTTGTGATCTTCCTGTGCCACAGCATGTTCTCTCTGCCATGTCTAACAACAGGGACTATCAAACCTTGCCTGGTCCTGCAGTAGTTTCACTGATAGGATGGTAGAGCAGCACACAGATGCCTGCTGACCTCTTGGGAAGGTGGGAGCCTCCTGCAGCAAACTCTCCAGCCCCGGCTCAGGCTGTGCCAACAGGCAGGCAAGGGCTGTGGCCACAGCGTGCAACAGCCTGACCGAGCTTGTAAACCCCAGGGAACAGTTAGGAGAGGGACTGAAGGAATCCCCTAGATACAAGGGGGAAAAGTAGAAGGATGAAAGGAGAGTGGATGTGGATTTTAGCAGTGTTGTAGGGGAGAGGAGGAAAGAAATCCTCCAAAGAAGCAGTTGGTTTCGCAGTGCAAGGCTTAAATCCATTTTTGCTGCTGCTCAGGTTCATCATTAAGAGTCCAAACTGCCCAAGAGAGACATACCCAAATGCTTGTAACACAGAGATACAGGAATTAATAATTTTTTACACTGTTTAGATGACTGGCTGGCAGACTAAGGTATGCATTTCTTTTCCCCCACCAACTACAAACAAAAAGAAACAAAACGGTGAAATCGATGTAAGGCTTCCAGGGAGATGTTGCCCACACAGCTGTGGCTGTGCATGAGGTCACTCCTGCACAGGTATGGGGGGAGCTACAATAACATGGAAAGTCAGCTCCTGGTAGGAAAATGTTACAAGCCACATCCCTAATTACTGAGAAAAGGAAGAAGCAACACAGTATTTAAGCCTGGCATGGTACAGCAGGCAGGAGGTGCAATAAAATGCAGGTCTACGTGGAAACAGCTGCTAATCATCTGCTCTGGGTAAGATAGAACAGATTTCCCTTTTAAAGTACAAGTAGAAACCTATGATATGTCCTATGCCACTTTAAAATCAAAGCCTGACTGGATATGTGAATACACCTGTAAAAACACACACACACGAGCATACTAATGTTTTCTACAAGTGAAGAAAAGTTTAAGCAAGCTGATTTAAAACTAAATTAAAACTAAAACAGGGGCTTCTTGTGCAGCACCTGGTCTCCGCAACCCCTTCCCTCTGGTACTGCTTCCCTTTCCCTGCCTTTTTCTGATTCACTTAATCCTCTGTCCTTCCTGTCCCTGTGTATGTGAAAGTGCAGAATTTTCCCAAAAGTCTTGAATCAAGGAAGGGAGGAACATTGTTTAAAAACAAGCTTTGATCATTGTGTTTGGTGAAATAATGGTAGCTGGAGGATCATTAAATTTTAAATTTATTGTATTTATTTTTTTGTATTTATTCAATGCAGGTATTAAATCTGGATTTTATACCATCATTTCCTCTAAAGTGGAAGTATTTTTGGGTTACCAGGATGGTTGTACACAGTTTCTATTCTCTCCTATTACGCAAACCTGCAGACAAAAAAAGGTATTCCCTAGAGAGGCTGCTCACTGAAAGCACCAACACAACAGAGTCCTGCACTTGCTGGAATTTTCCACCCAATGGTACCAAGGCTGCTGCTCCTCTCACATGCAGGAACATCTTGAAATAAAGTGAACTGTGCAGGCAAGTGGAAAACTCAACTCCCACATGATAGATTTCTGAAGGTATTTCAGGCATTTGCACTACAACCAAGTTCAATATCACAAGGAGGTAGGTACCATCTTTTAAAAGATCTAGCCCTAGCCTTTTTAAGGCCTGACAGATGCCAAGCCTTTGCTGTGACACCAAAGGTTTAATTGTTTTGTGAACTATTTATGGCACTAGCAGTTTTCCTTTTGGGTCAGTAGATCCCTGTGAATCTCTTTTCCACTGGTCACCTTTCTGGGGATGTCTGAAGGACAAGCTGCCTGCACCCTGCCATGGCCCTGTGAGCCCCCAGTGCCCTGCTGGCTGCAGTGTGAGCTGGCAGGCAGGAGCATGTTTACATGTTCAACCTCCAGCCTTCATGGGACACCTGAGCTGGTCTTGCTCTGAGTCTCACACCCACCTCAGGCACCTCTCTTCAGCTTCCCACACAACTGGAATTGCTTACTAAAACCAGCTGACACTAAACTCAGCATAAGGAAAAACCCTCGATGCCTCTCCCTGCAGATCTGCATTGTTGAGCTGACAGTAACATTCAGCCATTTTTGCCATCCACTCAGCAGTGAGGGACAGGTGCCAGCTCACAGTTACTGTGTGAGTGAGAAGGGACACACAGAGGGAACAACCAGCTCGTTCTGTTCGTGCTGCCTCTTGACAGCTCTTGCACACCTCAAATAAGCATCTGCAGCTCCCCCTTTGCTCACAGTCCTGCTGTTTCATGAGGTTATATTGGTGGGCTGTGATTTCGGAGAAGCCGTAAGAATGAAGTCACTCCGAAGCTTCCCAAAGTAAAGGAATTCTGATCGGTGGCAGAAGTTTTCCACAGTAGGGTTGTAGTTGCAGCCTTCCTTGGTTTTGGATGTGGTATTCTACTCATTAAGCTGCCTATGAAGACACCAGTTTAACCTTAATCTGCTGATTTTAGTGACTCTTTGGGAGAATTTTACACAATGAAATAGGATATCCTGACATTTTTCTGTGCCACACACTGATATAAGTGCTGTTTAATTTTACCACAAGCTACCAATGCTGAAGTGAAATAAGCAGACCAATCACATTTTGATGGTACACTTTCCCTTGGGCCCTGCAGTTCAAAAACAATGGAAAACTTGTATTTATGAGGAAAGCTAGGTGCTGGAGCAAACTGGGAAAAATTGCTAGACATGTGGGGATTCTGTAACTTTTTATCAGGATGAGGAGTTCCCTACAAAAAATAATTCCCAAGTAATACATAGAAGCAATTACTCCTTGAAGAAAATATTTTTACAAACCTAAGCTGTTGCAGCACTCAAAGTTGTAAAAGGTTAAGTGATAAATGATATGGACCCAGCGACATTACTCACCAGTCAGAATCAAGCCACAGTCACACTCGCACAACTGCAGCGCCTGTCAGGGTTTATGGGGTTGATATCTGAAAGCAAGCCCCAGCAGATGGGGGTCATGTTCCTGGCGAGCAACACCCACCCGGAAAATGAACTCTACTTCAGGCTACATCCCAAGTTGCTTATTTGTATGAAAATGTAGCACTGAGAGTAAAGTTTTCCAAAACACTTGCATCACTGAGGAATTGCAATCTTACTTTCAATATGGGAGAAACATGGAAAATTAGTGGGCAGGAGCCTGGTTAATTGAATCTCTGCCTCAGTTTCCTATGTAAGACACTGTGGTCTGCTGGGGAAGCACCTCCTGAGGTTTTTCTGAAAGGGGCCTGAAATACTTCCCAAAATGTTACCCCAGAAGATGTCTTTATTCAGATATTCAGATTTATTACTGGATTTATAATTCCACGTTATGATAGCTGCACTGATTAGATTCCAACCTAATTAAGCTGCACCCTGATTTACATCTTATTTATGCAGGCCACAACACTGCCAAGTATTAGGCACCCCCTGTCAGCTGCTGAATTCCCATCACACCCCCATGGTCTGTAAGCACTGCACAGAGTTCAAAGTACCTTTCAGAACAACAGCTCTTGCTGCAATGACAGAAATGCAGTAATACCATGTGGCTTTTCTAGACATCATTCATGTCATCAGATGTCAGAATGAACTTGTGAACACGTATGAACCTCAGCATAAAGTGCTCTCAAAACTGGCATGAGAGTGGTCACAGCAGAAAGGTCCATTTCCCATCTGTTGGGCACAATGTGTTTGCCACAAAAGAAAGAAGAGAAAGGAATTGAACGTCAGCCCTGACAGACAATGGTTATGCAAAAGCAAGACCGAAAATTTGCTGGCTTATTTCCTTTATTAAGCCCAAAGTAACACCTTTAAAAAATCCTGACTTCATGAATAAATCAAATGCCTTCATTAAAGAAACATTTACTGCCATTTTCTATACTTTATTTTAAGGCATACAGAAAAATATTTAACAAATGTGTATGCAATTAAATGCCAGGGACTGCTAATTACAGCCCTTCTGAATGCCTCTGCAAAACAAAGATACTCAATACAATATGTTAGAAAGGGTGGGGAAAAGAAAGAGAGGAAGCTGAAGACAATCTAATACACATTAGTGCAGATAAATGCTGGCCTTTGGCTACGAGCAGCAAATAAGCCATCAGTGTAACCCCAAATGGCAGCCAAAGGACAATTCAGAGTCACATCCTTGCTTCCGCTTCTCTAATTCATTTCCAAAACATTTCACCTCTAACTAATTATGGAATTTAATGACAGAATGTAAAGGACTGGCTGGGGTTGCAGGCCATTCCAACAAGGCTTTAATGACATATCCTTCAGGTTGCAGAATCTTTATGTACTTAGCAGTGATTTATCATCCCTGGCAGAGGCAGGTACTTCAAAGGCAACCTTATATAAAAAATAAATTCTGCCTTTGCCAAGCATTGGAAAGAGCACTAAATTAAATTTTAAAATCAATTCCTACAGACAAACTCAGTGGGTTTGTCTATCTGGCCAACAGGCAAAAATTTATGACAGTACGGTTTTGTAATCAATAATAGCAATACAGTGCATGTTTCTGATTAGAAAAAATTAAAGATGCCAAAACCAACATTGTTAAATATTTAGGCTGTTTTGTGACAGTCCCATTAAGCAGAAACATAAAACATGCATTTTGATGAATTTCCAACTAGTTTATGTCATACTGTACTTTTTATTTTTCAAAAAAGAATATTAAAACTATTATAAGCTTTGTCACCTGCTGTAAGGCAGAATGATGTAATTTTATTCACTGCACATTTCCTGTTTGTGAGGCAAAAAAGCATAATTTACTTCTTTATAAAAGGGAAATATATATATAACTATATATATATAATTTTATTGGTATTAACATAATGCAATACCATACATTGAGCAAACAGAAAGAAAACATTTCAAAATACATTTTTTAAAAGTATCTCCCTGTAAGATAGTAAGAAATATCAAGTAATTAGCATTAACATTATTACAATACACCCTTAGCCAAATATATTAAGGAAAATCCACATTCTAATCACAGAGATAGAGGCAAACATCAACCCATAGGGGACTCAGAACATAATGATAAATACAATATCTGAATCTACTCTGAGTGACATCCAGACAAATACTGGCCCCAAAACAGCCCTCTGGAGTCTGGGTGTTATACAGAGAATACTTTGTGCCTGCTTGGCCAGGCAGCATCACTCACATGTTTTAGTCCTAGAAGATAAAGAGGAATTGAAGAGTTTAACTGCAGAGTCTAATAAATCTCAGCGTGAGGTATCTTCTCCGTCATCCAAACGAGTGCCAGTGTACCCTCTGGGAATTCATTACAAACCATTAGATAAATGGAAGTCTCTGAAAGGTCTGTACATACCTCCACTTGACAGAATACACTTAGTTTAGCATGACACAGTAAGGAAACTTCCTTCACTAATGTGAAGCACGCTTAAATGACACGACTCTGTCCGGTTGGCCTGAATGGGTTCACTGGAGTTCAGTACAAGCAATGGGAAATTACAGTTACCATGGCTGAATCCCTCTTTAATTCCTCGAGGTGTGCAGAACAAAACTGAGTGACATCAAAGCCCTTCCCCTGCCAAGACCCTCTTCCCCTTCCGTTCTCCCGTGCGGGGGGCAGTATTTTCTGCAAATGTGCTCCATGTAGACTGGATCTGACTTTGTGCCTAGTCCCATTGTGGAAAGGGTGCATTCTTCAAAAGACTGGCCATGCCCTTTGACACCTTCCTGGAGGCCTCATATTCAGGCATGTGGTTGTCTATGCTTTAACAGGTCTGTTCTCTGTTATAAACATCAAAGTTATTCAAGAAGAACTGACTTTCTGAACGGAGGCCATTAGGTTGCTTGCAAGAGGCTGAAGTTGAGTCTCCGTCGTGCCAATTCTCTAATGATAAGTTTATCAACCTTTGAGTCCAATCGGTTCAGTGCCAAGAGATGTGGATCCCATTTGACATGGAGAGGTGCTATCAACTCTCGCAGTGTATTAGCCTAATATGATAAAGCAGTGATACAATATGTTGAAAGATTGGTGATGTGCCGTTATTTCCATATCATATTAGTAAATTAGAAATATTATCATGCAAACAAGAGCAAATAGCAAGTCTGGCATACAGTAGCAGCACTACAGAGCCTTTCTAATCTGCATGCAGCTATGCTCGTGAGGACAGAGACATGGCACTGTTCTGCTATTACACCTCACTCCATTAAAATATCCATCCCTGATGCAAAAGAGGTATTTAGGGCAGAAAGTTATATATTCTCTTTTTGTAGATATGTTTTCAAAAAGAAAAAAGAACAGAACAAAGACCAATTAAAAAAACCCCAAACAACCCACAAATAAAACAAGAGAACAATACACATCCTAACCAACTTGGTAGGTTTTCTCCATGTTGAAGACACATTAGCTCATTTGGAAGCACTGGGAAAGGGTCACATGAATGAGGAGAATGGAAGCAAAGAATGTGCCCCAAATCCACCAAACGTGCTACAAACACAGAAAAATATCCTGGTGGCAACTTATGCGTGAACTAGAAAAAGAGGTGGCACAACACAATCTGGCTCCTTTCGTTCTCCTAGCTGACAGTCCAGCGTTGTGCAATGTTGGGTGAAGGATAAGATACAGAGCTAGGAGATCATGTGATTTTGCAACCACACTGACATTACACACTTCCATAAGCTAGGGCTTGAGAACTCGAGAATCTTTGTGGACCTGTGTTAGCAAAGAAAAGAGAAAGAGAGAGGTGGAATAAACAGCATACAGCTAAATTGTTTACTTAGAGTTTCTGTGTGGAAATGCAGTCTCTGCACAGGCAGTTTCAAAAGCCTGGCTGCTCTCAGTGCATTCCTTATTCTATTGTCTACTACACTAAATTGTAATAAAAAACTAAACTCCATGGATCTTAACACCCATTGTCATTTTGAATCCCAGATATGAAATAGCTGGGGGATGTTTTGTTGTTAAAAAAAAAACACTTTGGGAAAGAGTTCAACTGTGCATAATGTAAAGGTGTACAACAAACTCATTCCAATTTAACTGGTGAGATTTGTTTAACTCCTGTTAAAGAGATTTTTTTTTCCAAAAGACAGGATGGAAAGGAAGGAAAATATCAAGTATTGCCATTTTTATTCTTGAGCATATCACAAACGGTCTGGGAAGCAGAAAAGAAATGTTGTCCCAGTGACAGAAAACACAAGGTAGAAAGAATCCCAGATTGGAAACATTGGTGCCATTTACTCCACACATGGCAGCAATTGGAAAATGAGTTTCAGAGAGCCAGAGGGTGAGCAATGCTATACAGAACTCAAACCCAGTTCAGCCTCTTCTCTATTGCTGAGATTTCCTGGGACTCTGTGCGTCAACAAGGCAAGGAGGAAGAAGAAGTGTGAGGAAAACAGTTTATATATATATAACTAAATTCTAAGTATAGCAGTCAAGAGAATATTTTACATAACCTATTGTTTAAAAGAAAAACCATTTGATCCCACAACCAAAATGAAAAAAACCCAAACCCAACCCCCCAAACCAAACCCCAAACCCCTGACAAACAAAAGGCCAAACTAGCACATTTCAGGACTCATGGGGTTGAGGAAAGGGAGACTTTGTACAGTACATAAGGGGATGTTTTTCACATTTTATCCTGTTTTATACTACAAACAGTGGTAGCATTGAAAATAAGAGTCTTGGGTTTATTTGGAAAAAGACACTAAGTGAAAGAGGATACTGCTGCCTCATAGGTATCACTCCTGCAGCTTCAGGAGATCCTGTCACCTTATGGCTGTTGTTCATACAGCTTAATCACTAAGAATTCAGAAAGTTTGGTTTCAAAGGTCAGGCTTTGGCAAAAGAAACTTCCCTTTTTGTGAAACAAGGTGGCTGTGAAATAAAGGAGGGTTACTGGAGTTAAGGTAAGGGCATTGTCTAGCAGGTGTCTATACCCAGCTCTTCCTCACACCCAGCTGAGTCCCGCTGGGACACGTCCTCTGGGTCTGTGGAAGAACTGTGCTACCCTCAACACATGGTGGGACAGGACTTGTGTTATGTACATAAAATTCAACTAAATTTTGCACTAGAAGACTATTTCTGAAAAAAACCTGCAAGTAAGACACACTTTCGTAAAGACTGTTCAGTAATATTGCTAAGGTTTGATTATATAAATTATCAAACACTGGTCATTTTTCACTGTCCCAGTTTGGATTAGTCACTGTGCATGAACATCCTTTCATTAACCTCTTGTGGTAAGTTGTAGCATATACTGTCCTATTTATCTTAATGTGAATATAATTATCAGGCATTAGGGGGGCTTTTCTAAATAGATTTTCAATATCACTTACTGATAGTAACTAAGCATTTAGAAAATCTGCTTTTTAGTTGTAAAATTATTTTTCCTTATCCTTACAAACCCCACATTTTCCTTTCTGTATCAATAACATTAGCAAAACTATTTATGTAAAAAATCTCCAGCATATGGTTTTCTTTCTAGGTAAGGGTTTTAAAATTTGTTTTAAAGGAGAACAAATACAAATAACAAAGAACGAATAACGTGCTTTCGGATGGATACTTATCGACACTACAACTTATGAAACTCATGAGACTTGCAAACATTTTGAAAAGTAAACCAACTGCCATTCACATACAAAAATGAATGTGACCCTGTGAATACAGTGAAGTGAACTTACTGCATTTATCAACCAAATTATGTTTGCATTATGAAAAGAATTTTATGGCAAATGACTTCCCCAGAGTGGTTACAGACACAAAACTGCCTGCTGCAAATCCCTGCCTATTCCTTCAGTTGATGTGGTCATGTGGGATGTGAGGAATCTTACGTCTGAGCAAACCTGCCGCAGTAGGAGGTACTTTACCCACCTAAAGTGGCGGAGACAGAATGCACCTAGGCTGGGACCAACCCACCAAGCAGGAGCAAAAGGATGCTCTGCACACCTTTCCAGGCCAAGTGTCAAAAGCCAATAAAAATGTAAGCAAAGGGGAAGAGAAAGTTCTCTGGAGAAATGTTTGAGAGTCACAATCAATAAGGTCTCAAAATGGCTCTCACACAAGAAGTCCTATTTAAGGAAAGGAGCACAGAAGGTGATACAAGTCTTTCTCTTTGAGACTGATTTATAAATAAATTTTTAAGGCACAGCAGCAGTCACTAATGAGAAGGTAGAAAGTTAGGGTTTTCCCTTTGATGTGTTTTTTTAAATAAAAAGCACAAGATTTTACCACTGCCACTTGAGAGTAAAAAACCCCACTTTCTTATGAATCTTCACATTATATATTTTGCCTAAACAGACTACAAGATACCTGGTTATTAAACGGTATGTTTATGATAAATGTTCTTTTCAAAAAAGGGTTAGGTTGAATAACAGCAGGTTAATAAACTTACTTTTTAAATACATACTGAAACTTTAGAAATAGAAATTTCAGACTTCCCTTCCATAGTGACAATCAGTAAACCTGTACCTGCCTTTTGAAGATCTACCCTTTCCTTAGTTTGTATCCTATTTTGTGTACATATTTCTACATCTGTCTGCATACTCAAGAGAGAAGAACTTTGACTGGAAGTCCTTACCTACTATCTAGTCCAATAATGAAGCATATCTAGTTATGCATATTCCCCTAAAGGTAAATATTTTGCATGAGTGATCAGGCTCTGAACAAGAATGAATGTGAAGAACAACGGGGAAGAGAAAACCTTCCCCATGTGCCACAAACTGCTACCTGGCTGCTTCTCTTAGAAGTCCATTGGCAGATACGTGGTCCTCCTTACTAGGGAAATGGCTTTGACACAGAGTCCTGGGGAGGACTGCTGGCAGATCTGCCAACTGTCTATTGCTCAATGGTGGGAAGTTCCCACCATCTCCAGGTCTCAGACAGATGCAGAGATGAAAAGGAGCTGGTAGACAGCCATGGCCTCTGCACATTATCCTGTAGGAAGCCAGTTAGGTATGGAAGCAACAGCAGGAGTCACTCAGTACTCCTCTGGAGACTGCAGAAAAGGGCACTAAATCAAACAATGATAATACAAGAGTATGCTATCTGCAAGTTTCAGCTTTTCCAACATCACCATAAATGCTTTAGTGTCCTCCATGTCCTCACTGAGGAACACCAAGAGCACAAATGTTCTACGGGAAAGCACCATGGTGTGGAACAGGGACAGCAGGACAGATGGTGGTGACAGCCCATGTCCAACCTCCAGTGCCTGCTCCTCTGCAAGGGCTGCACTCAGTCCCATGAGAACAAGGCAGTGGAAATTACAGGGCTCTGATCAGCAGGCATTTTTCCTCCCACTTACCACAGGCTTTCTAAATTGCAAATGTAACCCATCTCTCCTATGCACTTCATGTACTATAGCTATTGCTAAATAACCCTCTATCTACCCAGTACTAAAGAACTAAATAAACTAAAATCTAGCACATTAAATTGCTAAATTACTAACTCTTACTGTATTATTACAGTGCATTATATTATATTATTCCTAATTCTGCCCCTATTTTATCCCTCCATATTAGATATATCTCATGGTTATTCTTATGCTGTTAAGATACCTAATACCTGCAAAACTCTCTCCTTCAGCTCTTTACCAGGGTTTTACTGGAGTGACAGTTCACAGCTCCAAGATGGAACAGTTGTGTCAGAAAATAAGGTTATTTTTCCAGGGTAGTTGATTTTGTAACCACTGCAAAGTAATACAAAGAGCTGCTTCCAGACAAAGGTTGCCCTCTAATTTGGGACATAAACAGTGAGACACAGTTGAATAACCATGCTCAGGAAAAAGAAAAAAGAGAGCTGGCTGAACTTCTCATAGTTCTATACACATTCAAAAGGCACAGGATGTAATCACAACTTTACCATCCCACTGGGCAGTTTTTGAATTCTGATAATGATATCAAAATTCCTGGATATTGGCACTCTAATTGCTGGATTACACGGAGACTTAAGTTACATAAGCCTACGGGACAAGCCTCACCCAGGAGAAGTCTATGTTACATCCAAAAGACAAGCACATGAGGCATGCATCTAATGGTGAGATTCCTTTCAATACAATTGTTAGTACTATTGTAAGCTAAAACCAGCCAGGCTATGACTGTAATGGCATATAAAGCTCAATGTAATCTACCAAACCTCCTGCATGGTTTATTCTGAGAACGGCTTGAAAAGCCATGTCTTTGTTTCCTGACCATAAAGCAGGAATTGTAGTTCCAGTCTGTCACCCCATGAAAGAGTTAATGTACAACACAAAAGTGGGAGCTGTGTTTCCCAACTAATGCTTTGGACATCAACCCTGAAAAAAAAGCAATGTACTAATTTTTTGCATTGTTATCAACACATCTTTTAATAATGAGTATTTAAGGAGAATTGGTCTTATTATTGTAACAAACTATTCTCTGTATTACTTTTTCAACTACTTTTTAAAGCTGTATTTCTGGGAATTTTTTTACATTAACTTACTTTACAGCTTTAAAAGCAGACAGAAACGTATGGAATTAATTATAGCATGAAAAAGTTAAATGTACACAAACAAATTTTTAACTTCAACCAGTAGAAGCCCCTTTGGTTAGTAAAGGCTTTAGCAGCCGATCATCAAGTAACACAATTGCTTTTTCTGGTGGTGCTTTTCATACTGACAACAAAAATACCACTACACCGACAAAATCCCTGGTGTGGCTAAATAACACCCATCCATGTTCCCACTGCCAGGCTACATCCAAGGGCAGTGGATGGAGATGCTGCCCCTGCCACAAATGCTGACAGCTAAAGCAACCTGCCATCCTGGCCTGGGATCCCTTCTCTGACTGGGTCAATAAAAGAGCCACAGATCATCTGAGCACTGCATATTAATATCATCATACCGTGTGGTTAAGGTAAAATGAATGCTGAGAAAAAACTGTTACCTTCTTTGTGCCCCATTTGGCTGAGACTTTTCAGCAGCTTTTGCTAAAACCTCCAACAGGAATGGTGTCAAAACCTGCCCAGCTGGGGAAAATTGGGGAGGCAGATTATTATTATTGTTGTTATTATTATATTAATATTTATTGTGTTGAGATATTCTAATTTAATTTGGAGCTCACTGGAGGGGCCCACACACAAAACATGGACTCTACTATTACTCTTCTGGCAAGGCCAACAAGTGAAATGTTGGCACCACTCCTGGTTGGTTGTGCTGTGTTTAACAAAGGTATTCCCTTCTCTTCTCCTCGTTCTAGCACGCTGACCTGTCAATCCACTTGCCTTGACTGTTCCCAGACAAGTATTGTTGTTCTGCTCCAACTCTATTTTTGATTCAATCAGGTCTCTTTCAGGGTCGAGGAGGACCATATTTAGCAACAAAAATGCTATCAGACCTCACATCAACAACCTGAAATATACTGCACAAAATTAGCGTATAAAAAACCTGCTTTTAGAAGCCTTGCTTTTAATTAGTTTGATTCCCATAAAAATATGACAGGAATCACCTTTCCTGTTCTAAACCAATGATTCAGCTGCTTTCTCGGGTATCTATGGCATCCTGAAAGCCCATCAGAGCAACAAAGAAATGAGCTCCTTGTCTTCCTGGAGTGAATTCCTTACCTATTTGGGAGTATAAGATGAAGAATTATTGATTCAATGTTTCACACCTGTTGGATACTTTCATCTGGTAAATTTAACTTATTTTTTATGAGAATAATTATCTCTATATAAAAAGCTTGCATTGAAAGGTTTTATGTAAGGTACTCTTCTGATAAGCAAAACATTCCTCTGTTGTTTGTTAAGAATTGCTTGCGTATTTTTAACATGCAAGAGCTGTTTTCAGAGGGGATCCAATTTTTCCATAAAAATATATATCTTAAGCCGATCATATTCCAAACAATGCCATCACTGGTGTAATAAGAGAAATTCAGGGTTGCACAGGGATTTCATTAGACTAAAGATTCCTGTTACGGGAGTCAAATGCTGAAAATATCAGAAGCTCTTGACTGTTTTTAAACTTTAAAGATAGCAACAAACAGCAAATTTTAAATTATTTCAAATCCCTGAACATGCTGGACTGAATGAGATCTAGCATGGATAGTATCTCTTCAAGCCTGCTAAGACAGTACTTCTATATGCACTTTAGGAGGGGAAAAAACAGCAAACTAATCAAGGGAGTATTTTGTCGTATCACCTTATGTGTTCAAGCTCCTGGCTAAATACTCCTTCAGAAAACCATAAGGCTGCCATTCATGCATGGATAGCAAAAGGCATTTGTCAGACTGGCCAGGAACCCAGACAAAGCTGAAGGATGCCATGCCAGGGTTTCACGGCCCAAGATGCCCAGCCATGCAGGAGTCCTTAGCCCTCCTTCCCAGCCTTTTCTGACCCACCAAAGGCCCTCTTGGTGAGAGGACACACTGCACCCAGTGGTTTTTAAGGAAAGATCCTGAGTTCTTGGTGAACTGGTGATAACCAGTAAGTAGTCACATTTACACTTCCATCAACTCCTACTCTTCCACTAATTCCTCCACCAGTTCAGAAGGTTTTTACCCTCAATGACCTTAGCACAAAAGTACAAAGACATCAGTGTGAAAATTGCTTCTCATTAGCCTCTTCCTTGCTAAATCATCCCCAGGCATCTCCAAAACACACAAACTGCCCTGTCACACACAGTTTGGTGCGGCGTAGCTGCCATACTTCTGTATGATGGCATTGTTTCACAGAAAAAAATAATCCTGCACTGAACATATTACAGCACCAATATGTGATTCAGGCCCTGGTTCTCTTCTCCTACATCTGACCCCTTCCCAGTGTGGAAGGGCAGAGCCAGGGAGAGACCTGCTGTCCTCTGGAGTGAGGGACCAGTGCACAGGGCCCACCAGGTACCTATTTCCCTGTTCCTACAGTAGCTCAAGCTCCTCTACTGGCACAAACCACCAGAGTTGTGTTGGAGATGGGCACTTCTCAAAGCCTTTTGAGTTGTTAAAAGTGGTGTTCTTTTTCAGGAGAATGAAAACAGGATCTCTGAAGCTTTCAACTGGAAATGAGAGTGCCATCATCTTAGAACGTGCACAACTACTTGCTCCTGCTATCTCAACCAGGTCTTTAGATCACAACCAGGGAAAAATACCTGTAGTTTACTCAAAGGTAACAATATCCAGGAAAAGAGAAGCCTTATTAAAATGAGGACAGCTCTTGCCCAAAGGACTGCTCCAGCTCTGGGAGCAGTTGGGCAGCAAGGGATCTGCTAGTGTGAGATGATGGCTGAGCAGGCAGGGGCAAGGAAAAGGAGTTGGAGAAAGGCAGGCACTGTGTGGGAGGGAGCACCCATTGCAGCTCCACCACTGACACCTGACCCTGGATTTGCTGTAGCTATCTGCTGGGAGGTGGAGACACATTTCAGACATAACTAGTTTTACAAGAAACCTCTCAATCTGGGTAATGATGTGGAGGGCTCAGCCCGCTCCCCTGTAAGCCTCCAGTAGTGCTGGTCCCCAGAGCTGCTGAGCACTCAGCCCTTGGTCCTGCCAACAGTGACAGAAAGGGCATCAGGAGGCTTGAAGACAAAATCCCTTACTGTCACCACAACTGGTGACTGTTGTCTGCAAGGGAATCCAAATGGACCAAAACACCCTGAGATGCTGGGGGAAGGGGTTACCTGTAAAAACAGCCACCCTTTGAAAATGCTGGGTAGGAGTGCCCTTCCCTCAGGGGATGGTAAGCCAAAGGATGCTTGTAATGAGGGGTTTCTGCCCTCCAGACCAGTCACATGCATGGGCAAGGCTCCCCTGGGCAAGCTGTAGCATGACCCAGAGCTGTTACACAGGGGATATCTTCCCAGCAAATTGCTACTCACTCCTGCTTTGGTTTGTTTAAGTGCTTTTCACCAAAATATCACCACTAAACAAAGAAAATATTAGCATCTCTACAGCCTGAAAAACACTATAATGTAGCTGAGCTCTGTTCTCATCCCATAACAGCAACCTCCCTCCTATGGATTTCTCAAGCTGCTTAGTTAGCTGTTGTCCTCTTCTATTTCCTTCAGAAGTTACATTGTCTTTTTTACTTTCCTCTCCTCTGCAGTCTTGTACATGAATAAGCATTACACTTCTCTTTTCATGCATCAAACCAAACCTTTTACTTTTTTCCCTATCACAGAAACATCTCATACCAAACAGTTCCCTTTAGTTCTCTTCTTGGATTGCACTTATGAAAAATGTCAAATCAGCTTCTACAAAAACAGAGAACTAGGGAGGTTTGGCTTCTACATATGAATAAACACAGGAAGTAGCGTAGATAAAGCAGAAACACAATAAAATGAGACTCGGTTGTGACATCTCACCTCAAAAAGCAGTACTGAAAAAGGCAGAGGAGGGCTGATAGGTTTATTGTGATGCAAAAGGATTTTCCTGCAAGGAATGCATGGTCTAGGGCTAATCAAGACTTCTTCCCTATAAACAAGGGGGATGGAACAGAAACCTGTATAATTATGAGGACCTACATGCAGAGAAAAGGTTGATAATTGCCTCTTCAAGTAACAGAAACATCTGAGAGTTTGTGTGCTAGGTTTAAAACTAACCAGAAGGGATGCTTGTCTTTCTAGCCTGGAGTTAAAATGTGTAACTCCTTATTGCCACATGACAGAGCTCAAAGTACACCTGAGTTCAAAATCAATAAAACTATTTTGTGGAAGAATAATCCATCAAGGGTTACAAGCAAGACACCTTTAACTCTCCCTAGAAATATGTTTTTAGGCATGGTTCAAGGCAGGCTAACTGGGCTAGCTGGGATATGGGGCTCACCTCTCTTTAGTACAATCACTTGTGCTTGCAGGTGACTTTTTAAAACCCAAATAACTCTGAGTCTGAGATCTAATATAGAACTAGACAAATCAATGTTTTAGACAATTTTTGCTAAGCCCACATCATCTGTGCAGAATGGAAAGGTTAGATTGCAAGATTAAATAGTAAAACTAACAGGCTCAGGGAATTTTTAATTTTGCAAGGATTTGGTTTTTTTCAGAAGAATGTAGACACCCCTGTTAAAGAAGTTGTGTATCTAGTGTCAGTAAGTGCATTAATTTTCCCATATAATGCCAGGACTTGCCATCAGCACAACTGGCTATTCCAAAGAGTTACAGAGTAACCAAAATGTTCAGTGTATATTATATGATATATCTATTCAACACTTCCATGAAAAAGTAAGAATTTTCTCAATTTAAGTTTTCTATGAAAAAGTACATGAGAAGGTAGGATCAAGCAAGAATTTACCTGTTCTGGTTACATATCAACACAACAGCTGGTGATGAAAAAAATGTTGATGACCATGATTGATACACTTCTTTGTGAACTATAAAACAGCAAGAGCACAGTCAGCTTAAGCTGAAGGTGTTTAAAGCAACCCCTTAGCAGGTGTTTGCAGAAACCTTGGGGGGATTTCAGAACTGGAACTCCACAGTAACAAGTCTATGTGCAGAGAACAATCTTGCCTGCTCAGCCTGGAACTACCACAACCATTGTATTTGCCTTGGAAGGAGAGAACAGGTGTTAGTAAAATCCAGGAGGACCAGAGATGAAGATCTGGCTATATACTTTCGGTCATTAATAATAGTGCTAAAGATGAGCAATACCAGTCTAGAGAAATGCAAAACATACGAGGACAAAATAAAGAAACAGCCTCATGAATTTGTCCTTTAAAATCCTACTCTATTTCCAAACAGTACAACTGAGTAAGTCATCGGAAGAGAAAGTCTCAGCATGGCCTCTGCTAGCACCTTCAGAAGACAAGAGCTAAGGGGCCACTATGAAAAGGTTTCATTTGCCAAAAATAACTGTCACCCCAACTAATTATGGACACTGATATTACAGGGTTTTCAACTTAATCACAAGGTTATGCCAGATTCTCCTCCTTGGAAGACAACTTGGGCTGAGCAATATTTCAGTGCACTGGCATGGTCAATGCACAGAACATGGCCCCAGCATAAAATCCATCCACTTGGCTCACCTGTGCAAAATGCTAAACTGCATAAATATTTGAAAGAAAGGCTAAAGCAACATACAGTAGGTTATGCTGTAAGACAAATGTGACACTGTAGAAACAAAATACTTCTAAAACAGTTTTTCTAACTGGGGAAAGATTTATACCAGCATCATCCACATTTGTGGCACAGAGAATTAGAGGCTGATGGGATTTTCATTTCAAAAACCAATCACAACTTAATTAAACTCGTTCCATAGCTTATCCTCACCATTACAGCTTTATGCCCTATTTCTAATCTTCTACCTTTTGCTTCCATCTCACCCCACTCAGTTTTGCAATCTCCTCCCAGCCACCCTGATGTTTCCAATTCCCACGTACTACAGATCAGACTGCACAAACTGTTTCTTTTCTTTTTCAAGAAAAGGGGTAAATTAAGCCTCCACCACCTTGGGGGTGTGCTTTCTTTGTTCACTGGGTTACTCTCAGCAACCTCCTACTCCTCATCATTCCAAGGCACAGTGACGCTCAGAAATGTACACGGTCTTCTGACAGCCTTGGCAACAAAGCCAAATCTATGTAGAATATAAAATCTCACCCCTCCACACCTGCCTTCCTCCAAGTAGAAACTACAGGTGTCACAGGTGCTGGCTGCTCAGGGCCATCCACCCATGCCCTCATCCTCCCATATTCAACCTCCACTAAATTTCAGGAATAATGAAATCCATAAAGACCCAAGTGCTATTTTCAAAACTGAGGAGTCTAATGTTTACTGCAAGTGACTTTTATACTCTCCTGTAAATCCCATAATCTTGTTTAGCCACAACATACACAAGCTTAGGAAATAGGTCTTTTGGGATGGGGCAGGCCAAGAAGAAGGTAGCTGACACAGTTCTGAGTTGTATTAACTGTAAAAGTCATTTCCAAACTGCGAGTCTTCAAGGCAATAATTTTTTAACTTTATGAACACACTGACACTTCCTTCCACCTTCTACCAATCGTTCAGAAGTAATTGTACCAAAAATTTCAGCCATTCTTTAAACAAGTATTCCCAGGAAAGCTAACACACATCTTTTTTCCCTCTCCTTTTACTATGGAGACATTTTACAGATATTTTACAGATTGTGCAAGACTTTCATAAAATGAATTTTCCTTAGAGTTTGCACAGATACAAGGACAACCTTTTTATTCTGTAAGATTCATGATAGCCACTATAAGGTGTCCTTATCTGCTGGCAAAATTCGTACATTCAAGGTTAAAACAAAGTGAGCAGAGAACTTGGAAACTATTGATTTATTAATCCATAATGCACCAATGTCTAAAGTGCATTTGTGTTTGTTGGGTCTTTTTTTTTACATTTTATTTTTATTCCACAGTGTCACCATTTCATAAACAATGTTCAATTTTCAATGTGTCGGTATAAAAAATTTATGTTATGGTTAAATTAGTCTAGTTGATTAATAAGTACTTATAGCCCTTGGAAGAATCACATGAAACTTTGGAGGATACATTAAGAAACAGGACATTAAATACCTAGATCATACAGTGACACTGTAGAAGGTAAGTAGAACATGTAAAAAAATTAATAATTTAGTCTTGTATAGTTTTAGTTTGGAGTGTAAAATTTAAATGGAATTTTGCCCAGGCTCTTCACATAGTCAGAAATAAATAAATAAAAATACTCTCTTCTGTCTTCTAAAGAGACAGAAGCAAGCAACTCCCGTTGTCTTTAAAGCCATTACAATAAAGATAAAAATACAAATGTTTTGCTGTAAAATTATGTACATGTACTTAGCTTTATTAAAAAAAAAAAGGCAAATGTCTTGAAAATAACTTTTTTTTTTTAATTAAAAGTTTAAAATAAATGGCAGGACACATTCTTGCAGGGAGGAAAGAAACAGGAACTCTTGCAATAATCAGCTTCAAGCTTTTTTAGATTTAGTATGATTTTTATATTGGATTTCAAGTGTGCACATTGCTACAGCAAAAAAATCTCACTTCAATGCCAATTGTAGAAGCTATTGAAATATTTCTATGTGAATTCTAAACCAGATTTTGCTATTTTTACTACAGGAAGATACTCTCTAATTCCCCATGTCTCATATTCACCATCTCTCAAGTATTCCATGAAGACCACTCTGCACATGTAGGAAACCCCACTGACAGGGGATTCTGGCATCGCCAAGCCTCTGGGTGCTGTGCCAGGAGCCGTTCCTGGAGCCTCCCCAAGCCATCCCTACTCACTCAAAATCTGAGCTCCTTTAAGCTGGAACTAAAAGCACAAGGATCCCCAGTTAGGTTTTCTTACTTACTCTCATCAGTGGTGCTGGGTAAAATGATGAGGGTAAACTTCCTGTCCTTGCCACTGCCTGATCTCTGTCCATCCCTGAATTTACATCCAGGAGAAATCTCCTAAGTGAGGCTTCCTTAGTTTTGCTTCCTCCTTGAGGCCTGTAAATCATCTCACAATAAAATGAATGAACGTTTCAAAAACTGGCTGAAATGTGGTTTAAATTGAAGTTTTTTGGCAGCCTCCCTCCCCACTCTCTGATGGTGATAACAACTCCAATACTTTTAAACAAATTAGCAGTGATATTCTATATTCCAAAAGCCTGAAGTTTACCCCTCTGGAATTCAGAAGAGAAGCAATAGCTGGTATTATTTTGTGCCAGCAGTACTCAAAATGTGGAGCCAGAAAGCAAAAATCCTACTTAAAATGCAGCCATTTTCTTAATGTAAATACAGTAAGATCCCACAGAGAACTTGTTTCATGCTTTGTTCATAAAATCATGCTATTTCATAGCACCACACTAGTAAAAAGATGCTGGACTGCTGACCATCGTCAACAGATTCCAAAATCCACAAATTTGGGGCACAAAAGGAGACAAAAAATACTTATCTTCTTGGTTTTAAACCATGCTTTTTTTAAAAAAAGCTAGAAACCTATTTTATTAATAATGAATGAGAACTGCAAAATTACCTGATTACAGGGCACTTTTTTTTGTTTGTTAATACTGTATTATCTCATTTGTTTCAAGAGAACTGGAAATTCTTAATGTTAAAAAACAACAGAAGATCTTACAAATAAAACACACATGGCTACTATAAACTCTGAGCATTAATGAGCCTTCTGCTCCCCACCTATCTCCAGGTAACATCTTCCTTGGCTATTTAGATGCAGAAGGTCTGGGACACAGGGAACAATCTTTTCCTTCTAGAAGTTCAGCTCTCAGAAGTGAGCAATATTAGCCACCTTCCCTATGCAAGGTGTCCTCTGACAGCAAAAGCCAAGCCCAGATGGAGGAGACACCAGAGGCTCACTGTTAAAGGGAGGGCTGCACTGTGGGGTTCCCCTGAGGCTGCTCTGCATCCAGAAACAGTCCCAGATGGTACCAATAGCCTGAACAGTGCAAAAGAATAAAATTATTAAAATCCACTGGCACCAAAGTGTGAGGAAACATCTCCTAGACTGCTGGAAGACAGTCTCAGAAGCTAGAATGATATGGAGGGATGAAATCCCTTGCCAAATTTTATAATTTTATATAATGATATGGTAAATGCTGTGCTAACAGACATGGAACCTGGCAAACACCAGGTTAGTCTGCAAGGCTTTTTTTTTTTTTACCTAGTTAGGCTGTTGGTTTTACAAAATGTCATATTTATTTGTTGGCTGGTTTTAGCCCAATTAATTTGACATTTTAATTCAGCTGAGGCTTTTATTAACATGAGCTACTTAATGTGGATAGGTAAGAGGCCCAGAAAAAATCGTAACAACTACAATTAGAAAAACAACCATTAAGCAGAAAAGCATCTGGGATACTGTACAGCCCAAAGTGAAATATGAAGTACAGTATGGTTGCCAAACAGATGCTTATCACAGTTAGAGCTTAGAACAGCCAGGGCAGAGCAACCTTCCTGGTTTCAACCAGATGTGCTGCACCCAGTCTGGACACTGCCATGGCAGAAGAGATGGGAGTCAGTCTGGAAAAGCCAGGGAAGCTCAGCAAGAGGCATCAGAGGCCTAGCAAACACTGTCTGTAGGAAAAACTAAACCAACCTTCACAACAACCTTTCAGCTCAAAAGAAGGGCTACTATAATGGAGCAGTCTGTTTTCTGTGCCATAAGGAAATGGAAATGCTGGGCTTAAATTGCAGAGGGAACAATTCAATATCCATTAGCAGAAAAAAAAAAAAAAAATTATTCCTTCCCAAAACAGCAAAGAGGAAAAGCACTGTCTGGAGGGAATGAAGAATGCCCACCATTGGGGTGTTTAAGATTTGGAAGGTATGGCAGCTCCAGATTTAGATGGCTAATGGATAATCTTCCAAATTACTTCCAGTTCCCTGGTTCTGAGACATGCACACCACAGTTAAATCTTCACCAGGGTCCTTGCAGGGACCAAGATTTTAACCTATACACACTGCCCTCCTGCACTGGAAAGGTTTAGGAAACCAGTAAGGACATTATGATGCCAAAAGATAATAATCTAGTTCCATTTTAGCTGTCTAGGGGTATCCAAGGAAGTTGCATAGGGCTGGCAGGTTAGACACTTCACCTCCACAAAATCTGTGACCCTCCGCAGCAGTAGCTAGTGTCTGCAAGGAAAGTCAGTCAGAAAGCCAGGCTAGCATGCTAGGATAACTCACAAAAAATTGTCCTACAACATTGATTGCACAGGCCTCCATGAAAATATTCATCTTAAATGCAAAAATTCTGAGGACTTCTTTTTTAAAAAATAGATCAAACTAAACTGCTTTGTAGCAAATGTGGCTTTTCTGAGTCTTCTGTGCAGCTAAACAAAAAATCGGTAGGATGCCTACTGTTTGCACTGAAGTCCTTAATATCCCATCCTGTTTCCCATGATGAACATTAATTAAACAGGAATGCATGTTTACATGGTGACCCTCCAGACATTCAGCATAGTTGTAGTTTAATAAAACTATATCCCTCGCATGTCCTTCCATGCACTACTGACTCAAGTTCATCCTTGTTTTAACGGCTGCCTTGAAAGAACATGAGAGCCACACACAACAGATGGTACCACCTGGAGATGTAATGAATACATTCTGAAAAGATTTTAGTTCTCCTCTGTTCTCCTAGTCCTACTGGTACTGTGCCATCATCTTCTGATTTAATTACCATTGATTATAGAAAGGATTTAATCTTTTTTTTTAGCTTTGAAAATTTAAAATTATACATTTCAAAAGAACATTCTCATGTACATGACACGTAGCTAACTTTTTTATTGTAGATTTCTGTTTCCTTTGGATTTGGAAACCTTCAGATCAGGTCAAATCCCCACCATATCTCAAAGAGGAACTATCCCAGTTCTGCAAAAATCCCAGTGAGAAAGGGCTTTGTCATGGAAAAATTCCAATTAAATTGCAGTAGTCAAATCTAAGAGTGTCTTTAAAACAATTTTCAGTGAGTTTCAGTGAGAAGGTTTATATAAACGATTTAAAAAATGCCTGTTTTTCATGTTTGAAATCAAAATGAATGTGAGTTTCCATTTTAGGACAGGAAAACCCTCTTTTCAATGGAAAATTATGTGTTAATTAAAAAAACCCAACAAGTTGGGTTTTCCTTTTCATCCATAAAGTAGTATCAAAAAACCTACATATCCTCATTTAGGAAATTTGACTATCACTTCAGAATTGAAAGCACATTTGGAATGGAGGAAGTGGAAACAGCAAGCACAAAAAAAGGCTTTTTTATACTGAATCTTTTCAGGCCAACAAACTGGGAAGAAACAGCATATCCTTCAGTGGGGTAAACAGAGAGCCCTAGAGGACTTGGACTGTCTTCCCTCTATTGTTTGTGAAGTGTTCTAGCACTTATGAGTGGCCTTTTCCCAAGGAGAGCATCTCTGCAGCCAGACTCAGACAGGGCAGCAGCAGAGACAGAGCTTGCTGACACCAAGTGGAAAAATTATACATAAACCAGACTGGTTACACAACACCTGGCGAGAGAATTAATGCAGAACATAAAATGCCCCACCAGAAATACACCGTCACATGTACAGATTCCCTGTTTCACCACCCAACCCGAAGGGGTCTCTGGTAGGGAGTAGCCCAGCTCCACTGAAAGCTCCCAACTTAGTAACTGAATTGAGGAAACTTAGCAAGAAAAGCAATTTAGAAGAACGGCCATGTATGAAATTCTCTTGTGCATTACTTTTGCTTATAAAAAGACAATTTAATCCACGTATTTCAGGCAAAAGCAGATGACCTTTGTTGGCAATGAAACCCAAAGCTATTAAAACCAAAAGAAAAGTAGGAATTCATCTCTCCTTTGCATTTTTAGCAGCATGGGCAATGGAAATCAAATAAAATTTTAAATGTGGCAACAATATATTTGTGGGCAAAATGCATCTATATGTATAAACACTAACAAGCATAAAATTAAACTATTCTTATTTTTGTTGACAGCCCATATTGCTTCCTGAATTGCTACTCAGTAAATGATTCAATATTTGGCTTTCAAACACTGCAGGCAATTTTTTCCCCTTGAACTGAATTTTTAAATCAGGATGTGGAAGTTTTATATCCCATAATTTTTATTTAGAATACAAACTCACTTCTGCAGTGGAGTTGCTTTTGCATATGAGAACTGAAAAAGCTTTATTTAATAAATTTTAAATTTTAATTAAAGAACATGCTCAGAAATAAACATATCTACTCCCAGTACTTGTTTATCTACGATAGTCATACTTTTGAACATAATTAGGCAGCATTTTTAGGTAAAATCAATCTGAGTTAACAGTAAAAACAGTGCCTTGGAGGCAATGGGACAAGTAGACAAGGCATAAAATGCTGATGGTCTTCAGCCCATAGGAGTGCAAATGCCCAGTCAGGTGACACAGGAAGGCTCAAACGGGAATTAGGAACGAAAAATAAGATCCCCAAAAACAATGCTCAGAAAAAGCAGACATGTCAGGAACCTACTCCAGTGTCTGAGCATGCACGGGCTGTGTCACTCAGAAGGGTGTCAGGCAAAAACCACCCCTCCCAACCTGCTCTTGGTTGTACAGAACTGATAGTGGATGCAGTAAGTTAGAATAACACCCTCCTTGATGTGCCAGAAGGTGCTGCACTTTGTGCCATTCACCAGCTTCATGTGGAATACTTCTAATGTGAAACATTACCTCAGTTTCTCATAGCTCTGCTTATTCAAGGCACCCCTGGCCATTAATTCCAGAGGGGAAGATACAGTATCTTAATGGTTCTCCCTTGCCTCTCAGTGAGGATAAAACTAGGCGGTCAGAGGACAGGACATCACTAATGATGTCCTCTCTAAAATGGAAAGAGGCTGTCAGAAAGCAAACTGCCCTACTAATTTCAGCCACATATCCTCATCAACTCCAGAGCACACAATCCAGGCTTTATGCATTATTCATCCTGACTCCCAAGTTTCACTGTTGCCTAAAACCTGCCAAAGTGAAGACATGCTACCTAAAATGCAGAGAAGCAAAACCTAAAAGTGTACACAGGCTACCACTTCATAACATAGTATTTAATTAGCCAACACTGATGCTTCTGAGACACACCATTTGGACTGTGCATTACAGCCCTCTCATTAAAAAGAGGGAAGCCTCCCTAGACCTGTATTTTGGAATTTGAAATACCTGACCTTATTTGGAGTATATCTTTTACTAGCACTAACTCCTTCTTGAAGGCATGTCCCATGGATACACCTTCTTGGGCACAGTGCATGATGCTTGTTGCTAGTCATGGGAGTCCTTAAACTCCTCTGTCTCAGTTTTGAGAAACTGTTCTCAGTTTCTCTTATTCTCTTGCTGATTTGTAGTTTACTGGGGAAAAAAGGGAAGGAAACCTCTCAGGCTTGGTAACTCAGCACAGTCACTTGATATCTCTTTCAGTGATCAGCCCTCCCTGACATCAAGGTGAGCTTTCCTGAAACCCTTCACAGGGACTGGACAACTCTCTGAGCTGCAAAATGCCAACATTAGCTTCTGTTCTGGCTTTTGACAAGTGTTTTCAGTGGTTTAAGGTTAAAAGCCAAGTTTCAGAGACCAGAGCATGAGGCTATTGTGTTCCTCTGAGGCAGCATTCACAAGACTATGGGACTAAGCACGGGATGCCAGGAGATGTTGCAAACCTGAACAAGAGCTTGTGGTGATGGACCAAAATGCCAGGGAATACGTGTGAGTGTGCCCAGCCTTCAGAAGCACTGTGAAATCTTTTAAAGGTGACAGAAGTCACATGAGGAAGACTGTTGCATCTTGTAAACACTCTGGAGGGTGAAATCAATGCAGCGAACAAGTGGCTCCCAGTCTTTAATTGCCCCAGAATGGCAGCCATTGATTTATTAAAATTCATATAAGACTTTGTTCCAGTTGTCCATCCTATATAGAAGACACTCCAAAATGATGATGGGGTAGCAACAAAAAAATCCTTAAACAAGTCAGGAGGAACTACAGTACTTAAGAGTGGAGAAAAAGGACCGAAAACTTGCAGAACAAAGAGGCAAGAAACAACACAGAAGGAAATGGGGTTTAACAGTGGGAAGACAGTCTAAGTAATTTCCTCCTGCTGCAAATACCTTTTCAAACTCAAACATAGACATCAATGTCTACTCATGTTCCTGAATAAATTTTATGGAGCCAGCACAGTGGAAAGCTCCCTTGCACACTGTTGCAGGTCCCAGGTGAGAGTTCCCTGGAAAGTGTGCCAATATTGCCCCAGCCAATCCTGCAGTACATGGAGCCACCACAGAGCCCCTGTCCCAGCGGTCTTTGGGCAGATGAACAGCACCTGAGACTCCTACAGACACCGCTGTTCTCCAAAGACTTTTTCAGGGAGTATGCAAAAAAGGTGCAGGCTTTTCTGCAGCTAAATTGATGGGATCAACAGCCAGTTACACTCTGCAGAGAGCTAGTTATGTACTTCTTTTAGATGCTGAAACCTTAGTAATGCACAAACCAAAGAAGTCTTTGAAAATGAAGGAACCATCTCCAATGATAATTTCAAAAAACAAAGCAAAAAATGAAATAAGCTTTCCTGGGAAAAAAACCTGGAAGTAGTCTCTCTAGAAGTGCTCTTTGCATGAAGATCTATCAAACACAGAGTGCAGACAGTGGTAGGGCCAGAAGGGAAGAAGATGATGGTGTCATGATACACTGCTGTCTCCTAATACCTCCCACTAGCAGAAAACAAACCTGCAAAGGCCAAATTTGTCCTTCACAACTGAATCACAGAAATGCAAACACTGTGCCACAGCTTCCAACCTGCCCTCCGTGCACAGGCTGCCCCTGAACAGCACAGCAAGGGGCATGTTTGGTGCCACAGGTCTGAAAGTGGTTTGCCATTTGCATAGTCAGGAGCAAAACACATGGACAAGCTCAAATATCCCACAAGAGAATCCTCTTTGATTACAAAGCAAGAGACCATTACAAGATGGTGTCAATATGGAACATCTGAATGATTTACACAAAAGTCATTTGGGAAATACAACAATCCATTAAGGATTAGCAGTGCAATGTTATTGTGATATAACAAGACAAAAAAGCAACTGAACACACAACAAAGTTAGGTTCTGACAGATAAACATAGGAAAGGACAACCCATATTTTTAGTTTACCATATATATCTAGGCATTGTAGCAGAGTTGATACACAGAACTATTTGCAGGGTCAGTAAAGTCTTGCAATATCTATTTAAGACATAAAGTGGTGACTGACCAAGAGAAGATGTTTAATTGTTGCAAATCAGTATAGCTTTAGTACAAAGTCAACAGAACTATGTTAAATTATAGCAGGTGGGGACAGCGTCTGAGAAAAGTGTGGAGCTCCTAGTTTGTGGTGCAGTTATTTGAAAACAATTCTGCAAAAGAAGTTGGAAGAAACAGGATTGCGTTTTACTATTTAATTTAAATTCATGTTGTTCTAAAAGTGAGAATGTAAAAACAGAAAGCTGAGAAAACAAACTTTTGGCAATGACATCTGACTTGTACAGCAACAACTGCAAAGGAGCTGCATTCTTGTCCCACAAAAAAAGCAATAGGAATGATTAAGCTTTAGAACACACACATGTACACACAAGAACACACATAATCATCCAAGAGCCCAGAACTATGTCAGGATCACAAACGTGTAAGGCAAATAAATATATTTAAAAGATTCTGATATCACATGAGGGAACATTCAAGGTGATGTTAAAACATTTCTGAAAGAGAGAGGATTTCCTTTCTCCAGCCAGTTGCAATGTTTCATTTTCCCAGAGCAATGCAAGTGAAGGGGGCAGTGAGATAGCACACACAAAGTCACCCATCCTGTTAGTGACTTAGCAGATGTAAGGAAATCTCTCAACTCAGAAACTGTATTTTGCACTTAAGAACACCATTTGCCGGAAATCCTCCTGCCTTTTACTGGTAAGGGCACCGGAAAAAGCCAGCATTACAAACAGAACATTGCAGTCACAGCAACAAGCAATTCAACACTTAAACTTTTCAACAGACAAGACAGTACTTCACTTCTGGTTTTGTAATTTCAAGGTCAATAACTCATCATGAGCACTTGACTTCTCTAGCTGGTCGTCAGTGTCTCAAAAATAATCTCCTGTTAAAGCTTCAACCAAGGAAACCTCCTCCCTCAAACAAAAAATATAAGTATGTGTATACAGGGAGACCACTTCAAAAATTAAACCTTTTTTCTCCTTTTCTGGAAACTAGTATAGAAAGATGGAGAAAAGCCGAGGTTCTGGCCCAATAAATCAAGCACTAGCCTTTTACTAGTAATCAGCATGCTATAAAATGCTTCAACCAGGTACACAAAAACATTGAAATTGAGATTCAAAACACCTAAAAACTTAAGACCTTGCAATGGTATCTGTAAATAGTGCCCAAACAGCACAGTAAAGCCAGTGGAAAGTCTCTGACTATTTCCATTTTCAGTAAGGACTTTTAAAAAAAATACTTTTGTATTGCTATCAGTAAAAACCCATTTGAAAACCAAAACTGAAGGCTAAAAATAGGACAAAATGTTCTGCATGGTTGATGAAATTTAACCCTGTTAATTAGACAGCTTCATTTCACAGTCAGTAAGAGTCTAATATTACCTAATAAATGTATCAGTTTTTTGCAGAGTCATGCATGAACACAACTGAAATAGTGCCTTTTTAAACTTTTAATGCCATCAAATTTAATATCTGCAAAAGAAACCACTGCTTCCTCAAAGCAGCAGAAGAAAGTCAAGAATTGGAAATGTTTAGAAAGCAATGCCTAAAAGCATAAGGCCAATGGAAAACTGTGGGTCTCTCCCAAGCAGATTAAACAACATCCACATCAATTTTAATGCTCAACAAAGGTGCTAACTTTAGTGAATCAACTTAAGTAGGTAGCTAATTCATTAAAGCTTTCATTACCCTTTCCTATCTCTTAACCATTTTTATATTTCTTTACTGCAGTGAAAAAGCTGAATTTGAAGAAATAGATAGCAGAAAACCTTGGAGAGCTTCAAGGGTCATCCTGCCTTCTTTGCCACTTCAGGTAATTTAATTGCAGTGTAACCCCACAAATCACGAGTGCAGGCTTCACTGACTGACTCTACAACCTGGGTGTGGACTCAACTTTGCTAGCAGCACATGCTGAGAAGCTCCACAAATGACAGTGAAGGACAGAGCATGAAACAGACACAAAAATGTGTTTACATGTTCAGGAGGGACAGGGACCTTCTCTAATCCCTACTTATTTGGATTATGTTTGATAAGTAGCACTAATCTCTATGTAGTTTATGTGCCATGTCACTGAGAGTTACTCAACATTATAATTTTTTTAAGCCTTGCTGGTCACATAGTTGTTCTCTATAATTTTTCTGTTTGTTTGAAATGCTTTTTGAATTTCTTTCTTTATAAATCACAATGAGAGGAACTGAGGAAAATACCCTCTCTTTTTCAACTTCTTACAGATTTTGGGATGGCTTGTGACCTGCCTGGCTGGATACTACACAATCACAGCCTAACTCTGCACTCTAGGATTTACCAAGAGGTTTTTACAGCTCGGATGGGGCTGGCTGGAAATCTCACTAAGTATATCCTGAAACACCCCTGTCAGTGGGGGAGGATACTGTGCAAGTGTAAGCATGAAGAAGACATGGAAGCAAAATCCATTTAAACTAAGAATTACTAGTAGGAGGGGATTGGTGACCAGCCTACAGGGAAGTGTCTGGTGATCATGAGAGGTCATGCAGCACTCTGGTTATTAAGCCTTATACATAAGGCAGTCCAAAGAGGTGTGTGACAAGGGGGACCTGGTAAAACATGGGGGATGTTGAAAGACTATTGGATAGGAAAAAGGAAAAACAACCTCTACATTACACAAACAGGACACTTGAAAAGCCACAGAAATATCCCATACTTACTTTTATCTTCCTGGTTTTCTTCCGCTGCTTTGCCTTCCTCTTCCTCCTCCTCCTCAACCTCCTTCTGCTGTGCTTCTTCATGGTGGTCGGCAGCACCGACTGAAAGGCTCTGGCAGCAGTGGTTGAAGCCGCTATCCCGAGGCAGAGTGAAACTTCGTGGCTTTCCCCCATTCCCGTTCAGCACTTGCATCCGCTCACCCTCCACGAGGGGGAAGGGGCCGTAGTGGTCTTGCAGGTGGCACTTCTGGGTGGGCAAGGTTGACTGCCGCCGGTGCTCGGGGGACACCACGGCCACCTCGGAGAACACGGAGTCCTCCAGCGGCAGCGTCTGCAGGTAGTGCAGTCCCGAGCTCGTGAGCGGCGTCTCAATGAGGTCCTGCCAGGAGCGCCGCTGGCTCGCGGTCTTGCGCACCGGGGACTCGGTGGTGCTCCCCGCCACCTCCGGGCGGAACTCCTCGTGCGACGACTGCGACTGGGATGTCTCCGTGGAGGAGAGGCGGCTGTGCTTGGGCTCCACGTAAGGGCTTGTGCAGCTCATCTGCAACGCCAACAATGAGCAATCTTCAGATCAATGCACACCGAGACCTACTGCCAGTAACAGCCTCTCACTTTTCATTGTCACCAATGGCACCTGGTTCATTAATGAAGGCGCAAATGTACCTAATTAACCTGCCCTGTTCCTAATTTTAATGCATACCCCTGTCTGTATATGTCACCCCTGTAGGTCAAATACTGATACTTATTCATAATAAGTATCTTTACTATGTCACTTAATCCATAAAATAAGCCAACAAAATGTGCAGAAAACTTTGCAAAATAGTGCAAAATACGGCACTATGGAAGACTTAGAAGAGACGTACCTGGTTCATTCAAAATCTTAAAAATGCTATCCAAATGCCTGTTGTTATCCTATCTTGCTTTTCTTTGGAATCATTCTTGCAGTGCTTCAGTACTGTCATTCAAAGATCTATAATTTTGTAAGATGAAGTATTGCCTTCAAATTAAACATCATGAATGCTCTCTTTCCCCTGAATTTCCCGATTGTGCATTCCAGAAACCATATCCAAGTAGACACATTAGTTAACACTGAGTATGCAGACATGAAAGTTAAAATTG
The DNA here is from genome assembly GCF_017639235.1 of Corvus kubaryi. Lineage (NCBI taxonomy): Eukaryota > Metazoa > Chordata > Aves > Passeriformes > Corvidae > Corvus > Corvus kubaryi. The sequence goes on from NW_024580667.1 coordinate 11,216,673, forward strand.
CCAGTGGAGAGTAAGTTAGAGGTCTATAATATAGTTTTATATCAACAACTGCTTCAAGAAAAAGTAAAACCCTGAAATCCCCCTTTTTTCTAATTTGTATTTCTCTATAAGAGAAACCTATTTTTTCACAATAACAGAACACCCGCTATAGTGGTTTGCAATACAGGACAGAACATTTTTATGTTCGCATTTCTCTGGAAATTCAAGTGTAACTTGTTACTGTAAAGCTTCACAGCACAACTGCTGGAGCCTTAAAGAAGAGTCTGTGTTGTTCCTTAGGTAATAACATTTTCTCAGGAAGTTGATAAGGGGGTGGTGAGGAATTGCATGGATGAGTAGCTGTCCATCATGAATGAAGAACAAAAAAAATGAATTCCGTAACTTAATCTATTTCATACAGCAAGTGGGATTATAAATCTCTGTTCTCTACAAACCAGTGGAAACAGCACTGATGGCCATTGAAGCCTGTGATGTGTTTACTTAGCAAATGCCTTAAGTCAAGCACTGACTCAAAAAGCACAGTCGAGTGCCATCCTGGGTGCATGCATGTGCTCCTGGGCAGGAGAACAGGTAGAAAGAAGTGGCACTTTGGGTACACATTCCTAGGACAGCTGCAGGTGACTTACTGAAGGTGGCCGTGGGTAAGTGTCGTACGGGGGCGGGGGGCTGTCCTGCTTCGGTGTCGATGGAGTGTCAGCTTCCTCCTTGTCACTCTCACTCCAGTAATCTACAAGTTACATAAGGATCAGGTCAAAAACTGCCAACACATTTTGATGCATTTTTGTATCAGAGACTTGCTTCCACAAAAGCAACTGGAAATTCCTCCTTTGGTATTATTGGCAGTGAAACACCACAATGCCGATGCCGATCAATGGTAGCTGCTGCAATTTGGAATTGTCTTAATCTAAAGAAGGAAAATTCTAAACACTGTGGTGTATACTAGATCTACTGTCCCATTACAGAGATATTAAACCACAACCTGAAAATAAGACACAAATTTAACTCTTGTACACACCTTATAAATACAACAGACACATAGAATACTCTTAATACAAATATCAGACTTTTAAATATTTATACAGCCATAAAAATAATGATGATTGGACATGTATTGGCTGAAAAATACTGAAAATATTTTTTGAATGGAAAAGATTAAAAATATAGCTTTGCTAAAGTCTTGTTGACTGCAAATAACATCAACAAATATATTTAGCCAGCTGGCAAATCAAACAGGTAGGGGTTTTTGCACACATGAATAATCAGTGCTATTTTTCTACCCATTGTCTCCATTCTGTTCTACCAGTTACACAAGTTTTTCAATTCAATATCTAATAACAAACAGCTGTATTTAAGGTAAGACAGAAAAACTTTATATCGTATATGTGCTTCATAAAACTGCTGCTGCCCTGTTATCCATGCAAGAACATAAAAGTGATATGGTAAGGAAAAAATATGACAATGACATTTAAGAACAGAGTTCAAAAAGAAGGATGAGAAAGTACAAAAGACATAGATTTTGTAGGCTAAATTTAATGGGCTACATCATTTCATTTTTTCAGGAAATCAAGTCTTGGCCAAGCTTATTTCAAAGGGGAAAACAAATGGAAGAATATACCACATGGGAATTTATATTTATTCTGTTACAAATATTTTTTTAATCAGAACAGCATCTAACTACAAGGACACTGAACCTTAATATTCCTTACAAAAAAAACCTGTTTAACTACTGACTCAGCTCAAGACAGACAACTCTTAAGATTTTTGGACACTGTAAGGCTTTTGCAAACATTTCTGTTGCCACTTTGTTTCTGACTGCATTACCTTCCAGTGTTTGGATAAATCATTGCACAAGAGGACACTATAGCTCAGACTACTCACAGATTAATCACAAGCGATTTTCACTTCACCTAGTAAGTGTTCAACGAAGTGCATGATTGACTACTCTCTCTTTGATAGATAAGGAGAAAAGGATTGATTGCTGCTTCATAAATGACCTAAACTAAAAATTTGAGTTGGCACAACATATAATTTTGACTTTAATGATTTTTTATTACAATTATTGTCTTGTATGATCAATGATCTACCATACTTAAAGAGTTAAAACATAAACTTACCTTTAAATGACACCATCTTGAAACAGGTGTCCCTATAGTTTTGTGGTTTTTTAGATTTTAGTAATGGTGGGGACAGCCTTATTTATCTACTTATTTTTTCCACGCAGTAGCAATTCTGTTTTTACTCCAAGCCTCTTGATTTACTTCCTGCGAGCTTATAGCTGAGAGATTCTCTTTAAACAGTATAATAAGTAAGTTGCATAAATAAAGTTTTTATGACTACAAAATAATAAAAAAAAGTCCTCACAATTATGACTCTAGACATCTGAAAATAATTAATTTTTGGTGAATGAAAGGCTAAATCAGTGAAAACTCTTTTTCTAAATAAATCCTAGTTTTAAGAAAACTTATTTCCAGAAACTTAAACCACTTGAAAATACTGGCATGTAGGCAATGTTTGCTCCTATTGCAGTAAAGCCTAATGGTGCAAAGTGTGGCGAAAGACCTGTCAGAACTGCATTGTTCAATGACATTTCTGCAGACTTGGAGCTCAACTGTTTATTCTGAAAGCAAAATTTAGCAGTCTCAGTGCAGGTTCCAGTTTTGGCTAAAAATACAAAGGTGTTCTTGCTGTCAAATCCCCATACAAGAAAACACTGTATGATGACGCTTTTACACACCTTATCTCAGTCAGGGAATTCTGTTGGCAACCCACAGCTCTTCTTGAAAACTTCTGCAGTAACAGGGGTCAATTTTCAGATAAAGTGTATGAAAATGGCCTCCCACCAATTTTTAAAAATGCTCTGCTTTTGGCAACTGGCTCATTAGAGTTTATCTAAAACATGTTTGATGCTATGAAACACTTGCTGTATTTCTCTCTGTAGATCTTTTCCAATTTAGTGATGGACAAGCTCTATGCATCAGGCAAATCTTGAAAGTTTTCTCAATGACTAATAGACTGAATATATTATATATAAACTAACACTGACCTGCCATTTCCCAAATAAATATATTCTATTTATATAAACCAGGGTTTTTTTTCCTCTGATTTAGATGACTGGAAAGCATATAACTTCTCCATCCAAGGAAGTCCTTTGCTGTATTGCTAACATTCATTGTATTCCATATGAAAACTTGATGGTATTTTTATAAAACTGTTCTGTACAGAATGTAACATTTTATTCAGCAGTACACCCACAATTCAGTGATTCGTGCATCTCTGAAGCTCTTGAAATACATTTATGCACTTTAGATTCAGAACCATTCAACTCTTAATTGAGACAGATTTGACAACTCCTGTTGAATTGTTTCAGAGGTATTATAAAGCTTTGCTGCAGAGGGCTGAATCGCACAGAAATAAAAGACCTTTTGTCAAATCAAATATGCAGATGACAATTGGTACAGTCACTGAATATAGAAAATTCCAGCTTCACAGTTTCTATAACTGCAAAAAAAATTGACATGATAGAGAGGTTTTACTTTGCTAACTTGATGCCTCTGCTAATTAGGGACACTACTGAGCTGTGTAACAGCCCTTGTGCTGGGAGCCAAGGAAAATCACCAGTGGCATTAAAACAGTGTACGGCAGCGACGGGGGAATGCGATTCTACCTCCCACACTAAACACAACTAAGCAACACAAAGAGGCTATAGTTCTACCTACCTGCATGGAACAAATCAACATGAGTGAATGGTGTTGGAGTGATAATAAAGAACTCTGTCAGTGCCTGGGATATAATTTGCATAGTCAGTGGGGTTTCACTGATTATCTTCAATAGGGAGACATTTTAATAATAAGCTATCTGAGGCCTGAATGCACATCATCGCATGTCTAGCTGGATCATCTGCTATTTTATTACTCAGTCATTTCTTAGTAGGAAAAATATTTCTCCAAAATCCATCTGGATTTTGAAAGGTGTATCATGTGTGTAATTGTGCACTTGGACAGCATTAGCATAACATACACCTTTTCACTTACTGTCCCACATGGCATTGTAATAGTAGTGCCAACCTACTACCAACAAAAATATTAATTTGGCTTTGAATGCCAAAACAGAGGATTTCCTAGAAGACTCTGATACTCAGAGTTTGTTCACAGCCTCTTCAAGCAGTGACAACAAATGGTACACAGGTTCTTTCAAATAGGTTACTGTAGTGCTGCTTAGGAAATACAGATTCCCAAACTGATTTTCAGTTCTGGTGAGGCACTGAAGAACATGACTGAAGAACAGTGAGCATGGTGCTGCTACCATGGGCTCTGTGAATGCAGAGGGCCTGGTGTCAAAAATGACATGAGTTTTTTGGGCCAAAATCCAGAACCTTTCTGATCAAGACTTCAGAGCCACAGAATTAAAAACCAAGGTTTTGACTGGGTGGGAAGCAGGCAGACAGGTATCTGGATAAGCTCTGGATCATCACAACCACTGCAATTTTCTGGTGCCTGCTGCTAGGTGCCTATATTAAAAAGAGCATGAATTCAAAAACTATCTGCTTGCCAAAGCAGATACTTGGATAGGAACACTTCTGTGCATCCATGTCACTGGCAATTCTAAGAAACAGCCTCCACAATACAACTGGACTGACCCTTTCTTTCTTCTGTCTGCAAACAGGATTTCCACTGCAACAGTTCAAAGCAAAGCAACTCATTATTTTATACATGCTGCTTTTTTAACCCATGAAATATTAGCCATAAAAAATAAACACGTAAAATGCTGTAACCCTGCAACTCCAAGTGAAATGCCAACAGGGCTGTAGCACACACTGCAATATAGTAAAACCAGTAGAAATCACAAAATTAAAGTGGCCTTAAAATTAAAGTCCTTCGGGTAAATCCAATTATGTCAACAGGCTTTAGAAGGATGGTTTTGCTCCCAAGACCAATTTCATGCACTCCTGCCCTCTGTGAATTCAAACACCAAATGCAATGCTTGGAATCTTTTTTTAGCTTGCAGATTCTTAAGTTTCTTCTGATAAGGGACGCAGATTCCTTGGTACAACATAGTGGAGCTTACTGGCAGTATATCTGCTGCTTTTAGCTATCTTCTGCAGCCTTCTCACAAATAATCCAGTGTCTGCAGATCAGAGTCTGAAGGAGTTAATCAAAACTCCTGACAGAGAAGGAATCCTCTAAAGCAATAACAGTGGTACCCATATGTGATTTGCTTTCAGATGACAAGAATGAAGCCTGATACACAGCAGAGAAAAGAGAACAGATGAACTTTTGATAAGAGCTGACAGAAAAAACCAAAATAACAACACATTACCTTGCTCTTGTTTGATCCTCTCTCTTTCTGCATAGCCAGCAGCAAGCATGTTAATTCTGTTGAGCCATCTGAAATAATATTAAAAAAAGCAGTGATACTGATCCAGCCTCTTAATTTTTGGGTGCATTTCTAGCAAAAACAAAGCTAGAAGCATCTGAAGGAGATTAAGGACAATGTTATTTTTCATATCAGACAGCTGTTCTCTTTGATACTCTTGTTCAGGGAGTCTCCAAAGATCTATGATTTTGCTGTTGAACAAACTGTTTTCACAGCAAGAATTTTATTTCAAATGGAAAACCATGTATGATGTCAAACATCTGTAAAATAAAGGATTTAGAGATAATCAAAGAGCTGTTAAGTCTGCTGCTCACAGATATGCCTTCACACAAATACTCCTGCTGTTCTGATTTCTTAAGAATAAATACCACTTTTCAGAGATTTAAGCAATATTTTAAGGCCTGAATTGGCAACTTAGCAGAGGAACAGAGCAGAAAACAGCAGTAAAAAGAACAGGTTCACTCCCAAACAGACAGTGTGGTTTAATTATGCCATTATGTGTTTTAGAGCTTACCTACAGTGCCGTGTACAAAGAGAAGGAGGCATATCAGAATTCACTTTTGTGTTTGTGTCGGATAAGTGGGGGGAGAAAGATGCTTCAATGCAATTCACATCTAAGGCTTTAATCTCAACATAGACTTGAAAAAGTGCTTCCGTAAACTGCACAAATTAAAAAAAAAAAAACCAACCCAAACAAAACCATACAAAACCCCAACATCCAAACACAAAAAAACCCCCAAAAACCCAAACCAAAAAACAAATGAGCTATTGCTGCTCTCTTCTAGCAGGGCCATCATGGCCAAGCATACACTGAACTGTCTGTAGCAGGGCAGTTTCACCTGTACTCTTCCCCCATGGGGCTCTCAGTGTATTCATTAGCCAAATGCTTACACTGAATCAGGTCCTTCATCAACGAGGCTTTAAACCACCATGGCAATCTCCCGTGGTTGTCCATTCCATGGTAAACCTGGAATTACTTGCTCCAGTCATCCCATAGTCAGGATTTGACAGGCCTGGTTTGCCAACCTACTGGCTTGCAATTTAACTGCTAGGGTATACAGAAAGACAACTCCAGTCAGGTTTGCGTCTTCTTCAGGAATGGGAAACCCCTGTTTCAGAAAACTGTGCCTGATGGATTTTGTTTATGTACTGCATGCGCAGGATCAGGATGTTTGTCTCAGCAGAGGACACACCTTTGCAATGATTCCTGCATGCCTGTCTTCAGGACATTGCAGTGCAGGGCAAGCAGGCACCAGATCATAAAATACAGTTGCTTTCCTGAAATTTCCAGAAATTAACTCCTGTCATCATGGAGTCAGAGAACTATAGAGTGCTTTAGGCTGGAAGGATCTTAACAATCTTCTAGTTACAAATGCCCCTGGCATGGGCAGGGACACTTTCCACCAACTGTCACTGTCCTTCCACAAATAGTGACCGCATTTTTGACCTGTAAACCATGTTAATGGTCCATAAATTGTTGTACACTGGTAAGAAAGCTAGGGATTTACTCCTAAAATGATTGCAGAATACTTCATGTTACCACACAATCAAAATTTCTGCCAGAAGAATAGGGAAGCTGAAGAGGATACCTAAAATTTGGCTTGTAATTGTTAGGAAGTGCCATACAGTTATAAAAACCAGAAGCACACAGGAACAGAAATCCAACAAACCATGTCTCAGACAATGACTTCACATCTTCGCAGGCGAAAGATGACCCACTACAAAGCTATCTTTTAGGTTCACAAACCTGATATGTGAAGACTCCTTTGGGGAATAAAGCTCAGCTGCCAGCTGAACCAGCTCTGCCAGTTCAAATCAAAGGCACTGAGGCAGGAACCTCACCCAAAGCACTCCAGCCTTGTGCTGCAGAGGGACCAGCAAAGGCCACAGACTTGTCTGTGTCCAAAGGGTAAAGCAGCACAAGATGACAAGCATCTGCTCTGTCAAATGGCAGACAATGGGGATGGTGCTTTGCTTGCCTCTCGCCTATTCAGGATTTCACGTTCCCAGTTCAGCTCCCGGTTTACCACCCTCACCTGCACTGCCAGCAGGGAACAGCCACCTATGAACTCCACCAGGCAGGGCTGCTGACCACAAAGTATTAGACAATATGGCTATAAAGGTTCTCCTGTCCTTCATTCTGTCCTCAACATGAGACAGCATTTCCTAGTAAGTGTGCTTGTTAGTGAGGTAACCAATTAAATTAACAAACACTTAACTGACAGTCAATTGATGCTGCTTACAGAGATGACAGATGACTGCTTCCAGAAAAGCAGTATTTCCTGAAGAGTACAATCTAAGGAGAGCCCAGGAAATGTGTACCATTCTCTCACTCTGAGAGAGAGCAGAATGACTTCACCTTTAATGAATTTCTGCAGGTCATGATCTGTGCAGAGGTTTGGACTATGACCTGCAGTGCCTGTGGGGTGAACAATGGCACTGATGTGGCTGTAAACTGTGAACAACGACAGCTTTTGAGTTGTTTGCCAGTCTGGAAGGTAAAGGAATGGTATTGACTTCTGCATATTTTCTGGTAAGTGGCTGCTAAAGCTTCTTCAGATATGGTTAGAGAATTAATATTATTTTAATAAAGCATGGCCAGAGTTCTGGTTTGTTGAAGGTAAAATTGTATGAGAAATCCAACACACCGGACTTGCATCAAAAGGGAAATGTAAAGATCTCCTGAAGAATGGAAGAGGAGTAATACATGCCTGGATTACAATGCACTGGGGACAAAAGTTCCAATCATACAGCTACACAAATGTTTCTCAATATGCATATTAAAAGATACAAAGCCCTGGGACATGGGAAGATTTATATCTTTCTTCCCTTCAGTGTGTGCGTCCTGGTAGCCACTGACCTTTGGAGGGCAAGAGGCCAAGAAAATATTGCTTCTTTACAGCAAATGCAGCCTTAATTTTCTTGTGAGAATTATAAGATCTGTTTCCTAGGTATGACAATAAATACTGGTAACTGCAGTAGTCATTCAGATTTCCTTTTTTTTTTCTTTTTAAGAACAGTACATTCATTTCTTGTCAATATTTAATTAAAACTGTTTTATGACATACAGAACAGGATTAAAAAACCCTGATTTTCTGCAGACCTGCAATTTCTGTAAGGAAGGATGCACAGTACTCTCATTCTCAAAGACTAGTAGGAAACTGTCTTATCTTACATTCAGGTAGATGCAATACAGTTAGTCAAAGCAGGGTGTCCAATTGTCCTTAATCATAAAACTCAAGGCTATGGGATGAACTTGCTGTAGGGGAATACGGATACCTCAGCCTGCCTGTGAGTACCTGAATGCAGTTTAACCAGAATGAAGAGAATAACAATGAATTTCCAAGCAACATGTTTCCATGACCATACACTTACACTAGCAAAACAGTACTTTGCATCTATAAGGGGTATTCTGTCCTTCTTCTCACCCAGACTAAGCATGTTAATGGGTAAAAAGAACAGTTTTCTAGTGTGACCATATAGACCAAAGGGAATTCAGATGCCACAGCAACAAAGTTCAGTGAGCTCTCCAGACTCCTTACCAGCACAATGGTGTGGCACAGTCATAAAAGTAGTAAGAAAATTTGAATAGTGACAGAGTTATTTGAGATTAAAATACCCATTTTATGCAAGGAGATACACACAAACAAAAACTTCATAGCCTGCAAACATTTTTTTTTAATATAAAAAATGGAATTATTTTATACAAGGGATGAAGGAATTGAACAATTTTGAACTTTCAGTCAGGCTATGTATTAGCAGTTTTCTGCTGTTGTTTCTTCTGCTTCATGTATGAACAAAACTGAAATGACTGCCTGATACATAACTAGAATCTGTGTCAGAAACTTGAAAAAAAAATAGAACATAAAATGATCAAAAGAGTATTAATTCAACTTCCTAACTTCATTCTGTGTTTTACTTCATCTAGGCTTCAAAATGCTTTTAGACAGGAATTATTTTATTATCCCTGCATTTGAAAGACTATTTTTCAGTCACTTTTTTCCAATCTATTGAGTTAATTCAGTGTTTGTAAAAGTGAACTAATTTTTCTAAATATTAATGAAAGAGAAAAATAAAATTCTTTGGTGAGACTATGATGGCAACTCAAATGTAAGAATTTCAAGTAATTCCATAGACCTTGACAGAGTTTAAATTTACATGTGTATAACTCAGAGCAAAATTTTGTCAAGCTCATTCTAAAGGAATTAATAAGCACTTATTTCAAAATATGATTAAAAGACTATTTGTGGTGGGAAGATAAAAATCTTTTAATTCCTGGGATTTGCACTATGCAATTGATTTTTAAAATATTGTTCCATATTTGCTGCTGCTTTCTGATTACTGAACAATTATATAAATTTATATCCTTAAAGAGAAGGTGTCTTGTCATACTGACTGGGCACCTGCTGACAGAAATGATTTAGCTACTGCTGTTGTTCAGGATATGTCATATACAGACCATGCCATTATTCTGTTTGCCATGCAGCAAACTGCATTTTGAGTCATTGGCTTGACAGAATTATCAAGAAAAGGCAAGCCTAAAATCTCACAAACAAATACAAAGGTTTTAAGTTTTCTAACTGAGAAGAGACTTTTGAAGTGAGCCTCAGTCCTGCACAAACATCTGAAAAAATGTTAACAGAAAGCTATTTCTATATGAAAGCAAGCACAGTGTGGTATCAGCATGCTTTTCCAGCCAAATATTACCAGTAGTGCACTGGCAGTACCCTGAAGGTGCTCTGCCAGGTAAGTTGAATCTAGTACCCACAGGAGAGATTAAACCATGATTATAGGACTTACTAAGTTTTATTGATTCAGTTTGACCTCCTTTTCCTCTGTTTTTAAAAACAACTCTGGTCAGCGAGGATATCAACAGACATTATCTAAGACAGAACAATTCTCAGGTTGCAATAGGAGATTTTTGTTTGTGTTCTCTGTCATTTGATGAAAATGGCATATTATTTTGAACTGAATTAGTTTCAGTTTATATTGTGAAAATAAATGAAATAAACCCCCTAACATTTGAATAAACATGGGATTCATGTTCTAATTTACCATTCAAATGAATTAAGAGGAATTGTGTTTATTTTGTGCTGAAGTCTTAATCCTCTTTGTGAAAAATTGCACAAGTGGCCTAGAATAGATACAGTAAAATTTAATACTCAAAGAACTAAGACTTTAGTCCTTGTTCTTTTTTGAAGTGCTGAAACTTCCCTTTCAAATTCAATACAACCAAAATTTCACTTCAAAATTCATGGAAGTAGAGAGAATCTGCAAAATTCATTACTTGTAAACCCCACTCGTTTTTCAAGACTGGCATAAAAAACCTGACTGCTTTAAATCTTTCTCCAACTTCTTATTTCCTCCAGGGAAAGAAACAGAAGGATGCCCAGAGAAGGCATCACGTATTTTGGAGTATGTAAGGAAGCAGAGTTGGAGATACCTCACCCTTGCAGGTGCCACACAGCCAAAACCAGAAACCTGGAATTCTGAAATTGTGTTTGGATGCTGTTTCACACACTGTATTTATTTCTTTTTAGAAACAGGGAATCATGTTTCTAAAGATTTCAAACCTTTGCATCAAAAAGGTAATTTTTGCATGAATCGAATAATTAACATGAAGCCAGTCAGAAACAATGTTACTTTGCACCTATTTTCTAAGCAATTAAACTTAGCTTTTTAGATTATGATGTAATTTATTATCATTTTGTTATTAGTAGCTTCAAGAAGTGTCACATTTAAGGAATGGGTCCTTGAACTTTGCTAGATCTCCTTACCTGTTCATATCATCTAGATGTTCAGCAGCAAAATAAAAACTTTTGATCTTAGGATGGCAGGCTTTGAATGCACTGTAGAGGAAAAACATAATTAAAAAATGTAATGGCACAACTCTGTTTTGTTTTTTTTCTGAAATGTAAGATCACATGGTCACCAAGGAATGAGATGAGTTCATATTTGAGTTGCTGCATGCCCCCAAACAGTATATGAACGTACAACTTTTAGGATTGTGCCAGATTTCACCAAGTAAAGTGCTCTTCAACTACCCCTTTCTAAATAATTCTTGATTCATATGTGCATAAATAATTGTTCAACCATCACCTGCAGTGTACTGTATGTGGATAAAGTTAACCAGGTAAGGATATAATTTTATGTATCAGGTAATTTTGCTGATATACATATAGCTGTCATTTTTTTCTGAACAGAAAACTGACTAAACAATGAATTCAATACAACAGAAAAATTCTCAGTCCTTGTGATTTCTCACATGCCAATGACTTTGACATTACCTTTAGCAATAATGACTGCATTTCAAGCAGGAAAATGTGATGTGCTGACTGACTTCTGAAAAGCTGTCATAAATCAACACTGTGTTCATGAGGTCATCTTAAGCAATGGGCAATTACATCGCATCTTTTCTTTCCACCAAAGTAATCAACATGACTGGGCTGAGAGAATGACTGCATTTCATACATAATATGAAATAAATTACTAGAAAGAATCTTTTAACTATGTTGAATAAAGATTTATGGTGAAGTACCTGAAGAGGAAATGCATTTGAAATAATTAATAATTTACAGTAGAGAAGAATCATTTTGAGAATAATCTGAAGGTGTCTCTTAAAATAAGAACAAAAAATGTAACGGTCCCAAAGAAAATAAGGAAAACTGTAAACATGATACATGACGAGCATCATCACCATTTTTCTGAAACACAATGGATTTTATATATATACACACACATATTTATACTATATAATAATTCTCTCTCTAATCCATTGTGTCTCAGAAAAATGGTAATGACGTTCTCCATGTGTATCATGCTTGCAATTTTCAATATATATGTCTGTGTGTGCACACAGATTTACACACATCTATGTTTTAGAAATCAGGCAAATGAAATTGCTAACAGCAAAGTTACTGCTAGAGAAGGTAACATAACATTGAGACTAAAACAATTCCTCTAATACATGACAGCATGACACAACTTTATGCAAGTCAAAGCAGATGTACAGTGACATCTGCTCAATTTAGAAAGACATCATCAGGTTACTGAGACCTAAAACTGGACTTCTTAAAACTGTTACAGCATCTGTCATCTGGATTCTTAAGAGGGTTTTTTCCCTTTATCTGCCACCCAAGCAAAGAATCTTAATAACAACATTTTATGTGCAGCTATTCAGTTGACACTAAATCAAGTAAAATCAAACCAAAACAATTTAAGCAGGGTGCAATTCTGAGAAATTAGTTGACTTTATGCTGCTGCCCCAACAGAAAAGAAAAAATGAAGCACTTTAACCATGTGGCCCAAGGACACAGGACAATAGGCCCAAGCTAACGTATGCTTTATTTTTTAAAATGCAGTTTCTATTGTCTGCCCTTTGAGACCAGCTTGAAGGGTGGAGTTCATCCTAAAGAGAGAGTCAGATCAACTGATACAAGGTCGGTGCTTTCTGTAGAACTGTAAGTACTACAAATCATACCACTTTACATTTGCAAATTATGTTTTGCACAAATTTCAGCAACTCCAGACTTGTTAAAAAAACCATACAAATCATTAGAAGGCAAGGCAAAAAATTTTTTAACAATAATGACTCTAAAAGTATCTCTGTGGGAGTCTACACCGGTCACATTGCTACATATGCCTGAATTTATCTAAATAATAAAAGGATTTGTGCAATGGCACAAATCTGGATTGCAGCATAAACAGGTGAGAAGAAATGTTCTTTGAGACCTTTAGGTCATGTAACAAAAATACAACAAATCACTGCCATTCTTTTTTTTTTTTTTACTCTGACTCAGGACTGAAATAATGTCTCAGCAAACTTCGAGGTGATGCTAACTAATCTGGAGTTATGTTAAACACTGATGCCTGGCCATGAACTTGGGGACTTTCTTATTTGGATGGTCTCTGCATTATGCTTAAAGCTCTCTATTGAGCATAAAGCACACAAACACTCTCCAACCCCAACAAACAAATAAAAAAAATTACAACCCCAAACAGAAAGGAAAAAAAAGAAGAAAGGAAAACTAGGAAAATAAAGAGACAGAAGCAGCCAAGCAGTCTTCTTGCTCATAATTCATTTTGGTTTAGTCAAGCACTGTGATTCATGATGAAATGAAAAAATAGCCTCCTTTGGGCAAGATGGCACATACAACACAAAAAATGAATTTTCTTTTTCTGTATGAGCTTATTCTGTGATAAAACCTCATGACAATAGTAACAATGTCCATTATGTCCCTGTTTTAAGGGAAAACCTTGCCCTTTTTTCCACTTTTTTTATTGTATCATTGCATTACTTTTGAGCATGCTTACTATTTCTTGCGGCATTCACTGGCTCTGTCAATTTTAAATTCAGGTAGACTGATGAATCCTTCTGCTTTTTCATCCTGCAAAGATAGTTCCAGATATTACTGTAGCTAAAGTGTCAGAAAAAAAACCCCACCATGCTGAAAACTTACAAATATTTTCACTTGCCTGCTTCTTACGTAAGGAATACTAATGTCTGCTCTGCTCTGGCAAACCTCCCACAGAAGTCACTGGGACTTTTGCCAAAGTAGCAAGACAGATCCCTTGGTATAAAATACAATTTTAAATACCCAGTTTTCTGAAACAATTTCACAGCTGAACCAACATTTGAAAATATACAAAATGGCCAAATGTATTCTGTCAATTAGTTACCATAATTAGTTAATTTTGGGGGGAAATGGACTAATTAGTAAGGAGAAATGCAGCCTATTGTAAGAAATAGAGAAAAAAGCAATTTCAGTGTGTGTTGTTTATCATTTTATGTATCACAGCTAAGAGGCATATCTCTTCATCTACTTTCATCTCTCTACAACACTCAGAGTAACTCTGACCTTCCTCCCCTCTCCTCTAAAGACTTACACAGTCTATTTTATCAGCTACTCAATCTCCCTTGACTTTTCACAGTTTGAAAGCATTATTTATATTAAGCTACTATTACATCAATAACACCGACTTTGTTATTTAACTGCTCATAATTTTGCATGCAAAATTAATACCGGATCATAGAAATGAAGCTGCAAAAAACACAAACGTATGTGAAGGAATTCCACAAAAATACATCTTTTTGTAAGAATTCAAATGGTTATTTATACCACATATGTAGTCCATATGATTATATGCCTTCTTAAAAATAAAAAAAAAGGCACAAATCAGCATATAAAACTGGAGATGGAACCATTATGTGGAAGGTACAGGGTTGTAACAGGTTCTGCATTAGCAGGTATTTTAAAATCAAAAATACACTTTTTAGAATAATCTTGCTATTTCTTCTTTGAATGGTTGCCTAGAGAAACAAGAGTTTGGCAAGAACAATGTTGGCTTGTCTGTCCACCTGCCACTGAGGCACCCCTTAGCAGCCTTTCAGTCTACTGGTGATGACAGACACTGTGCTGAGGGAGCTGAGGTCTCAGAAATAACCAAACTCAGAAAATCTCAGGGAAACTTGGGACAGGGTGGGAGATGGAGGTGCTGAGAGCACTGCCCTCCACATGGGGAAATATGGCACAAGTCAGAAGTTCCATCTGTTCCTTAGACCCAGCTGTTGACCACTCACTACGCTTGGAGGCATCAATTACTGCCCCGATGAAGACATTGTAGTAGCCAGGGGAGGGGGAACGGAGAGGAGGGAGTTAGGGTTACTGATCTGAAGCTGGGATCAAGGCACAAATGGAATGAGTCTGAGAAAACAGGCTCTGATAACTCTTGTCATGGAACAACTTGCTTTCTGTTTACACAGGGAAAAGTTGGGGATTGCTTTGAAAGGTTATGTACAAATGCTTGCTGTGATTAAAAGAACAAGTCCAGGACAGAGTGCATGCAGATGTTAACAATGGTTTTATCTCAGCATATTTACTAATGAGTCTAGTAAGATTTAAAATTAAGGTATCCTAACACTGGCAAAAAGCTTTGGTGCTAAAGCTGATATAACAAATGTGTACCAATGCAGAAAGTGTTGCATAATCAAAGCTGTACACAATTCAGCTGGGATGCTCCCATGCTTTTAAGTTCAGCATATATGAGCACTGAAATAGTATCAAAAGCTACAAAGAAGGAACAACAGGAGAACACAACTGAGAAAACAGAACTACCTTCCTTAATTGCCTAGCACAGATAAACAAGGAACACCAGGCAGCACAACATTAAAGTTTACACTCCCATGACTAAGCTTGAATGACAGGATTAAATAACTACCTTTTTGCTTTCAAGGGTTCGAGGATAAATTTATTCTGAACTGGTGTCATGAGGACACAGAAAACTGTGTTATTTCTCCCTGTAGTAAAAGGTGAATTGGAAGGAACAAATATCTTCAAACCTTAACGGTAATTTTGTCAGGCAGTTAATATTAATTTCAGTGTGATTATTTGTGTGAATAAAGTTACTAACATATATAAACACTGAAAGCATTGTTTTCCCACTAAATCATGACAACAGCACTACACAAAGCATTCGCTGAGACCATGAGTACAGATGTTTACCTCTTCATTGATATACCAATATAGAGATGTGTCCTTCAGGACAAACCAGTACTTTTTCCATTTTTGGGAGAAATAACTCTTGGCATCTTTCTTTTTCCAAAGCCAGCCTTCACAGTCCCCTCGACCAAGATCTTTACATGAGATCCGTCTTTTGCTTTTACCAGGAATAGGAGCTGAAAATGACAATGAGGTGATGTGAAAGCATTTGATTTTCCAGTAAATCAACAAGATACCTAATCAGAAAGCACTATATATTTGTTTAAGGAAATTAATTAAAAATTTCAGACTCAAATTGTCATGAAAAAGTTATTACAAGCATTCTATTTTGACCACAAAGCTTATGCACGCCACCGTAAGTTAAAAGCCAAAGCAAATCAAACCAAACCGTGTTCAGCACCTCAGAGCTCATATTCTATGGATAAGACCACAAGAAAAAAAAAAAAAGCTACACAGAAAGAGAAGACACTACAGAGAAAAGAAAGGCAAGATATTTAAAAATAAGAAAAATGGTTATTTGTAATTTTCAACAGATTAATATTTCACATCAGAATAAAGCACACAACATATAAACTCATGTACGTCCCACTTGGTTGCCAAACACAACTATTTAAGTACTTCACAGGTATTTACAAACTTCTCTTTGCAGCTCCTTTTGAAACTAAACAGTTCCTAAGGCCTTTGTACTTCTGAATCAAAGGAGGAAAATTTACTATGATATAAATTACCTGAGAGCGTAGGTAATGAGCAAGTGCTGCAGTGAGGCATTACCTGAACACAGCTGGAAAAACCAACCCTGGCCCCAAAGAGGCTAGAGTCTAAGTATTCAAAAAAAAAGATAAAAGCAGATACATGAAGGTAGAGGAGCATTAGGAAACTATGAGACATCAGTAATGGACTAATACATTCTCAACATCATCAACTGAGCAGAACATATTATTGGAGCTAACAAGTTATAGTTCCTCACATACTGCAATACCATAAAATTAATCTCAACAGTTCTTTTCCAACCAATACATGAGAACAAATTTATTTTTTACCTTTGTTCTTCTTTTTACTTTTCTGCTGTAGAGAAGACTGCTGAAATGTCTACAAGAAAATCAAAATGGAAGAAGTGAAAATGCAATGTTTATATTTAACCACATCTTTATAATTAAAAAAATGTTACTGTGAAGTCATCGTCAGGTAACACCAGCCAAGAGACTTCTAGGCCTAAGAAAAAAGGTGATTTTAGTTCACCTGTTCATAAGGTTGTAAAGCAAAAGTACACTGTGAAACATCTTAAAACAGACCACCAATGAGTTTGCCAAAGCAACTGTAGTTTCTGTCCAAAATGGTCGCTCTCCTGTTGTTCTGTTAATAAAGAAGGAATGTCTTGCTTTGGTTACTGTGATACAGCCCATGTATTTCTAACGTATACACTAAGTATTCTTGACATAGACACGTAAATATGCAAAATAACACACTGCCTAATGCAGGTGTGAAATATACAATGGTCATTAGACCATCAGACAATTTTCTCAGAACCAGGCCTAGTATTTTGAAACATACCAGTAAATTCCGCTAAATCGCAACAGAGAAAAAGTCTCCCAAATAAAAAGTCTGAACTTTATTTTTCTGACTTTATTTTTCACCATGTTGTAAGTGGAAGTATTTCCCTCCAGTTGATCCACTCCCACAAACTAACCCATTGCCTCGGCAATGAGACATGATGGAAGTTACTCCTTTATTTAAGATCTTAGCTTATTAATAATAGCAATAAATATTAACACATTTTATAGCCATTTCTGTTGAAAAACTAACTTTGACTCAGATAAGCACAATCCCCATTGAACTAAAAAAATTATTCTGTTATTTATCAGACAAAATTTAAAGACATTATTTCACTAGTTTTGAATTTTAGTTTTTTATAAAGGCAGACAAACGTATTAGTGTTAAAACTAAGAAAAGGCTACATTAGTGTCTGAGTATTAAAACTTCCTATTTCAGCTTACCATGAATCAATACAGAAATCAATACTTTTGTGCCACTTGGTAAAAATAAATCTAAGCAAAAGCACTGACAGCTCTGCAATCCCAAATCCTGTTCCTAATAGGTGAGACAATCCCTCACCCTAGTTTACAAGACCAGGTTCAATTCAAAGAGCAGCTGTGGTTTTGCACGTGGCATTTAGTGCTATGGCTTAGTTGACACAATGTTGTTTGGTCAAATGTTGGACTCTGCGACCTTGGAGCTCTTTTCCAACCTTAATGACTCTGTTCTAATTTTCTCCTCCCTGCTTCCCAGACCTGTGAGCTCACGTGCAGCAGAGTCAGCTTTGAAGGGATCTTCTGCCTCACAGCTCAGAGATTCTCAAGCAGAAAAAACTAACATGCCATGGGGAAAAATTACCAGCAAGACAATAATTAGGTGTAATTAAAAAATTTAACTGACTTGCTAGATGTGCTGATCCCTTGGAGACTGTATCTGACTAAAGCTACTCCACTATATTGCCACCTCAGTGGGTCAAAATAGGCCTCCACTGGGAAGAAAAAAGGATCCTACTCATTTTCATTCCCTGTCTCTCGTCGTTTTCTTCCCCTACTGGTACCAATTAAATCAGCACCAGCTCTCAACAAACCAAGACAGCAACACCATCCCAACTTACATCACATGAAATATTTCAACCTGCAAAGGACTAGAAGAGACCTTAATGGCCCAGGAATAACAGAGTGGCTGAGCAGAAGTGTAAATAAATCCCTCTGAAAATTTTACCTAATTCAAACTGGCTGAAAAAATAGACACCTACAAATCCAAAACTTTAGCACTTCTCATGTCACAACTCAGACAATTTCATTCTGCTGGTTGACTTTTCTGCACTATTATTTTCACAGTGTCAAAGCAGAAAAGGAAAATCTCTGCTCCATTTTCTCACAAGTGATTCTGAGAGCAGGTGAGAACAATATGAAAAGCCTTCTCTTTAGATGTTTTGTCTGTAAATTGAACCTGCAAACCTGAGTTCACACCTCTCGACTTCTGAGTCAGTTTTTGGGAAGAAAGGGTAATGAAGGGGTATCAGTTTTTAATAGGAAGAAAGCATATAATTTAGATGTCTAACCATTTTCCCATACATTATGTTATACTGTAAAATAGAAAATTTTTATTGAATTCAGTTATTATTCTGAATTAGCTCATTGAATTAAATCACAATTAAGGGCAAATTCAACAACTGAGTGAAGTTCCTGGGAACTATTTCAACTGCAGTGATTTTAACTAACACTTTAGATTATTTTACATGGACTTCAGGCTTCAAGTTGACCCTTTGCTAAAATCCAGCACCAGCTTTTTTCTTAACGCAGAAAATGTATATGTAATATAAAATATGTAATTAGAAAACAACAACAACAACAAAGAAGTGAGGAGGAAATCTAAAAATGCTTCTTCTGTTGCTTTTTAGTTTTAGTGACTTGAACACAGCCTCTTACCAGTTGTAAGGTAATGCTAAGTGCTGTTTTCTCAGTGGTGTCAGGAGGTCATGTCCTTCCTCCTGACGCAGCAAGGCTTGCTTTGAAGCCAACACTGGATCCTGTTCTTCAGGGTCATCTCTAACCGAGATCCAACTATCTCCAAAGAGGTAGATTCCACAGCTTCTTTAAACGACCTGTCCTAATGCTGGCCACCATCATGTTTCCCCTTTTACAGCTTATTTCTGTGATGTGGCAAATATGGAAATAATATAAATACTACTTCTTAATGCCATAAACCCTAAAAACATGGATTTACACCAAAGCAAGAAATTTATTTGTGCTAATGCAAACTTGCTGTAAGATACTGTTTAGCACTCACCCACACAGCCAGATTCAATGTATGTTCCCTGCATTTTGATTCTGATACATCTTGAGCTTTGAGCAATTGCTTTCCTAAACACCTTGTCCCAGTTTCCAAGAATCCATCTCCAACTAATTCTGAGAGCAAGCAAGAAATAAAATAGAAAGCAGCATTCCAGATTAAAGAAAGTTGTTAGTAACTCAAAATAATGAGTAAAATGGAAACAAGACTGACACTGAAATATTAAATAGATGAGTACCTGAAGACAAGTGGAAATTGTCACTCCAGAACAATATTTGAAACTGTTTAATCGTATTCTGAATTACATGCTTTCCAGTTACTCGAAACACAACTAGAAAACTTCCCATTACCCAAAAGCAAGGTGTCACTTGATGTTTAACATGTATCAAAACCCCTTTGAATACACTAAGACTCAGTGAGCTTTTTAGACACAATGCTTTTCTCCTGTAATAAGTGATCTTTGAAATTGTTCCATTTAATAATATACCTAGACTAAGACCTTTGACAAATGCATGTCTAAGTAGAATATCAAAGAAACATTTCATGTATGTAAAGGTCTGCCTTTCCTATTAGCAGCCTCAAAGGACATGTATTTTAAAAGGAATAAAACACCATTTATTAAAGGGATTTTTGCCATGTTTCTGGTTTGGTGTTTTGGTTTTGTAGGGTTTTTTTGTCTGTGGTTTTTTGTCCGCTGGGTTTTTCTTGCAGAGGAACTAGTGTACCTCTAGCCCTACCTCTCTGAGGTCTTAGCTGCACATTCCATGAGCCAATGGAGATTTCATTGTGAAGGGAAGAGCCATAACAGTTCCTCTCTTTATGCAACTACTCATTACCAGACTTGCTATGTGGGTTGTATTTATTTTACAGTCTTCAAAATGATTCACAGAGTTCTGAAAGGCCAGCAGAAGACTGCACAGCTGTAAAGGGTAACCTGCCCCACAGTAAGCCTTTTAGAATTACAGCACAGCAACGCAGCTACGCTGTAAAAAACTTACAGGTGAAGGCTCACACCAACCAGAGAGATCACCTCTGGCCTGTAATCATATTTACTCTTTAGCACGAAACTAATTCCATATAGGTGGTATAATCAATACTATCTGCATGCACACAATCGCACGTCAGCATCTTTGTATGTATAACACAACATTTTCAAGAAATGTGACTATCATGTTTTTGTCTCATTCTTAGTTATCCAGCTTTCTTTCCTGGGATAAAGTATTATTGGTTAGTACTACACCTGCTCTGTATCTGCTCAGAAGGGAAATGAGATTGAAAGTTAGTCGTTAATGTTCAGAAGCCTGAAAATGTATTTAACTTGTTTAGTAGTGATTTCATAGCTCTCTATTTGGAAAAATGTATTTAAATGAAAGTATGAAATTATTTAAGTTTCCAATTATTTTATTTGTTTCATGCCAGATAAGAAACTTAACAAATTGATCTTTCAATACTAATATTAAATTGGAGTTAAACTGGTATCAGAAGAGAAGAATGTTTGATAAAACTGTTACGATGAAAGTTAGAAAACTTCTATTCCAGTTGATAGCTCACATAAAAGTAGAAAACAAATAGACTGGTTATGGAAACGATAAATTTGAGAAGACTGCTTATTTTGACAACCCAGCCAAGAGGCTGAGGAAGATGTCTAAAGATTTGATGTCAGGCTGTTCCTTAGCGCTTCTCTAAGATCTACTATAAATTCCAGGTGTGACCAACAGAACATTACATCCATGTCCAAAAAATAGATATATTCTAATAGTTACAGAAACTCCTTCATGGTTACAGAATTTGTAGGTCTACCAAAAACTGAAGATTCTCTGAAGGTCTAGATTGGCCATGGCAATTAGTACTAAATTGGACATCACCTAAAATTCTCATTAAAGGGCGTTTTTGTTTCTCCACTTTTCTTCAGAGATTTTTCACTCACTCATTTAAAAAAAGCTGAAAGAGAGAACCAGGTTATGAAAAAAGTAATACCCAATTCTTCTACCCAAATTTGAGCTCAGTCTGACTGGAAGGGAAAATGCAGGTATATTTTTATAGTTTTATTTAGAGCTCAGGTCAAATCCAATTTTTCTCAAGCTGCAAGTTATGATACTAAGGAACTATTTACAGTAAGGCAGTTCCCCCCTGTCACTGTAAGATAGCTTTCTCTAGTTTCAGCAGGGTAGCTTGTAACACATCTGATTACTGGAACTTTCTGCTACAGATGGAAAAGCCAGTATCTGGGAAAAAAATGAAAGCTGGTTCTGCCAATTATATGATTGATCTCTCACTTTGAGAGATAGTTCTCAATGCTTTGAGAACACTGGCAATGTTCTATTTTCACAGTTTTGATATATCACATACACATTTCTCTGCATTTGGTGTGTTGAGATCCAAAGTTTCAGAGCTAAATGAGGAGTGAAAAGGGGGAAAATGCAAACCTATTTATACACAATGTCACACTCGATGTCAGTATTAACATCTCAAGCTTAAGGGTACTCGCGACAGAGGTCTTTGCCAATATCTTTTTTTGTTTACCATCTTGTTTAGTCTCCATTAAGAGCTAATAACAGACAGGACTAATTATTTTCATGGATATTTGTGGAAAATAAAGTTTTCAATGACTGTGTTACAAAGATGTGATGAGGGAACACCTCTGTCAGATCAGAAAGTTTGAAACCTGCCAATCTGCAGCAGAATTTCATTCATGCGCTTTGTTAATGACCACAAGGAAAAAGAAACAGTATGTGCCTTAAGAGTTTTTTACTGTAAAAATAGGTAGCCTGAGATCTTGAAGCTGCCAACTTCCTATCTGCCTCTGAGGTAAGCAATGGCTGTATGAGCTGTGCAGGATGGTCTCCTTATTACATAGTCTACAAGGGCTGATAATATCAGATGTCTGTTCTTTCATACAACTGCTGCTATGTCTGCTTATCCAAGAAGAGTAGGCTAGCTAAGGGCAGAACTATGGTTGTCTGAAATGTGATAGCAAGAACAGCTTTTCTGCTCAGGGATTCTTATTCATCCTCCCATTTCTAAATGTTTTCTTGTCATTTGGGGCGGGCTCTGTGGCAAATGTTACATTAGCTGGATACAACTTAGCAGTTGCGCAATCTAGTGCAAATATTTTGTGCAAAGTTGTTAGCATAATGAATGAAGAAATAAAATAATTTTTTAAATCTTCAGGCTATTTGGAAAAATAATATACAGTGGTGCTGCTTTCCACCACTAGGGAAAGCCATTAAGCCACAGGACTCTTTAATTGAAATACCAAAGCAGTAAAACTCCTGGACAACATTAACTTTAAATGAGAGTTTTCATATTCCCCCAGTCTTTTCGACTGCCATAACAAGAACTACAGAAGTGTCATAGCTGCCTGAAGCAAATGAGGATAAAAAGTTAAGCTAGACAAGTGCTGTTCATTAGAATAATTTATTCTGAGATCATTCTTCTGCTCTACATCCTCTTTAAAACATGTAATTTTGGTACCTCCCACACTACTTTTTATTGACAGTAAGTAATCTAGGAGAGAAAGGGAGGATTAAAAAACTGTATGTATCCTTTAATGGCAAAAGTTCTAGATGCATCAGTTGCTCCATCACTGTGTATGTTTCAAGTGCACATATTTATGAAGGAAAAAAGAAACTAAACTACCACCTGTTACAGAACAGTATTTAACCTGCAGCAGTTCCCAGTTTAACCACTTACTGAGGAGAACGGACCAGTCAGAAAAAACACAAAACAACTGAGGCAGAAAGGCACCCCTGGAGATCATCTTATCCAGCCTTGTTGCTCAAAGCAGACTCAAGTAGAGAAGGTTGTTCAGGGCTGTGTCCAGTTGGGTTTTTAGTATCTCCAAGATGGAAACTCCACTAACTCCATGGGCAACACTGAACAATCTTCACAGTAAAAGTATTTTTTTCTTATTTTTATATGGAATTTCCTGTATTTCCATTTTTGTCCATTGCCTTTTGTCCTTTCAGTGTGTCTGAGACAAGTCACCCCAAAAGCATTTGAGAAGCTTCGTGGATACTTGTGCCCTGTTTCTATGCCCCTCCAGCAGATATCAAACTTCGCAATTTCTTCCAGGAAAAATCTTGGTTTTCTTAGAAAATTTATGTGGTTTTCATAGGGAAGGTAGATCTTCCTCTTATGCTTATCTAAACATTAAAACAATAAGAATATCCAAGCAGATTTAAGAAACTTATTCTTCATCTATTATTGGATTAGAGAGGTGGTCTGTGGCACAGCATGGAGCCAATCCCGGATTTTCTCAGAAGAAAACAAACTGCTGTAAAACAGTAATCCCTCCCAGGGCATTAACAACACCTTGCACCAAGCCCATGGTCTTTGTAGAGAAAAAATCATTAGCCAAAAATAAAGGTCCCATGCCCCCTTACAGCACCTTGGTGCTTGCTCATGGTGAAGAGCACATACACCTCCTTCTGCAGGAGGAGTTAGCAACACTTCTGATTGTGCCCTTCAGCATGATCTCTTTCAAATTGCTATGTCTGATTATGTGACAAAGAAAAGTGCAGAGGATGTAGGCACTCTGAGAAAACAGATTTCTACTTCAAGAAAGATACACTATTCTCTGTTAGCAGGTTATTCTCTGTTAGCACTTGGACATCATATGCTTAGTGAAAGAAACAGAAAACTCCTTCTGGCTTTCAACAGAGGGGAAGTTTTCATGGGGAAAAGAAGGCAAGAGCTTCTGTACATCAGGAATTGCACGTTCTGTTAAAATTCATACCAAACACTTCCACTGGCCTTATGAATTAAGGCAGAAAAAGAACTGTTCATTCCAGGATAAAAGTCCCATTACTTGCTGGAATTCAGTAAAATTTCCTCTAAGCATAAGGTGAAACAGCCCTTTGCAGAAGGTGGGGAAAGATAACAAGAGGTCTTTTTAATTCTGAGCTGGCTATGGTGACCTTATGGGTACAAACCAGCTTACAAGAAGTTTTACGCATCATTTTAAAGTCAGAATTCTGTAGTGTTGGAAATGCTATCTACTTGGGTTAATCTGAAAGCAAAGGGATATACTTGAGAAGTGGACAAAAAGAAGTTATTGCTTTATGAAAAATACCAGGTTGCTTTTTCCTACACAGCACAGTAGCAGAGATGGATTGGCTGACTCAGGGATCAGGTGCTAAGCAACAAGCACTTCTCTCCAGTAAAACAGAAACACCTAATAAAACAGCTTCAGTTCAGGAGCTGCAGTGCTGCAAAGAGCCATTTTCCTCCCAGGTGGAACCATACAATCTCTCATATTGTGTGTTAGCAACAGGCTTGAGGGGCCACCACTGTGTAAGTCGGGTAGAGTAATGGGGCAGAGACTCCTGTGGAGTCAAAACCACTACTTGGAAAAAATCCCTTGTTCAGAAACAATGGAGCTGTTTGTCAAAGCATTTTGATAAAATGGCACTCTGAAACAGGCATATGTGCTCCATTAATTCAAACAACATTTCCACCACTCAGTACCAGTTTTTTAGAATGCCGAATTTCATGACACATGCCAGCCGGTGTCCTCGGTTGAATGCTTTCATAGTCCTGGTACCTCCCTTTCCCTCGTGCAGAAAGGAGAGCAGAGAGGACCCAACAGAGAAGTCAGGCCCTAGATCAAAGTTCTCCTGGATGTGACACTCCCCACCATATCGCAGTGGTAACTCATGCCGAGCCCTTTCTGTGCGATTCCTGACACAAACTACTCTGCTACAATGTGCTGCACTTAATCTCGTCTTTATCAAAGGGGAATAACTGTGGGATGAAATCACTTGTTCTACATTAATAAAAAATAAAATCTCAACTGTGCTACTGTGACTGTACCAGCTACAGGAAATATAGCTTACTGATGTACAAACAATGGTAATACCTACAAAGGCAATGGTCCTCAATCAGGTAATAAAAGCAGGATACAATCAGGAATGATTCTATGAAATAGATAACAGAAAAAAAAATATAGAATGGGGATATGAAAGGAAATTAGGAAATTTCTGAGAGATTTATTAGTGTATAGATCTACAGCTCTAGACCATATTAAATTACACTTTCAGACCATTATATTCTATGCAGTGAGGAATAAATCTAGACTGGCAGAGCTGGACTAGATGACCTTTACAGTTACTCTCTCATTTTTAAAGAATTTCCCAGCTTTGTCATGGAAAGAAATTATGGCAGGCCATTTTTTTCCCCTCATGGTCACAATGCAAAAGAAGGTAATAGAGAAAGTTTAAAACAAAAATTTTCCACAAAAGACTCCAATTGTGCTTCATGATGGACCATAAACCAATCTTACCTCATCTCTAGAGGATTTTGCTTTCCTGCAATAATTAACTCTGTATTTTAGTAAAGATCAGAGAGTATATAGAAATAAATGTAAACTCTCCCATATTCAATACCTATAAATTTCATTGGGGCAACCATTTCCCCAATAAGAGCAAATTAATGGTATTAACTATTTCTTTCAAAGAGAAACAATGCAGATGTGAAAATATTCTCTAATTTGTGGCAGGAATAATATACCTCAAGAACAATGCAGATAGTATTCCATATAATTAAAAGAATTTAGCACTCCCTCTGAGGAATCTAAGTATTACTGTTTCACAAAATAGATGCTTAAACAGAAATCAAATATAAAAGCTGCACATGCACATCTACTGTCTTCAGTCTTGAGTTCAAAGAAATGAGAGTCTAGAACTGGCAAAGCAGATGTGAGATTACTGACGCACATTCCCGAGACGATTTTAGCTAAGCAGCAATGAAACAACAGAAACTATGCCTTAAATCTGAGCAAGTTGCTATCCTCTCAGCTATTGCCAAAATATCATCTCCAACTTTTCTGCCATGAGGACAGATGAGTAGTGCCAAAGGTTGGCCGAGAGTTCATTCAGCCTCCATCTCACGAGGTTTTCAACACCCAGCTGGGCAAAGCCCTGAGAAGCCTTGTCTGACCTCAGAGCTGGCCCTGCTTTGAGCCAAAGACCAGAGTAGAGAACCTCCTGAGGCTGCTCCCACACTGAATTATCCTACTATCCTATGCAGTTTATGCTGGTATCTGAGGCATCTGGGGTTTTTTTTCTGTAGCAAATTCATTAGACGCCTTTCTCTTGCTGGCATCTTTCCTTCCCCGCTGTCCAACATTTTACTTGGAATTATGACAACTGGCTATCCATTCACCCAGTTTATCACCTTTTTCTGGTCCCATCATTAGTAAGAGCAATTCATGCCATGTCTGAATGTGGAGTTTAATACAGATCTGAATAGGATTAAGTGAAAGAGATTAACTGTAATAGCAGAGGACTAGACCCAGGAGGCCCCTCTATTCCTCTATGCTGATTGCACTAGTCTAAAAATAATACAAAGCCATCTTCCATTAGCAAGGAATTTATATGCTGTTTCTCTCTATCTTTTTCTCTCAGAAATGTAGAAGATTTATTTTGAAAGTAATTTTTTACCAAACTCAGATGGAATAGCAAAAATTGCCTTTGAGCACAACAATTTTATGGATATGCCAATCATTTTCCAATTGTCACAAGAAAGGAATATTTTGCTTACTGGTTAACTGTTTTACTGTTTTGTTTGTTTTATACGATACACAGTTCACTTATGACTTAGATATAAATTCTTACTCAGATTTTAACAATATGAATACTATTTTAATTACTTATTTTTTGTCTGTTTCATTTGTGAAGTGCTGCATTCAAATGAAAGGATACATATAATATTGTTTAGATGGTTTCTACTGGGCGTTTATAAGCTGGCCAAATCCTGGAACCACTATTCCAACTTGAGAATGTGAGACATGCTGCTCTCCTGTCTGAATCTGATATATAAACCCACAAATATCCCACTGAAAAAAACCCCACGCCAATGTGTAGGCATTCAAAGCTGCCTGCGGCCAGTGGGATGATTGAGGCTGTGGGACACGATGGTGTTTCAGACTCATGAAAGCAAAAGGTAAAAATTTCCCATTATGTTTCTTTTCCTTGTCCTACTTTCCCTTAGTTAATTTTTTAAGTGTTGTTCTTTCTAAATGTCTCCCAGAGCAAAGGGCTGTCTATACCTGAACTATACTAGATTAGGCTGATGAGAAATGAATACAAGCTCGTGATGCCTTCACAGCACAATTGCATTTTCTTCTCTGCATTGCGTTATATGAAACATTTTACTAGCACTTTTGCCTCTGAATAGACTTTGAGACTTTTAAAATAACTCCAAATCAGATTATTCTATAACTTCATAAGCCTCTCCAGCTCAGTTTCCACTGCAATGCAGTGAGTTTCTTCCATTTCACACATGTGGACCAAGTTACCATCACAGCCTTATTTCCTTATTACATGCTCACTGATAGAAAAGGGAGCAAGGAGTTGAAGTTGTAGAAGAGGCCAAACAACTCCCTAAGGCTACAAAAACTAAGGTGAGATGTGACCAGTATAACCTACAGGAGAAAGATGTGTCTTAAATGCTCCAGCCACCTCCAGAGAGGGATATCTGGGTGCTCAGCTTTTACCAGCCAAGCTCTGCAGGACCTTCATAAACATACAAGTACTTGAGAAGAAACTCAGGCACCACAGCAGCTCAGTGTTGGGCTTTTCTACTGAGGCACCCAGGAGCCTACTTGGAGACCAGTCTGAGACAGCTATTTTTGAGAAGTCTAGACATCATGAAAAATTACAGGTTTTTCCCTTGTGAAATTTCAACAGCATATGTGCTACTTTTAGTTAAGGTTTGTGTTTTCCTACCTTTGCAGTAGAAGCTAGAATGTGCACAATTATATTTAGACTGTAAAGGGCTAACTTGCAACAAAGCAGTGAAGAAATGATTTTTAAAATAATTTCTTACTGTGGCAATTAGAGACTGAATTTTTTTCCAATTATTTCCAAAACTGTCCATTATGTTTATTTAATTTCTGGATAGTTACTTTAAATCCAGTGCAGTTTCTTACCTGGGAATATAAAAATCCAATGGTTTTTAACTGGAACACAACTATAATTTTTCTACATTAAATAATTATTACATTTTTTAAAGAGAGTTTAAAATTTCCTTTGCTGATGATTAAAGCATATAAGTCTGTAATCTATCTGCAAGTTTCAGTATTATTTATATATATATATTTAAATGGAGATGAAAGACCACAGCAAAGAAGTAACAGTAATTCAAATATTAACAAAAATTATGGAAAAACTATTGGAAAATATTTTTCACTATGCACATAGGTTAAACTGGACTTTGATACCAACTGCTATATTTTTATTCTAATAACAATTACATGTCTAACTATAGACTACTGTGAAAACAGGGAGGAGAAAAAGAAAAAGGGAGCCTTGTTATTTAAACACTGCCATAGCTGGACTCCAAACATTTTTAAGAAGAAAATGTACCAACTCCATCTGTTGTAATGGTACAATGACATTCTAGAATTCAGACACCTACTTAAAATCTGTGCAACTGATTTTTAATTTTTTCTCTACAAAATTTTTTGTTAATTTACAAATATTGATAACAAAAAAATTCACCAAACAGAAATTCTTTAAATACTGTGATATTTACAATTATAGGAAACTGCTAGTTTTTCAGTGGGGTAGTTTTGGTAGGGTTGGATTTTTTTGGTAAATCACTTTGCAGTATGTAATGTATTTTAGATGTCATTTTAAAAATAAGATTTTTGCAATAAATTGATGGGTAGCTTGCGCACAGGTTTATTAGGAAACTAATATGCACATGTTCTGCACTTTTTAAAATGCTAGTTATTGGGTACTACGATTAAAGGGTTTTATAAAAACATGCATATTTGATTCCAGAATTTTCATCCCAAAACTATGCAGTTTAAGTATTTTCACTTTTACTTCCTTTCAGCCTTTCTGCACAGAGGAACAGAAGTAAGGGAAAATCAACCACTTAAGTAGAGTTGGACTTTAAAGTTTTCAAAATAATGAGGTTTTGGTAAATTCTTCTCTCTGTTGACAACACCCAAATACATACATTTTGAATTCAACTTTTAAACAGCATCTTTCTGTCTTTTTTCTGGAGGGGCTTGTAGGAGGCAAGAAACACCTCAAAATAAGCATAATTGAAGTATAAGTTATTTTGGCTAAAATTTACTGTCTCCTCTCCAATTTTATATTATTAGCTTACTATTAGCCAAAACACAGGTTTTGCAATATATCCATAAACAAATCTTCTTCACTTAAAGTATTCTCAATAAGATCACTGTTGCAGCCAACTGACCCTTGCCTGGCCAGACTGAGGCATCCCCACCAGCTCTGCTGAGAAAACCCAATGAGCTGAACTGGTACAGACACCGTGGGAGGGCTGGAGAGAGGGACAGCTGCAATTGTAACCCTGCTCAAAGCCCTTGTCCTTGCTGCCTCACTGGCAGAGTAGAAAGGAGAGTCCCTGGCTCACCATGGGTGCTCACTACAGCAGGAATTGCTGTTAATTATGTGATTGAGAGTCACGAGGCTGCACTTCAACCACATGGATGGTTATACAATGCTGAAGAGGAAAAAAAGATGTCTGCCGAAGTTGTGCCAACTTAATACAATTTGCAGCACAAGGACTCCAGCTGATAGCTTTTATTTGATTTTTCCCTTATTAAAAGTAAAACTGGAACATTAAAGATAGTGCATGGGTACATATCTACACGTGTAAATTCAGCAAAATCCCAATGGTACAAAACCTTGATTTATCTCCTCCACCCATTACTCAGCGACCTGTTTCAGAGGTATGAACTTGAAGTGGCACATTTTACTACTAAACTTATCTTATTTTCAAATGCAAATAAAATAACTAAGGAAACTCCTCTAATTAATTAAACAATTTAAAATAGACTGGATATCACATCAAAGTGAGAAGCTGTTATTTTTCTGTCACTTTTCCTAAAACAAGCCAGTCACTATGTATTGCTAAGAACACATGAACAAGTGAGCATACAGTGGAAAAGGCAAAGGGATAATGGGAGACAGAAAGGGAGAAGAAACAAGGTCAATAATGTAAGTTTATTTGTGTAGGTTGCAGCCTGTTGTATATAGTAGGGAGTTATGCAAGAAAAAGTAATCTTGCTTTCTAATACATACAACAGCCTTTTCTTCACATTGCAATGCTGCTTCTAGGCTAAGGGAAAGTTGTATTGATCCAGTAAGGAGCAAATTATTATTAACCTGCTATTGAACTTCTTTTGACCCATGACTCTATCTCCCTCCTAAATAACCACATTATTTTCCTTCAACAGAAACAAAGCACAGCACACCAAGAAAATTCCTACACAGAAACCATAATGAACTCGAGAAACATGATATACCAGAGCTTTCATCTCTTGTGCCCCAAAAGTTCAAGACAATTTTAACTGTGCTGTTTTCTACCTACAGAAATAGATCACATTGAACACCTGCTTGCACATCAGATTAGCAACAGCTCAAACAGTTTGCCTCAGTTTAATAAAAACATTAACACTCTGTGTTGCTTTCTTTTACAATAGTGAGGATGAAAAATAGAATGCAAGAACAACTTGGCTAGAAATCAACATAATGCTGGAAAGAATTTCTAGAATGGGAAAAAAACCAAAGTAGTGAGGAAAATTTGTATGTGAGGATTCAGAAACACCAGAAGAGGGTACAAGAGATGTTTAATTCACAGACACAACACAAATTAGTTTTTGTTTTGCTATGGTATCAGCTATCACATTGGTTATGTCCAGTGGACACAAGCAAACCCTGTTCACTTTCCAAGGCTGCAACTGAAAGGCACCCTTGACCAGACAGTTTTTGATTGCAATGGCAGGTCAACAATATAAATAAAACTGTGAAAACCAGTGATTTTATGCAAGTTTAGTATCCTGACAGTCAGAAAAATGCTAGACTGCCACATTCTTGTGATCACTTTAAAATACAACAATTTGAACCTGCTGGGATTTTACAGAATGGCTTTTAGCAGATAAACAACAACCAGGCACTTCTACATTACCATAGTAATTTTTTTAACATCATCCACTTTGTTTACAGCACAAAAAATAATACCATTTCTGCAGTGGTAATTTAATTCAGCAGTTTAGTTTCTTGATCAAAGATTTTTCTTTTCTGTAGAGCCATGTATAAAAGCAGCAGAAGCAGTTGAAGTCAGCACAATTGTAAAAAGCCGCTTTTCTGCAGAAAACCTTCACAGTTAAAAGGTAATCAACCTGCTCACATCAGTGGCTGCAAAAATTCAAAAGGAAAGAGGCCTGGAATTGTAAGGGGAATTCATCATTAACTAGTGGGATGCATTTTTAGTCCAAAGTTATTTAACATTTCTATCAATGGAGTCAAAAAAGAATGAAAACATAACTGAATAAAGGTAACACAGAATCAAAGACCAGCGAATGACACAAAACCTGAATGCTGAGTGAGCAGCATGGCTTCTACTCCAGGGAATTCAGTAAAAGGGAAAAGAAAATAGAGGAAAAAAAGAGAAGAAATTAAATGTGCATGCTTTCTATTTCACAGAATATGCACATTAAAAAATATAATTTCAGAACAAGGAAATGCCACAGCAGATCCCAGATTCCTGGAGCTTCAATACTCCTTGTTATGGACTTGGGAATCATGGGGGCCAAGTTTGAGGGTCCAGAACCCTGACCCTCACATATTTCACACTTAGGGTTGCTTCAGAGACATGGATTATTTAGCAAGCATACCCAAGAAGTCACAACATGACCAACCATGTACAATGTTATTGTATTTAATAACAAAGAATGCAAGATAGAAGCTTTTAGATTGGGAATATCAGTCTTGGGAATATCTTGCAAGTAAGTGATTTGAAACACTATCATTACAGAAAAAATAAAACTAAAACCAAGTAACAAACATACTTTCATTCCAAGCTATGCTTAAAGGCAGTAACCAGTCCTTTAAACATTTAAATAGAGAAGTAGAGAACAGGAAAGGTTATGCAACCTTTCCATGCAGCTACTAGAAATTTATGTGCTGTGCTGGCATATATACTTTAGGAAGGATGCTCAAAATACTTTAGGATTGAAGATTTGAAGATTTGAAAGAATTATGAGAATGAGGAAAGGATGTGAAAACAATCTTTGAAGAAAAACGTAAGATGCTCATTCTAACTCTTTAAAGCAAGAGAAGTCTACAAAATTATTTGATTATAACCTGTAAAATCCTATATTGGGGGATAAATTTGGTAACAAAAGATGTTTAAATCCAGAGGATAATGGTATATTTGTAACTATGGTTGGACACAGAAGCCAGGTAAACACAGGCTAATAGGTGAATACTTCTAACAACAAGAGCAATCAGGGATTGGAGCTACTTAACAAGCCTGGTGGAGTGTTCTTTAGCACTGGGACCTTATACAAACAATTGAGGCACTACGGGTTCAAATTCAGCTAAAGCCACCTGGTAGAAGCTGCTCTTTACTTTAGGAAAATCGACTGGCTTGCGGTATACACAGCACAGAGTCACAGTATTCTCTCTTTCCCTGCTATTCTAGCATAATGAAAACATTGACTTCTATAAAAACCACAAACCAAACCCAAAAAAACCCTCCAGCTCTTTCACTACTATCAGAGCAGAACCTTTGCACTCAACTCATGTGCATCCAGAGGCTTCCATTTACAAATAATCTGAAATCTTTGTGAAAAACTATAGCTGCTGATTGTAAAAAAATATTTTGTAATAGGAAAGCCACTCTTTTAGTGATCTTTACGACACAATTTGAGCATAAAGTATGTGTTTTCATTGTCTTATTTGTTATCTGTAGATTAATAAAATTTTACTGTGGACAGATACAAGTTCCTTGTGTGTTATCTGTACTCCCCCATTCTTTATCTGCTCACTGCACTATTTATTTGAGATTTTAAGAAAAGTTCTGCCCAATTTATTTCAAAACCTTTGGCTCTGCTATGTGGCAAAGATGTATGCACCAAAATACTTGGGTGTCATCACTACAAAAAAGAAACTCTGGTCCTGCATGATAGCAGCCAGCTTCCAGAGACAGCATCAGCAATACTCAGCTGCAAAGGGCTGTAAATGCTTTGTGAAGGGCTCCTTTCCATTTCCCCGGGGACAAATCAATAGTCCAAGCTTCCTTTTTCTGTTTACTTCACGCATTTTGCTCCATAGCCAGTCAGCAGATCAATACTGATTTGTATTCTAAAGAATTAATAACCTTTATTTATTTTTATAAAGGGAAAAGCTCCTACTAAACTTTCAAACAGATGCTGAAAATTTAATGGCATTATAGAGAGAGATCCTTTAATGGTAATGATGCACAAGAAGGATTAGCTGATACTGGTGGAATTTGGGGTGTTAACAGTTCAAATGTTTTGTGGATGGATATCCAAAGTAAATGAAAAATGCTTGTTGTCAATTCTACGCTTGCTGTTGCTCATTAACTTCCATACCAGTTTTGAGAATCTTCCAGTTCCTGTGTGCATCATTTATTTTTGTACAGAATTTGGATTATGTGATAGAGGGAACCAAAGGAAAAAAAAGATGATACCTTAAAATAAAAGCTTTTGTCACTGCACAATGTCAGGAACTTAACATATACTGAGAAAGAAATGTCACTGAGAGATGAGTATTCTCTTGATATATGGAAAGTGCTATTGGGCGAATGTCTTATCACATCTAAAATATGTTGTGATCTTCTAACTTCATTTTTTGGACACACTTAAAAATGAGCAAGTTACTGCAATTTTCTTTTTGCATCCTATACAGTAGAACCCCTTCCTTTACATTTATACTTGCATTCCTGAGGTCTGAATGTTAAAAACAGTCACGTGCATTAGAGCTCGCCTTACCTGAAAAGAAAAACAAACGCTTCCCACAAGCTTTCCTGCCATTAGCAGGCCTTTCAAAGTACCTGCAGTAAAGGGGTTGTCTGACAACGCTTAGCATATTGCAGTGACAGAGACGTTGGGAAGAAGGTTTCTAGCCACGCAGGAAACTGCTGTACTTCCCTTTCCATCAGCAGCAAGTAAGTCAATGCAGAGATACCACACTGCATTTCAAAAGATACCAGACTGCTACGTTCTACATAAAGGAATAAAAGGCTGCTGTCCATCCCGCATCTTAACAGCAAAATCAAGAATTCTGAAGTATTTCTTTGAGACCTAGTTATTGTCTGAACAATAGAAATCAGTACAACAGGAGCAGTCCAAAAGAGGTTTGAACACCACTATAAATCCAAGACTGTCTCTTATCACAAGCACAGAGCAATGACTTTTGTTAATGTTATTTTTACTCACATGGTACAAAGCAGTTTCTGGTCCAGGTGTGCCCATGACTTCTTGTCTCAATGACTCCATTTGTAAACTAGGCAACAGCGAGTAATGACTTGGACTACTACTCTTGTCTCCCTTCTTTTTGGACTTTTTCCCAGTATCCTTTTTGCTATTCCTTTGAAACATGTAGTCTTCTTGACCTATTTTCTCATTGCTTATATAGCGAAGCAATGAATTTTCTGTTGAAAGAAAAGTAATGCAAAACATCATTGTGAATTGTTGCCTGCATGTAAATCCTGCTTCCAAAATACGCAATATTCTTGCTAAGATCTGCTGTCAATTTTAACTCTTCAGGACTATTGCACTAACAAAACCCATTTGCTTCTTTGGTTCAGATATAATAAGAAAGCAAACTTTTGGTAGGGAAAATTCAGGATCCTTACAGTTTTCTGGTATATTTTAAATAAAGGGAACAAAATATAAAAGCTGCACATCAATAAATTTTTCCTTGGAGTTTAAAAAAAATGAGCAATGATGGACTTAGGATAACTTTTGGAGGTTTGTTACTTTTTTACCAGGAGTTCCAATGAATACAAAGGCCACACATTTTAAAGTAATTTGCTCCGAACATTCTTGGAGATCATTCACCATATCATACATACTTTCCCTGAATACTCTTCCAGCATGTACCAATTTGTAGCTGAGACTTCCTGACCCAGAAGCAGTGTCTGTCAATTTAGGAAACCTCAGCAGATTTCTCTTTCACAGATTGTCTGGTTTTTCCTTGCATTAATGTGAACTTCTAGTATCCACAATCTGCTGTGGAAAGAGATTCTTTAACTTCAACATGAACTGCACCAGCTCATTTTCCTTTTAACCAGCATCCGACACAGATATTTGATCTCTTTGCTCTTGTTTCAGATTAAACACTGACAAACCTATTTCCTTACTTCATTCCACACAAGGTTTTATAAACCTTTTATTATGACCTGTTTAAGTTCCCCAAACTGATAATGGCCAGCCTGCTTAATTGGCCCCAGTTTGGAAGTCAATTCATGCATCTGATTAATTTTTGTTGTCTCCTAAACCTTCTTGAATTCAACTGTGTTTTTCTTAAGAGATTAAGAGACTGGAATTGCACACACAAAGCACGAGCAACAACTGACACAGCAGCATAAGAATACTTCTAAATTTGTCTTGTATTCTTTTCCTAATAATTCCTAAGTGTTTCCTTTTTTGATCCCTACTGAATATTTAGTTAATATTTTTACAGAAATAGCTATCATTACTGTAACATCTTGTTCCTGGCTGATAAGAGCAATCACAGAGGTCACAATTTTGTATGTGGAGTTATGTATCCAAGCCTCAGAAACCAAAATTTTGAAGAACTTATCCTCTTTGATTTTGAGGTAAGTCCCATGCTGCTCTAGAATGTTTTTCATACAAAAAGAACTCTTAAAGACAAAGAAATGTGGTATATATTTCTCATTTAAGCATAAAAATTATTTATCAGTAGTAATCATACATTTTGCTCTCTAGTATTATAAAATTAAGACCAGTTTCAAAATGGATGGGATAATACAGCTGTATCATTGAAATGCCAACATGAATTTAAGACAAACTGCATGGCTTTGCAGTCACAACTTTCTTTTGCCTGGTTAATCAACTTCCTCAATCCTAAAATAGACTCTGCAAAAAATACAAAATAAAGAAAATACTGAAACAGGTTTACAAACATATACAGCTAAGTAAGCTGCAAAATGATGTTGAAATATATAGCTAAAAGCAAGACAAAACCCTTAATGCCTTGTATAAGATGTGTGTTCAGATCACTTACCTCTCCTAGTATCCCTTTTTATTTTATTGGGGTCTTCATAATCTCCCACCCAGTTATATTCTACTGGCATAGAAATAGGCCTCAACTTCCCTGGAAACAGAGGAAAAAATCGAGATCATGCACCATAAGGCAGCATTAAGCTAACATTCTTTAGAAGAAAGAACAAATTACATGCTAAGCTGCCGTGCTACAGGGTTGCTTACGAAAGAGGATCCAGCATTGCCTCTGAACAAGAGGTTAAGACAGGAGTTCTGTTCTCTTTAACAGAAAAGAAGCAGCTAAGTATTTAATGGATTTTCTTTTTAAGTTTAGAAAATAAATCCAGCGCCCTACAAAATCACATTGGAGTGACGTCTGACACTGACAAACATATTTAAATTACTTTAGTTTTCACTGAGCAATATCTACTTTTTATTCTGGAAGCCCCTGGCACCCACACAGGAGAACTGTTTTAAAGCATATGTGAATTGTCGGTAACAGAAACTTGTGCATATCATTGAAGCACTTTCACAAACAGCATATCTGCTTGTGGGCTTACAAGATCCATCAGTGACCAAGTAAGAAAGGAAGCACAAAACCTCTATGTGTAATTTCTTTTGTAGCATTTCATCCACAGATAGCAAAGTATGTTATCTTTGCTAAATTCACCTGGACTTCAGACAGCAAAAGACAGAATAGATGAAGACTATCCTATCTTTTAAATTTTGATTGGAAGCTGCTGAACTGATTTTAAAAAATGCTGTAAACTATGATTTCTCTTTAAGGATTGGACATATATAGTTGGAAATCAGTGAAATCAGTGTGCTATGGAACTTAGTGGGGCCACTAAGAGTGTTCTGAATCCTTTAGCAAGTTAAATAGTGTATTGAAACAATACAGTAGCATAGCACATGGCATATTATCTGACAGACTGAAAACAAAATGTTTTCCCAACAAGATCAGCCCTTGCTCTTTTTAAAATCAATCTACCAGTCACAAACCCAAAAAGTGAGTAAATAATTTGATTTTAAAAGTAGCAAAGCTAGAAGTAAAAACTTCAAAAGTTTTGTAAATTATTTTAGCAGAAAATTCCTACATAAAAGTCTTACTCCACATTTTTGAGGTTAAATCCATGATACACTGAAAAAAAGAGACATGTTTATAATGAAAACAAATATTCAAACATGTCTATCTCCCTGCTGAAGTACTGTGTCCATGGAAAACACACCAATACCATGCAGGCAGCATAATGGTAAAAGTTTTTATTATCTTTTTAAAAAGAAATTGACAAAAAAGCTGTATGTTCTGTACAGACCATAGGATAAGCTCACAAAAACATCACTACTCAGGAAAATCACATGTATTTTAAACTTTTCACTAATCATTCATTTTACTATTTAGGGACACATATTTAAGTCTGATTGAAGCTGGTGAGATTTAGTGCACAAAGTCATTTCCTGAGTGGGGATGTATTTGGCTCATGTTTACTTGATCAGAAGCAGTTCTCAACAGTTTCTTTTTCTAGAAATAAAACTTTCTTTTCTTTGTGAGGCTGAACAATATCTTATTAATAGGAACTGCACACTTAATAAAACAGAAAAGCTACAAAAATTGTGTAAAATCTGATTGTTATCAAAAGTAACAACAAATTTTCTGCAAAACCTTCAGCTGTTCAAATGACCTGCTTTTGTATCTGACATTAAAACTGCAATGATCAAATTTGTTTCTTTCCTTAAACTCAAGTTTCATTTGCTTGTTACCTCTCCTAACAACCCTGTTTTTAACCCATATGGATTCCCTAATCTCTTTTCCATGTGGAGGACACTCAGGAAAATTTTTATCTATATGTGAACAGGAGCTTTCCAAGGCCAATTAACAGCAACTATATAACAGCTAGAAGCCAATAAGAGCATGAAAGAGAAATATCTTTGTTAACATTGTCAAAAAATGTCAGAAGATTCCAATAAAGAAATTACAGAGGGCCCTATTAACCTCTCATGAAGGAGGACTGAGAAAATTTTTGTAAAAAAATTAACACCATCACAAAATTAAAGATAAGTATATGTTAAAAACAATTATTTCTCTAGACCTGGGAACTCTCTTTGACCTTCTTTAATGGGTCACCATAAGGCAGAAGAGTGTAATTGTCATTTTCCAGATTTCTGTGAAACCCTAAGGTCATGCCTACCCACAAACCTTATGTTAACAAATGCCATGTGGGAAACTTCAGAATGTAATGCTGAAATGGTAATATTTTTAGAAAATACACTTAAATGAAAACGGACTTGATGATGTGAATTCATTAAAAAGGAAGTGAGATCAAAAGCAAAAGGCTGTAAAACAAATGTGTTAAATAATGACTGATTTCCAATGGAGTCTTTGACCGATGTCTTTATGACCCTTTCTGCTAACAGAACAAAAAGGCTAAAAAAGCTATCCTATAACAAAATAATGGATTCAGCAGTCCTTGAAGAAGAAATGTGTTCTTCTTCACTCTGGACCACCTGTATTAAAATTTAATGTCTGTAACAGTGAGTACATCTCTGTTAATGGAACTGACTGCAGACACCAATTGTAATATCTGAAATACTGCAGTAATAAAACTGGTATATCAATTTTGAAAACTTAGCAGTTATTTTGCACAGAATGGGCATGGTTAGAAAACACTTGGAAACATTTTGAAATCAAAAGGATACTGAAGAATTTTCAGCAGGATGGTGTACTTTTGCAGAAAGGGTGCATTTTTTGAAAATGCAACCTTTAATGTTGTGCAAACACATTGCTCCAGGTCCTGAGGATACTTTACACAGCTGTATTTCAATTTATATCAAGGTTCCCAGGTGATTTTGGTGCTTGGCCGCATGATGTGCTAAATCTATGCTTCCTCATAAATTACATCTATTTTCTTCACAAAGGGATATGATGACAGGATTGTTATAACAACTCTAACATACAGCTTGTGCTCACTTTAAAAACTGAAGTAACATAACAGGTAGGTAGAAAAAATATTCAAGTGTGTGCTCAGCTAATGCTATAGCAGTCAAAATACCTTTTTTAAACATGAGATTTCCTCTCCATTTTCCTCTATAGCCTAACAACTCTACGTATGTACAATTTTATACTTGGCAACAGAAAATCATTTCTCCCTGTCTAAGCTGAAACAAGTTACCATACTAGCTAAAGGAAGAGTTGCAACAGTTTCAAGGGCAAAATAAGCTGGAGTACAAGGGTTTGAGCATCAAAATTCTCACCAGAAATTGTTTCTGAATTCTCATCCTAAATAAGCCAAAATCCAAGATGTGGACGTAGCACAAATACATGAGTGTTAACATGCAAAATTCCTTCTTAAACAACCTATGATCTAAAATAAAGAGGAACTGCTATACATAAAAAGCCACCACTTGCAATACAGGAAGTTACAGGAGGTTAATATAGTATTACCAAAAAAAAAAGCACACTGTCATTAGTCATACTTCAATTCTGGGACTAACGAAAAATTAAAGAGTTTTAGAGAGCACTGCAGCATGAAAGCACCATGTCATTTCTTGGTAAATCTGAAGAGATCATTATTATACCTAGGAAATTTTTTCCAAAGCTGAATTCCAAAACTTATGCAAGTCTTGCCCTTAAAATGAGAGAACATTTCCATTCTGTATTTTTAGTAAAAAAATACGAGCTTCTGGTATATGCTTTTTTCAACAAAATGATACTGAAACAGATTCTGGAAAACTAAGCTGATAGAAAAATAGAATTTATATTCAGAAAACCCATCAATTTTAAACTGGTCTTACCTATCATAGTAAGTTTATTTTTTCTTTCCTATAATAAGAGTAAGCTCTTAGGTTGAAATTGGACTAAAGTAGTATTGAATTCTTAGCAAAATCAATGGCCACCAGAAATATTTTCATGGTTAAAAACAAAAGCAGATGCATGAAAATCTTAAAATCAACAAATGGTGATTATCTTTACAAGATCAATGCTGTACCATATGTCGGTGTGCTCTCTCTCCTTCCAGGACCACTTGTTCTTCCTTTCTCATATTCATAGCAGTACAAAACTGCATCTTCTTCAACCACATTAAAGCGTTTCCGATACTCCTGGTCCAGAAATGAGTTTGGAGATTCAGATCCTGTATGAACTGGTTTGCCCACTATATGTCTGCCAACATCGTCACAGGGGAGATTTCCCTTTTCATCCCTTTAGTTAAAAAGAGAAGTTTTTAATATATTGAGATAAGACACTGATTTTTTTTTAACTGTGAATATTTCAATAAACATGGGCCTATGTCAATATTTCATACACTCAGATGAAATCCACCCCACATCAGGATCACACAGCATATATGCATATGTATGCATTTATATGCCAGTTACCTCACACGTCTGTTTGTTCAATTCTTTACAGATTTATCCATCTCATTGGTTTCTCTTGAAAAGAATTATAGAAATAAAACTGATGCGCAGTAACTCTTTTTATTTTTCTTGGTTTTTCTGGAATATACCTAGCATTCTGTGATTTAGGGCAGAGGAATAATGTTGGCCTTACATTTTTATACTTGCATTTTTAAATACATCAGATAGTTTTACAACATGGCTACATGGCAAGCATGAGCAAACCCAATCTGGTTCCTTACACTTTAACCCCAGATCAAGAAGAACCAGGTACAGAAGATATATACAGACACCTGACATAGTTTTACACAATCATTTCAGGTCTAGAAGTTGTATACATACATCCATGCAGTTTCAAATACAGTGTGCAGCACCTGCTTATCAGCTGCTACCCCAGGACAGTGCTCACTTTGCAGTTTGTGTCAGGTCCTCAAGATCATTTTGCTTTCCTGCACCCCTGCCCCATTCTTTGAAAATGGAAATTACTCAAAGGCATCAAACAAGAGAGCAAGCTGTGCTGGGTCAGGAGTCCTTTCTCGTACTACATGAACCAGGGCTCATCTACTAAACATGCTGGTAGAGCTGTGCCTGAAGATGGCTGCAAAAGACCTGACCAGACAGTTATTTCTGGGTAGCAAAATGCCCAAGAGGTAATCAAGAGAGAAGCTGTGCCATATGCTCCTGTT
This sequence comes from Corvus kubaryi, assembly GCF_017639235.1. Classification (NCBI taxonomy): domain Eukaryota; kingdom Metazoa; phylum Chordata; class Aves; order Passeriformes; family Corvidae; genus Corvus; species Corvus kubaryi. The sequence continues at coordinate 11,258,468 of NW_024580667.1, forward strand.
GGAGTCCTTCAGCCCCTCTGGACTCCCAGCTGAGTTCCAAGCTGGCCAGCTGACCCTTACTTCCCTTGGCACCTTGAGACTCCATCTGAGAACCGAGCAAAGTCTCCTCATGGGACCCAGGCAGCCATGAGGGATGAGAAAAGGCACCATCACAAACCCCCACTGATCACTACACTCACTTTGGCAAGCTGCTTTCTCAAAGCAGGGATGGTGTTGGCTTAGTGAGGAGGGCTGGTGCAGCCCCAACAGGGCTGTGGGCTCTCCTCCAGTCAAAGAGAGACTTTGTGTGGTGACAGAGCTGGGGACCCCAGCAGGTAACATGATGGAGACTGACATAAACCAGCCAGGTGCTAATCAATGCTTACAACCACCATCAGGGGCTGGCACAAGGAAGGCAGGGCAGCCTGACCTAGAGGGATCTTTAGTGCAAGCATGGAATTAAGTACAGAGCCAGGCAAACACCCTTTGCCACAGCCCTCTGGAGATGAGGGCTCCAGTTCTCATCCCCAAAGGTACTTGGTAAATATGAACAGGCACTAATATACAACAGCAATCCTAAGTAAACAGCACATGGGAAGTGTTGCTCCCCTTTATCCATGCCATCCATGTGAGGCTATGTCAGCAGCTGTACTGTCTCTGGGCATGATCACCAAGGCTTTGGGCTTTACAATTTACATAAAAATACCAAGTCCTTTCCTCTGTTCCAGGAAAAAAAAAGAGGGCTTGTTTGTTTGCTATTTTTCTTTTGGAATGGCAACAACAAACTGAGAAACAGATGTTGAGCAGTTTGATAATACCCAAAATATACACATGATTTAATATAGTTAATCATGGACAAAAAACCTGATGAAATGCCCAAACAAATTATTCAGAAACACTGCACCCTGTGTGACAGGTGAAATCAAGAATAGTCCATTTGGATTAAGCTGATAAAAAAATTCAAATGTACACAGCTTTATCTCTCTACAAGATTACAGCTTTTACTAATATGTATTATAAGATTTAATCAGAATTGGTCCAAACTACTGCATTATCATAATGATTTAAGAGATGGTATTAATAAATAATCAAAATCCATTTGGAAGATCTCAATTTTTAGAGCAGAACTCAAAAACTGAAGAGCAGTGAATGTTCACCAAAAATACTTCAAAAATGAGGATGCACTTCTTTTCAAATGAAAGTGTTTTTGTGATGGTAAACAGAATCTGAAGCAGTACAAAGATACTGGTCCTTTTAAGATAATATAGTTTCAGGAGCACTAGGTCTTTACCATATGACTACTGCATTCAAAGAGAAACACACCTAAGACTATGTTTTGGTTGGGTTTTTCTTCCCCACAGCTTTTTTTTATGTTAATGGATTAGAATTAAATACTTGGTTCTTTTCTGTCAATTTTCTTAAAACCATGTCCTTAAAACATTTATGTGAGCATAACAAAGAACTGTTATCAGGGAGATAAAATAAATGTTCAATTCCTGTGCACAATTCAAGTGTCATGACTGAGAATGTCTTTATTTAATTAAAAGAAAAAATAACAGTTACAGTAAACTAGAGTATGTGTAAGTTCAACTGAGTTATACATGTCACATTTGAAATAATTTTTTTTTTCTATGAGAAATAGAAGCCAAGCCAGGTACAGATGAGGCAGGCATAAGGAAGGAACATGGGACACAGCTTAAGGCTTTACAAAAGGCTTGTGAATCCTCATGAAGTCAAAATCACACTTTTACCCTGGAAGGTTTTTCATATCTCTAAAGAGTAAGAAATTATCATAGAATCACAACTTCTCCTCCCCACTAGGCAATTTAATTTGCCATATACCTCACTCTTGGACAGCCCCCTGGAAAGTCCTGTCAGTATCAGGTTATACATCTTATTAAATGGCTAGAGGAGTTGCTGATAAGAAAGTGTAAGAAAAACTCAGCCTCAAGAAGCTCAGGTACAAGAAAGAACATGCTGCCCTTTTCCAAGAAAGGTAACTAAAAGAAAACAAGAAGTAATTTAGAAATACAGTAACTGGACATATGATAGCCTGTGTCTAAGAATATGGAAGCTTTAGGAATTCTGATTCCTCTTAAATACATTCCTAGACCTCTATGTAGCCACTTCTGTATTACAAATAATACAAATTCTCTCAGAATTTTAGGAAAGCAACATCTGTGTACATTACAGAATTATACTGAATCATTTGTGGCCGTGTCAAGGTAGGTTAATGAATCTGCAAGGAGGATCTGCTGCTCTTCTGGCTCAGCAAGTCCAGAGGCCTGGGAGAGACAAAAACGCCTGTTCCAGGTGGCAGGTCAGAGCAGCAGGTATATTGACAGGGAACAGCATGGTCACTGCACAGTCTAGCAGAGTGGCCACTAAAACACAAGCCTGAAATTTCTCTAATACTATCTAATCAAACCTATCCAAGAAAGAAAACGCTATGGCAGGACTGAACAGTGCTGTTGTTGAACGTAAAGTTTCTTGCATTTAACTCAGACTCCCTAATCATCATTATTATTGGGCAAAGGGACAGATATGAGCTCCTTTCCTAGTTACAGATTCAAGGTTTCAGGTAACTTTTGCTCTTCTGAAAGAGGATGAGACTGTTGTAGTCAATTGATTACCCCATATTTGAGAAAATAGGGTACCAAACCTTGTTTTCTTACTGTCCATTTTGTAGACAAGATACTGATTCAGAACACTGTGGGTCTGATTCAACACATCTACCCTTAATAACCAGTTTACCGGCAAAATACAGTATTAATACAGTACTATCTGCAGGGCAGATAATAAATAGTATGAACAGAATGGTCAGTTACTTCAAAAATACATTTTATATCAAATTGTATTGTGAAATGATCTTTTTTACCTTGGAACATAAGGTTCTGTTGGAGGAGGGGGTATGTAGAGATCCTGAAGGGCAGAGCTGTCTCTTTTTGTAGGTGTGCTGATAGTGCTGGATGGAGTAGCAACACTGCTTGTAGGGCTTCTAGGAATAAGAGGCTGGTTCAAAAGAGAGAGAGAAATAATCAAGATTACATTTTAATCAAGATTATCCTTACATATTATACATTTTTATTTGTAAAAGCCAAAACCAGACTATAGTTCAGAAAGCTAAAGAAATAGTAAGCAGGTCTAATGTTTTGTGTGCTTTTAAACTAAAAAGCCACTCATGCTAAGAAGACAGATCTACGAATGGACATGTATTGTGCTTATAAAATTGACTCCTTTGATTACATCTTTTTCCCTTTAGCACAGCAAGTTTATTGCCAATGCCCATAAAATTAGTGATCACTAGAGCTACTGGTGAAATCTTAACGAGTGAATAACATACAGAATCCAGTTAATTCCTTAATTAAACTAACACTGCAAAGAAAAAGTCTAGTGTTTACTGCAAAAGGTGCATAAGTAGGCATTAAATTGAATGTCAAGTCCTCCCATCTGCTCTACAGCTTAAGAATTAAGTGTAAAAGCTTCCGTTTATGCCTGCAGATGCTGTTAAATCAGGTACTGCATCCTCAGAGCACACGCGCTATGAGAGAATCAACTGGAGATTATTATTATTCTTCATTCCCCTGGGCACACTCCTCACAAAATAACATTTACTCACAGGTAAACAAACTGTACCCTCCTTGCAAAATAATCATGTATTCTAGCTATCACTCCAGTCCAGATAGGATCCTTCCTCTTAATCACATCTCGCTCTCTATCTCATGAATTAAGCACACCTTTTTCTTCCTTAATTTAACTATCTTTATTAAATCACTGTAGGGCTGAAAATCACAGCAAGATTTTCTAACTCTCCACACAGATGCAGAAAAATCAAATGAGAAGAAAAGTTTGATTGTTTTAGTCCACTTAATAACATGTCTGTCTAAAAACAAAAGCCTTGTGTGGCTTGGTTTGTGTGATAGCTAAACTCAGACAGAAGAAAAAGAGCAGAACAGCAAGCAAAAGAGTAGCTTCATACATCCTAAAAAGAATCTAATATTAAAATATACTAAGCTTTGCTTAGAGTTTTTTTTCTCCTCCACCTTTTTGTAAGTTTACTCCTTGAAGAAAGAAGTGCTGGGATGATAAAGTGAGAGTTCACTATACCTGTAATTTCTGGCCATAGTAACTACTTGAAGACACAAACATTCCACATTGTATTGATGGCAGAGAAGCTCTAAATGTGGACTGAATGGGTGCATAGAAAGATCCTTCTCCCAGCACTATTAACAATACTTTTTGACAGACCAAAAGGGCATTCTTGTGCAGAATAATCAGTTCTCATTTTCTAGATATTAATCTTGACACTGTAGCAGAAAACCCCAAAAGTTTAAAGCAGGAACATTGTCAGAATATTGGCCTTTGTCAGCTCATGATAAGCCATTCGAATCTATGCCTATCAAGCCAAGGCCCCACCACGTTATGTTTTTACCATCTGTATGTAGGAACAATGAATATCACCTAGAAAACCTCATCCTTTGGCCAGTTACTGCCTTGTTTTAGGAACAGAGCTGCGTTAGATGTTATTTATCTCTAACACAATAAAATGCATGCTCAAAATTTGCTTGTTAAAACTTTGCAAGTCCACCTTTAGAGCAACTATAAACTGACAGAAGTTTTTTGGTTTTGAATGTTCAAAATCTGTCTCCTATAAACAGTGATACTGCTTAATTCTTTCCTTGTTCATTAGATTTAATGTGAGTATTCTACAGCCAGGCCAAGGAAAGACTGCCAGTATTTACAGGAAGAGAGGGAGAAAGACACACACAAAAAACCAGACAGGTAAAAGACTTTACAACCACTAAAAACAAGACAAGTCTGCAAAAATAAGAATAAAGTTGGTGGTAAAAACAGGTCAAAAAAACCCAAAACAACCCAAAACAATAAAAAACGCCCTGAACATCACCCCTCCCTCTTTCAGAGAAACAAAAATCTTATCCCTTAAATTTTCATCTGTGACACTGTAGCCATAGATGTTTTTGAACCACTCACTAATACAACACTGTTTGTTACCTTTCTGATACCTTGCACTTCTACAACAAGAACACTTTGTGGCTTGCTGGGTAGCCTGTTCAATTAATTTTCATTGTAAACCACGAGAATTCTGTGACCTAGATCCTGTTTACACTTGTTAAGCCCAAGCTGTTTGCTCATGGCTCATACCAGCAGAAGCACTGAAAGAAAGACAAACTGTGTAGATGGGTTTGCTCTTCTCTATTTAGAGGAAGAAGACAACCCTTTATTTACCTCCATGAAAAGGCAAGTAAGAGGAAAGGGGGCCTTAGAGACTGGAATGGTGGCAGTCAATAGGAGCTTATAGTTTATATTATGTAGGGAAAATCATGCCCAAGCATAAAATTATCTGGACTTAGAAGGGTTTGACGTGCCCCTGGTGGTCCTGACAAGCTGCTGGAGGGCTAGAGGACACAGGTAAAGAATTTCCCTTGTGTTACAGCCTAGAATACCTGGCTGCAACTATTTAAATTCTAATGATATTGCCCTAATTTTGGTATTACACACAGTCCTGACATACAAGTCAGTTTGTCCTCCAGGCAATTTGCTGGTTGATCCTGGAAATCAGTTTGGGTTTGTACATCTTTGACAAATGCATATTTCAGTTTATATTTCAGCACAGGAAGGTGGTTAAAACAGCGAGTGCAATAGGAAGAAATGGTTCAGTCTAACACAGAAAGCCACATGCTATCCAACTTACTGAAGGCAAGTGTTCCCCTGCCAGACACTTTCAGAGGTACAGTGTAACTGGGGACACCCTGAATGACTGTGGTACCCCACAGGACTGCAAAGCGCATTTACCTTCCCAGGGCACCTGGACCTCTCAGGGGCATAGAAATTGTAATACAATCCAATCCAAGTGGAGGTACAATCCTGTAGGATTGTCTCAAAACATACTAGGATGTCTCATATATCTTTCGTAGTTCTTTAGCATTGCCAAATTCAACTCTCTCCTTATTTCTCCAGAAACAGAAAAACTGTCTAACTAGGTAAAAAAGGGAAATCCAAACTTAAAAATAGGTCACCACCCCCTTTTTTTTTTAAAAAAAAGTATTTATCATGACTACACCAGTAAATCAGTAAGAATTTTTACATGGTAAAAACATTCAAATGGTCTTTCCTGACAGTGGCTCAATACACTGAGAGCACTGTTGTAGCTAACACTTTGTGCTGTGGAAGTTCAGCTTTCATTTCTATATACAGAATTAAAAATTCTTCAGACCCCTCTGGTTGAGAAGAAAGCCTTCAGAACATGGTCTAGAGGTATGGTACATCTACAAGGCATTTTGCATTGAAATTTAGAGACCTCAGCTGTTCACTTCAAGACAATCTGGTCGCCTGCAAGTAACCAGCGCATGTAGCTTTCAATTTCAATGGCAGCCACTCAGTGGGCCACACGCAGGCACATTGGACACAAAAACACATGCAACTCCAATCAAGTATTTCTCAATTGGATGCCTTGGAGATCAGTAATGTCACTGAGTTAATTCTCTTCCAAGGAGCAGAGATTCTCCTGCTGCAGTGCCTTTGGCCAGGGCAAGTGGGATTGCTGAAACAGCAATAAAACTAAAACATTAACAGGTCTCAAGAGTTGAATACCTGGCCCATGGGAAAAGCCTGACAGGAGAAAGTTCAGAAGTTACATTAAAGTTATATTAAAATTGGAACTACATAAAAAACGTCCCACAGATGACCCTGCATCAATCTTAATCCACAATGACAGACACAAAATCTGTAATTCAGTATATTTTGGAGTACTATTTCTCAAACATTTTGAATGCACCATCCTCCTTCAGGTCCATTAGTCTTCACAGAGCCTTCCCTAAACTGTCACTTGGCTGGAGAACAGGGGACTGTCTTTACTCACAGCAGCTCAGTTTCTCTAACATGGGGAAAAAGGAAATCCCTGTAAGTATTGACTGACAGCACGCAAGTCCCCTCTCCTTCAGAAGCTGTTCTGTCCCTGGTAGGCTCTACGCTGTGGTCCCCACTTCCCTTCTTGCTAACAGGATCTACTGCCACTTTTTGTACCCCTGGTCCTGAAGGAACTGAGAGGGTGTCCCAGTGAGTCAGCATATTATTTTTGATTTTTTCTATCTAAACAATGAATTTAATCAATATTTAATATATACTACCTAAAATTATTTTTAATGTTTTTTAAAACTCTTTGAACCTTTCATTAACTCACTTGGAAGCTGCAATATAAGTTTGAGAAACATTGCTCCAGAAAAAGACACACAATTTTTCAAAATACAAGCAAAACTAAAACAGAAATTTAAATTACATTATCTTTATACAGTATTTGCATCAGTAAGCAGATTATACTACCAATATATTTTTCATATTGGATCAAGGTTACAACAATACATTGAACAAAATGTTTCCCATAAAATAAACCTTTTAGAAGAACAACCATGACATGAAGTAATGAGATTCTGTAACTAATCCAGTCAGAGTTCATTTTAATAGTGCTACAAAGAATGCCCAGCTCCCATGCAGTTAAAAGACAACTAAGTAATTTAAAAGCAAACAAGTTGGTATTTTATTCAAGTTTAATAATTAAAAAGTGTAGGATCATTAGTTCTAGTCATGAATGATGAAAACAGTATATAGCATTGTGTCTAGATGAATGGAGGCAATATAATCAAGTAAGAAAATATATTGAATAAAAATAATAAAAGTAGGATTTTATTTCAAACAAAGGACTTGTTATTGTTGCTGCTGCTTCTTAGGAAAATGAAAAGCTGAATATTTAATAGTAGAAATACGATGCACATCTAACTAATCCAAAACAAACTGTTAAGAAAATTACAGATACTGAGCTGCTGGAGATTTTTAACAGAACATTTTAATCAAATACAAAACAGTACAGGAAACTATTAAGATATACAAAAGGTGACATATAAAAGGCTTGGTGAAGGAGGGGTCAGAAGGTTTTTTTCCAAGTCAACACATCAGATGTGGCTGGCAGCTGGACCTGCCCCCGCCTCACTGCCATGAGGAGGAGCCTTCTCACTGACACCGGCCGGTGCATCCCAAATTAACCATGTGAGGCATGGCACATGTTGCTCTGGCTCTCCTTTTCTGTATTAAAAAAAACTGGATGAAGAGTCTTTTTTCTTTTTGAGTAATGAACAAAACATTTTCCAGAAGGCAAAGGAGGACTTTGCAGCTAGGTTCTTGTTAGTGTGATGACAGTGACTTACACAAAATTTCATATGCTCTGAGAATCTTCTCTATTGAACCTTCCACCCTTATTCAAACAGCACTTCAAGGGGCTTTCCTTTGAAACCTCCCCAAAATAACACAAAGTGGAAAGGAGAAATAAAACAGACAATCTAGAGTAGAGGACATTTATTTAAGTTAGGTTTTGAACCAGACAAAAATTTGGAGAGTTCAAAGATAAAGTCACCTCTCTGTCAAGCAAGAAAAATTTTAAAAAATAAAGGTTAAAGTTAATTGGTTTGTTCACCATATCCAGTAGCAGTCAGAAATACAAATATTGCAAACTGCAATATCATTCTAGGTTCTCACACAATGGATCAGACTATCAAAAAAGTAACTGAAAGGCAAATTTAGTAAGGTTTGTCTTGCAGGCATAACATCTTAATATTTATGGTACAATACCATATTAATGAATACTTTCAATTGCAAAAGGCAACCACTAAATTCCCCAAGGCCACAGCTGCCTAATTCAACTGTTATAAAAGAAATAACAGAGGCTGAAAAATCCCTTGACTTCACAAATTTGGACATGATTCTAAAGTGCATCATGGGAGAACCTTGATTACCAGTAAGAGGTTGGATACTGATGGGTATTAAAACAGACAATCAACTGACTGGAAAAAAAACCAAACTCAAAACAACCATCCAAACTGCACTTTCTTTAATCAGGACACAAGGGGGAAAAAAAGGAGTTTTTTGTTTCTGTACTGATTGACCTTAGAGCTGGAATTAAAGTGCTTGTAAATACAAACTCATTATGTAATGGTGCATAGTATAGCCATAGGCTAATTGTATTATTTTACTGTACATCAAGCATTCAATTTCAGTTTCAGGACTGCTACACCAGACGCATAATTCTTCTTCTTTCTTTCTCTCCCCTAACCTTTCATATTTATTCTAAGGATAAAAATATTTATGAAAAGAATAAATATTCTGCTAAAAGAGAAAAAAACCCCAACTCACAAAGAATTAAAAATTATGTAGCCTGAATTTAACTGCTAATTCATGGCAAGACTGCAATGCAAAGGCAGAACTGTTCCAAATAAACAGATGAAAATTCTAAGAAGCATTTATGCCAATTATAAACCAGTTAATATCTGAATGATCTAAAAGCATTTTCCACACTCTGAGACCGTGAATGTTTGGCTGGCATATGGCTAATCTGGATACTAACAGTGGACAGAAAGCTCTTAAGCACTTCACTATCAGGGTATAATTTAACTCCTGGGATGCCCTGTCACTCACACACAAACTAGCTCGATACTGGTAGTACCTGCACACTGCCTGAGCTGGAAGACTCATCGAGCACTTTCCCAGCTCACAGGCATATTTAGTATCTCCCCATTAAGCCTAGTTTGTCATGCAGCTGCAAATGGCAAACCTCATGTTCCTATACACAGTTACTGACTGAACAAGCAGAATGTCATTTACCAATAATGCCCCACATTATTCACTTTAAAATTAAGTTTCAAAGGTTTTCAATTTAAACGTCACAATGTAAATTTTAATGTAAATGAGTCTCCTAATTTAATACACTGAAATATTTACCTTCTACACCTATGGCATCAGCTGTTAAACATATTGATTGGTGGGATGCATACAAAAAAACTGAAGTCTGATTTTGTGTCATCCTGCTTACATTAGGGCAGACCTTCACCTTCTTACCTCACTCATCACAGTATGATTAGGTTGTGACACCACACTTTTCCTGGGTTCACTTTATTTGCAGACACAAAAAGACCACAGCAGTCTTTTTGCTGATCCTGTTTTCTGTTTTATCAGAATTTCATCCCCGTATCTCACTCTATAATCTTTTGAATATTTTGCACTTTAACAGAATTATTACTGAATCATAATTTCCTTACAGCCTGTGTCTGCTGAATAATACATATAGTTCAATTAACTCAGCTCTGGGATGACAGCACAGTTGTAATGTTCTCAATTATTTAAAGACATCCTGATATGGGAAAACAAGTTACCATAACCTCCCCTGCTTGCAAAGGTGACGTTACCTTATGTTTTTTTGGTATTTGCAGTCACTTTCGTCCCTCTCCTCTCACATTACCTACCAAGATTTATTAAAGAATAAAAGCCGTAGCATCAAATTGCAACTGCTACGCTTACAGTGATTTTTTTTCCAGAAAAATATTTAAATAAACATAATTTCTTCCTATTTTTACAGCTACAAAATTAAACTGCACTCTGACTTCTTTTGATGCTTGTTACTGATAAAATATACAGTACTGATTTCACACTTAGGCTACATTTAAACTTTAACATCAGCTGACTGTAACATCTGTTCAACTCTGATCTGTATAAATCAACAACAGAAATTTCCACATTATGCATCTTCTGAAGTTTGTCTGCACTTCACCCTGGAGCTTTGTCCACACTCTGCCTACTTAAGAAAACTGTTGTTTCTCACACAAGAATTATAAATTACAACAGACACACATATGCCCACTGCACACATAAGCAATGAACGAGGTTCTGGCCTTTTCCCGGTGTCATGTTTGATACAATCAGAATAATATCATTGTGATACCAGAATTGTATCTGCAATGTTTAACAGTATCTCTATTTATGTTCATATTAGCCTTGAAAATATTCATATTTTTCATGCTAACAGCAAGAACCAACCCCCCCTACCCCCAATACTCCCATTGCCCCCCATTCCCCAAATCAGTAAGATTACAGAAAATCACTGTCTAGGGTCAATGTCACCCAGTGCAGATAATCTACATTCAAGCTAGCTGTCCAGATTCCCTTTATGATCAAATGCTGAGAAAGAGGCATGTGCAGGGGCAAATTCACCATATCCTAAGGTAGATCAGTCAGAACAGGCCAAGATGAATGAGCCAGTAACTGCTAATGCCATGTCTGCTGCCCAAAAGGAGCTTAAATGAGAAACCTGAATGACATGTAGATATTTACACAGCAGATCTAAAGTTAGATCAGTTGAGTAAGACCCAAGTACTTGTCAGAAACTTTTGATGTGGGGTCTGCAGTGCAATTATTCTGGTAATAAATGATAAAGTGAAGCAAAATGGAGTATTTAGGAGCATGGCCCAATTCACCCAAAGAAATACCAAACTCACCCGAATTCAGGATTTAGACTGAAAGCATTTGACCCCTTTTAAAGCAATGATGTGTATTTTACATTTGCATTTATATTCTCACTAAAGCTATGGAAAAAGTGCAGCCTTCAAGTATAGACATTCATACACTCATATCATGCATCCAGATTTGCAATTTTATCTTCAGACACTAATTTCTGGTTGGAAGTTTTGGTCACATGTGTAGTCAGTTCTTTATATCTGAAAGGCTAAAATATCTCCATCATTTAAAAACTTAGTTTCAAAGATATAATGCATTTCACTATTATAATATATATTTTTACACACACACACATATATACACACACACACACACACATATGAAAGAAGTTCTTCATGGCATTAGTTCTTTTTATGTATCTCTTAACATTTCAAATGGCATAGACCACAGATAAAGGCAGCGGCATTTCCATATCCCTTTTTCCTTTTGTCCAAACGTTGCAGACATCTTTTTTCTTTCAAATGTACTTAATTTCTAATTAGAATTTTTAGTGTGGTAATAAAAATGTCCCAAAGAATGCACTCTTTATGCAAACGAAATAAATTTCTAAACAATATTATGTCTGAACTGAATGGAAAAATGGATTATTTGTTGGTTCCATCAGCTGGTTACATACCTTCATCAGTCTGAACATAACTTTTATTTCCTACAGTAATCCATCACAGTGACATTTTATCCTAGAGTTAAACATGAAAGCTTTAATGAAACCATTCCACGGCTTTCAGCACGTTGCAGGCTTACTAAAATTAAGTGCCCAGCCAGACATCTTGTGCTATGGCTCCTTATGTGCAAGCCTTCAGTCTCAAGGACAACTGTGACACAAGTACAACTTTATTTACATGAGGAAATTTTGATGGTTAACTGGTTTATTGAATACAATCACCTTATAGATTTTCCAGTAACTCCACGAGTGATCAAACTGAGAACTCAAACATTTTTGCCCCCTCTTTTTTGAGGTTATACTGTACTGAGATCTTCACAAGAAATCAAACTAAAATTTATCAGTTTGTGAAGTATGTTTGTTTCTCCTTAGCTAGAACAAATTATCTGAGGTCACTTTTCTGCACTGTAGAACACTGGGATGATTACTTCTTAACTTTGAAAAGTTCTAACAGGTTTAATTTCAATTAAGCCTATGAGAACAAATCGCAGAGAAATAATTTCAGAAACAATTTTTCCAAGTATACAAGAGTAAATCTATATGCTGCTGAGGATGAAGCACAATAAAGCATCATTGAGATAATCTATAGTTAAAATGATGGTGTATGACTTATGATTAAGCTTCATTACCTGCAGAGCAAGGGGCTTCCATCTCATATTTTTCAGTAAAGCTGGTGCTGAGGTAAGCATGCTCTGAGGTCGCTTTTTCAAAGTTAAGATAACACCACTCGGATCCTCTCGTAGTGCATTCACCAAATTTTTCAACTGCCACCCCACCTGGTAACCAGTAAAATCATTACAATAAAATTGAGGTACAGTATTCAATATGTAATGTTCCCTTTTTAAATAAGATTAGTAAATAACATAAAGGAGTGTATATATATATCATAAAGGAGATTAACTCTAGAAATGTCAAAACTTAATTATTGCATAAAAATCACATAAACTAAAATAATTCTTGTAATGCATTAAGATGTATATGCATAATTTCAGGTTTTAGAATTAATAAACTACTGTTACTTCACTGCAAATGCACAATTAAATCTCAAAGGGTTTTCAAACTTATCTCTGGTACATAGACTTTAGAGACTAGAAAGTTAAAAAGCCCTGGCTTCTGCATTCACAGTTCATTTCAAAACTGAGCATTTTGTACTTTGTGGTTACTATTTAAAGTCCACTAACCACATGTAGTATTACACTACTACTCCTAGCAGCTTATGCAAGCATAAACCAGTTCAGGAAAATCTTCTACTCTTCACATTGCTATAAAAATGAAGTCAGAATCACAAGGCCTTTTTTAAAATAGTGCTTCTTTCATGATGATTTCAGAAACAAATACAGTAAATCAATGACAGAAATGTAGTCCAGTCACTACGTCTTAGCCCAAAATAAAATTTTTCTAATTTAATTACAGCATTTTCAACTATTCTAAAATTAAAACCTTGATTAAAATGGAAAGCAATTAAATAAATTAATTAAATTAATTAAATAAATACAAGATTAAACTTTCCGAGTAATTTATTTTGCATCTTTGGAAAAAGTACTTCAAATATGAAAACATTGTAAGTCATGACAATGGTTTTAAGGCCTGATTACTTATATATAATGCCTGATTACAAGGTACCTATTGTGAAAAGCTTCAGGATATTAAAAGTATGCTTTTTCAAATTTGGCACCTAGACTGGTAGTACACAGAATCATACATCCCTTCAAAATCTTGGCCTGTAGACTCAGAAAGTGATTATTTCTGTAAGTTTCACAGCTTTTCTACCTCTTTTTACTCTGTCTTCCACCTGCCCCCCACAAAACAAACAAGTAAATTTTTCCTGATGTACAAAGGATCACAGTTATGAATATTTTCCTTCTTCCACAACTTCTACAAAAACATTGTCAAGAAGAAAATTACCCAGCTGAGAAGTGGAAAAATAAAAATCTAGAACTCTGAAGTGATAAGGTTACTTTATGTCATATCAATACATTTGAAAAATCAAATTGGCAGTGTGAAAAAAGAGCACAGATGTTCCTTATCATTGGTACAGTGCAATACGACACAAACATATTTTTTACCTATGCTGAAGCAAGATAATCACATGTAAGTTGTTGCTACTTACTTTGTACCTTATTCCCTATTACACCAAACCTCACTTTGTTTAGTATCACTTATTTTAAGAACTGCTTCTCCTATACAAGCATGCCACTTCAGCCAACACTAATCTTACCAACAACCCTGAATCACAAACATGGCTCATATCTCATCACCCTTTCTTCAGCTCCAGTGAACCCACCCGTCCTGTTTCCACCACGGCAAAGCCCATTATATCCAGGATGCAATTCCACAGTAAGATTATTGTATGCAAAGAAAAAGGGTATTGATAACATGCATCTTTATAGAATATTTTTCAGCTTTCACAGAAGACTATCAAGCATGCTGAAATCCTTATTTTCAGTCCCAGGTACTAGGCATATGGCTACTATACTTCGAATAAAATGAAACATTAACTCAACCAACTCCAGCCCAATTCCCACATCCCACTGAAGTCTCCATTGCGTTTCAACAGCATTTAAACAAAAGATCTTCAAGTCCAAGCTTTGTGTGTAAGGACATTATGATTTTATAAAAAACTATCTTGCTATTTACAATACTGTTTTCTTACTTTTAGAGCCTTCCACCACTGCTTAGGAGCAGTAAGTTCCCCATGGTTACATAGTGTCACTGTGGGCATATGCGAGGTTTCATTTGCTGTCCAAAAGAAGGAATTAATGGCCTACAGTTCATGTAAGCTATCTCTGTACCTAAGCTACTGTACACTGTAATTCCCTAATGCAATGACTGAAGAGGGATTCCTGGAGCAGAATCCTTCTGCTGAATAAAGCAGCACAGGGAGCCTTGATGAGAATATGATTTGACCTCAGTTATGGAGTCAGGATGTGAAGTTCTTCCCATTTAAGTTGGTAGGACGCTGCATGCGAAAAATGTGCTTTAAAGCCATCTGTTTCTCACTGAAATAGCCAGAGGAATATAAATAAAACTGGGGCTTCTAGGTTATGCTAGCATTTAAAAAATTATTTTGAATGCACTTTCATACTTTGCAGAGATAAACTGTCTCATGTATTTGAAATATGCCTTACATTGCAATAAACGGGAGATTATCTAGTCTCTTTATGAGAGTTAGGGGGATTAAAGAAAAAAATCACTTCAAAGCACAAAATCTGATGTATTTAATTTAGAAGCTCATGAATAAAAACAGTTTAACTTAATTTTTCACAGTGAAATTCTGAGTTTACTATAAATTTCAAATGAGGTTCATCCTCTGCTTTTATCTAGTTCCCTAACAAAAGTTTTCTGGCTGTTGAGACGGGCCTTGATGGCTTCTCATAATATGAAAAATAAGTACTAAACTGGCCTAAGAGGAACAAGTCACATAAGAGGCAGTCAACAATCAATTGAAGGAAATCGATCTCCACGTAGGAGGCCTGTTTTTCAGTTCCAACATAGTTCGGATCCCCTCAAAATTCACTGTGGCACAGAAAAATTTATTTGAGGAGGTCAGGCTGGAAGGAGGAAAAAGCAGTGACCGTATCTGGAACTGAAAACTCTTTTTCAGAAATCCACTTCAGTGACATGTAACCTACCCTTTAAATATGATTTGATTTTATTCTCTCTAACATCTCCTTTTTCATTACCACAGTTAACAATTTGCAACTTCTAATCATCAAGTCTTTTGGGCAAAATTTTCAAAATTCCTATCATATCCTTAATCCTGCCCATGTACTGCAAAACAAGGACAATAATAAGAAAGTTTCGACACTGGTTTGAAAATTCAATATATTTGTAAGAGAACTGTATTAGCAGACAACTTTACTTACAGTAAAATAACCTGAGCAATTTATTTTGAAAACAGAGCACCATGCTGACCAGGTGCCCATTTTTAAGAGCCAAGGAAGTTACTGTTGCCTGCTTTAAAATAAATTTACATTGTTGAACTAGTGCCATCTAGAAACAGCAGTCAGGAGAAGAGTCTTTGATGGCAGCCTAAGCCCAGTGCTGGCTTTCATTGCCCATGCCTGAATCCCTGCTGGCTGCCTGTGCAGCTCGTGGCCACATGCAGGTAGGGACCAGGGCAGCCACTGGCGCCCTTAGGGGCTGTGATAAGCTGGTTTTGCCAAGATGACAGCACCTCTGCTGCAGGAGTTTACCAGGTAAAGGAGGTACAGTAGGGGTAACCCACATCTAAGGAGCGATGGCCCAAGGCCAGATCAACCGTGCTGCTGGGGTGGCATGGGCAGAGGCACCACGCTCCCAAAGGGGAGGGCAACAGTGTGCAGAGACACAGGCCTGCACACAGGTGCCTACAGCATCAGCATCAGGCCACCTCCACGTTTCTCATTCATTCCACCACTACATGCCCAGAGACTGTGGCCAGGCTGGGAAGCCTCACCAGAGTGCTCCAGAGTCACTCAGGGACACCCAGGTTGCTTCAGCAGGGTAAGACTGGCACACGGGAGCCCTGCACAGCCCTAACACATCCTCCTCCTCTCCTTGCCAAGCACCCACTAGCCCAAATTGCAGGAAGCTTTAGCAAAGGATGCTGTTAGAGGTCCCCATCTACCACCTGGAAAAAGAACATGCCTCTGACCAAGCTGAGATCTATTTTAAAAGATCTCTCTGTTTCCTTGGCTTTCAGCAAGCGCATCTGGATGACAATATTACAACAGCCTGAAATTAAACTTTTATTTTGAATTCCTATTCTAAATTGTCAAGAATTCAACTTTCATATATTTAAAAGTTGCTCTTATATAGTTACTTTTTTCCCCAGATGAATCTACTGCTGCCCTTATGACAAGGTTAGAAGATTATTGCCAATCTTCCTTTTTCCTTAAAGTAAGCATGACCATTCACTGACTCTTTTTTTACACAGCTGCACTCAAGACAGTATTCCCATGCTCCTGTGCTCATTCATGAGTACTGCTGTATGTTATGATCCAGAAAGGAGATCTGTAAAGTATTAACATGCAGGCAGCACAAATACAATTGGATGGACTTACGCCAATTATTTTTAGGATGCTATGAAATAACTTTCACTCTGAAAAATCTAGGACTTGTATCCCCAAAGAACAGCTACATCATTTAAAAGCAGCGTGCAAACCCAATAGACAGTGACACTACATCATCAAGAGGATGGAATAACAGTCAAATGGTAAACAGAACAGAGTACATATTTTTACAGGCCTAATTCTATTCAAAGGGTGACCAGAGCCCCCTGAAAGTTAATGAAAGCTTTCTGCATCCATGAAAAGAAAAACGTGGGGGTTTTTTGCATTACTTTAATTATTTCCTGACCCGCAGATTTGTAAAAGTAGTAATATTGTCATGGTTTAGCATAGTTAAAGAGGGCTCCAGCCACGGAAGTGATTTTTTGCAAGGAGGTGCTTACAGCTTCCTCTAGATGCAATAGAACCAATCAACTGGCTAGTTTGAATACTGGCAACTTTTTAAAGCCACTTAAAAAGCTTGACACGCCTCTGTGATCCACATTTAAGAATGGACAAACCCCAGGAAAGCTCTCTCTTGCTTCTGGCTTTTGGACAGGAATCTTGGGGGGGGGCTGTAGGTGGCCCAGCGGGACTGGGCCGGGCCCTGCTCGGCCCGAGCCGGCCGGGACACAGCCATCCTGGAGCCGTGCGGCCCTGTTCCACCCGCAGCCCTGCTCCATGCAGGCCGCCTGTGGCCAGGCCAGGCCTTCCCCTGCCCTCCAGTGCAGCCAAAATTCATCTGAGGCCACTGCCAGGCAAAGCTCATGTGCCAACAGTGAGAGGCGAATTCCAGCTGTGGGGCCCGGGTGAGATTAACCCTTTTAATGCTGTAAGATTCTCCAGAAGAGATGAAACCTGCAGACATCAATCCTCTCCCGAGTCAAAGGAAAGGGAAAGGTGAAGGCACGTGAAGAAAACACCATAAAGACACCAAAGTCAGTGATGAAGGAAGAGCTGAAACCCCGAGAGAGGAGAAAGAGGAGATGCTTCAAGCCTAGAAGCTGAAATTCTGTTGTAAAGCTATGGTGATGGACTGTGATACATCAGAGTACCTGTTGTAATTTCATGAAGCATGGGGGGTGGAGCATTCAAACTGCAATGGTGAGCAAAGGTACCTGTGCTGAAACAAGCAAATGACTGTAATTGTGAGCAAAAGTACCTGTGCTGAAATAAGCAACTGTTGAAGCAGCTGTGATTTGATGAGAAGCTTGAACAGAGAGAGATGAAAGTGATGAAGACCTTTGCTCCCAGGGGAGGAGGAGGGCCTCTATTCCTGGAGATGAAGATGCTCCCAGAGATAGGTGAAGAGAACCTTTGCTTCTGAACAGCTCAACCTTAAAATGGTACCCCATTAGCTCAAGATTGGACCCTCGAAAGCAGTTGTGGGGAAAGCTGTAAGTCGAGGGAAGGGACTTTCACATGTGAGCAGAGAACCAACCCGGCCGGCTGTCTCGCTGTGACACTGAAGCCATGAGAGAACTGTGTCTTGTGGAGATGTCTCCATAGCATGAGCAAGAGAGACTCCTCTCCCTAAGTGAACTGGAAAAGATTATTATAGAGGTGGTAAACTGACTGGAAAAAATCTCAAGGGTTGTCTTTTTACATGGTCAGTGGGAAAAGGGAGGAAGGTGGGGGGAGGAAAAGTGTTCTGCAGGTTTAGTCTGACTTTTTTTTCTTTCTTTTAGGTCTGTTAATAAACTTCTTTATATTCCTTTAAGTTTTGTGCCTGCTTTGTTTTCTAATTCTTATCACACAGAAGGAAAATAAGTAAATAATGGATATTTTGAACCAAACCACTACAAATATCTTTACACTTTTGAAGGAAAAATAACACCTCGCTGCTAAATATAACCTGCTAAGCCATTTCCTATTTTCTAACTAATCGAATTTGTAAAATCCACTCTAGTGTCTAATTTTAAAAAGTTAGTGGACTAGGAAGATAACCAAAATTCTTTTTCTTCCAATGTTGCCTGTAATTAGTTGCATGCACCCAGAGTGCTTTGACTTATCAACATTTCAGGCTTCAAGCTTTTACTCATTTTTCAGCTAAAAAAACCTGAACAATTTCTAGGAGGGAAAATGGGTTCACCTTAAGAAATGGGTGTTTTTATAAGAACTTCCATATTGAACACCATCTTCCATATCATGAAAAAAGAATAGTGCATAAGTGTGTAAGAAAAAAACACCAACGTTGCACTTCAAATAACTATCAAACATAGCATGCTGTTAAGCAACTCAGAATCTGACAAGAAAATCAACAGCATCATGCTGCTAAATTAACAGACTGATTTCCATGAACACTGGCCAGAAATGAGGATGGTCAGCTGGTAGCCCCATGAAACAAATGTTAGTAGCGAGTATCTTCTTCCCTTCCCCCAGCTGCAGATGCCTGAAAAGGCCAAAAATTAATGGAAATACATAGGTCTTCTGTCTCCAGAAAATATGCCTGGTGAGGAAACCACAAAAGGATGTTTACAGCATGGACTACCACAGAGATGAAAGCTGTATCTGTATGCGGTAGGTGAAGCAGTGTCAGGAGAACAGTAGACACCTCTTCAGGGATTTATCCAGGTTCTTAAGCTAGCATGGTAATAGCATCCACACTTGCATAATGGTTTTCTCCCAAGGAGGAGAGGTTAATAATATTGTGATTGCATAGGCTGCAATTCTAATTAAAGAGTATCTTGGCTATATTATTTAAATCAATGCAATTTTAATTCAATGTTAAAAGTCAGTTCTGTGCATACTTAGAATGTCACTGATCACACTGCACTGTACCATAGACCAAAGTCACAACAACACAGTTTGTATTTGAAGTACATTGAAGAAAATCACACCTTTTACTTGAATAATTCCTGGTACTTCACTAAAACCTTTGCTTACTACCAGAAAATCATGAAACAAGTGATTTTTACATTAATTTTTGGCTATGTACACTAAAGATCACAATTAAGAGACTCTCCCAAGAATAAACTAAGTTAGGATCCAAATTGAGAGTTGAGTGCAGAAATCACTGCCTCTCATTAAGCTGCCCTAAACATATTTCCTTGCCAGAAAATGTATCTGACCCAGAGCTTAACTTCTGACTGATTTTACTACCTTGCTCCTTTTAAGTATTTGCACAGCGAAGCACCACCATAATTCAACAAACTTGACAGTATTAGTAATATGACCACAGAGCACCTTGGTATAGGAGGCAACTATTTGTATTTTTCATGGGGGAACTAAAATTTGCTTTATCCAGGAACACAGAATCAGTTCTGTATTGAAGCTTGGATACTGTTTAATAGCAATGCTTACCTTTCATTTTGTACTGATACAATCAACCTTCACCTCAGAGCTACCCCATTGTTTTGCTTTTGAGTCACTGCTAGCACAACATCCTAGAACAAATAAATGAGCATATTTGTTGGAAGAGCAAAGACTCCAACATCATGCGTTTGATGATATATTTCACAGACATAAATGTCAGTTACTAGGTACAATTTTCTGAGGAAAATGGGTCTCATTTCCCCATTTCAGAGTATGGCGCTGAAAAAACAGGGCTGATTCCAGTTCACTCAGATTTGGTGTGCCTCTGAAATTCGAAGCATTTTCCTTCACTTGGGTACCTGCAGTGACTGGCTGTCTCCAGTGTGGTAATTATAATGTATCTGTCTCTTCAAGCAGGAGTACAGATAACCAGAAAAGACAGGTCATGGCAATTTGGAAGGTTTTCAGAAACATGGATCTCAGCGTTATTTATCCTCAGAGGGACTAAACTCAATCTTCCAAATGCTAGGAAGGTGCCTCAAGCACAAAGATGTGCATAATTTCAGGTCAAAGGCCTTCCATGGGGGCAAAGCACTGTGCTGATGGGACTATGCCAATACAAACCCCAAGCATACAACAGACAAGAAACCATTAGGTCCTTGCACCAGGATACAGGAACTGAGGGGTCTGGTCCCAATTCCCGGCGACCACTTTTCTTTTGTGTAATATAAATGCAATACAAACTAACACGTACTGCAGAGAATAGGGTCTGAGAGCCACATTGTGATGAGCAGGCCCTACCCCTTCTTCAGCAAGGGCACAGACATTAACCTCTTATGAACAAAGGTGCTGCCACCAGAGTCCTTGCTTGGCCTCATTTTCAAGACATTCCAGGGAATATAAGGAGAGCGCAGGTGTCTATCCATTTCAGCAGGGCTCCGGGTGAAGGACATTATCTCCCCCGCCTAAGAAGAGACATTTCAGCATCCTTGGGTGGCCTCAGGTGAGTGCTAAGAAAACTCAAGTGCTGATAAAAATCTAAGCAGGCACAGAGAGGTGGTGGCACGAGCTGGAGGCTCAGGCAGGATATAGGCAGACTGGGTCACACCCTGGTTTCTCACAGATTAAGCAGCAGTATGGACGTGGACGGCTTCCCCCTTCCTCAGGGGAGAGGAATAGCCAAATTCTCCACATTTCATACGGCATAAGGAATTTGCTCCTCAGGAGTGACCCTGCAGTATTAACCCCCAGCCACAACTGCCTTACAGGAACTCATTTTTGTGGCCCTATGCTTCATCTCACAATGGGAATTTGAGCTCTGTTTGTGTGCATTGCACAGTCTCGTATTTAAACTCCCCAAATGCTTGTCCTGGAATTAAAACAATAAATACATGTAAACATACATGCATACACATATATAATTTTTTTTCAGATTAGGTTTACATTCTCACAACTTAATATTTTAGAATGATTCCAGTGAGTCAGTAATTCCAACAGTCTTTGACCTCCCCCCAGCTTTTCAGCATATAAATAAACTTCTTGAGATCCCCAGATGTCCTGCAGCTAAACAGTGCTGCTACCCTTGAAACAGATGTTTCTTGAGACTGAATTCATATAGTGAAAATAAATTAGCATGTGTACAAAGAAATTGTAAAAAAAAGAAAATCCTTAAGGTTACTAATGACCAAGCAAACTGAAAAAAAAATCTAAATCCAAAATAAGCCTTTAAGTGAGCCACAAACTTATGCAGCATCACTTAGGGAAAGGAAGGACAGGGATATGGAATTAAAAGAAACTGTCATTAAAAAAGCAGTAATTATTTAGTCATGAGAGATGCTGGGGTTTTTTTTTTTTCATTTTACTGCTATTGAAATAATCAGCCATACACTATGTACTCTGTTCAGGCCATTGAGTTGTTTTAATCCAATATATTGAGTTGTTTTAAATAAAAATTTACACATTCAGAGTACATCTATTCAAACCATAGAATTTCCCTTGCTTTAATTTTTCCTCGCATGTGACACAGCATTAATTTGCTTTTCTTACTGTTTTGATCTATTTTTACAACAGCTATCACTGTTCCATACTTCCTCACGAGTTACCTCATAATTTCACCAGAATAAGACAACAGATTATGCACCAGAAGATTGGGCTAGAACCTGAAGATCAGCTGTGTCATGTACACAGCTACTACCTGCATAAAGCACAGAAGTATTCAAAATTATTCCATCCTAACTCATATGTAGTCCAGGCTGTGCACAGCAGTAATGTCAGTTGTGTTAATATGCACAACTTTGAAGACATCCCTCCTTAAGCTTTCATCATCTTTTCTACAGTGTACTTCAATTTTCAGCAACCTCAGTTAAAAGGAAATTATTAGCAGCAGAATAATACCTGCCTTCCTTCCCAAATACACATACCTGAACTTACACTAACAATAAGCCTTTTTAACCTGTTCTTATGAGACAAAAAGAGTAATATAATCTGTATTCTGTTCTACAGGCATCAAACAACTTAACAACACAAAACTCTAATTCTACTTAATATCTGCTACCTGGCATAAAAAATATAATCTCATTATATATTCTGGAATAATCATTTTAACTGCAGAATTCACAGTATTCTCACTATTGAGAGCATACTGTTAAAATTTTAATTTAAACTGCCTGCAAATACAAATTGTACCAAGATTTGCAGCCAATAGCAACTACTGAGAATATGAAAATAATTTTTATCAGGAATATATGCAAAAACATTTTGGCAGCATATTGTCTTTCAATATTTATGTTGAAAATATTAATACCATTTACAGCACCAATTAGAGGATTTTTTTTCTATGGAAATGCTACCATGTGGGGGAAAAACAGCAAAACAGAAAAAACCCTCTAAAAAATCAAACCATTAAAATGCATCATCTTCCAGTGTTTTCTGTGCAGAAAGACAAATTTAACCATTAGGTCACAAAAATGCTCCACAGAATACTGCAGCAGTTTTTAGCAAATCCATCCTCAGGAGTTTAGTCCTAAGTATAGCTTGTGTAAAAATACCAGACTTGGATATGGACTCAGAAATGTGGCTACTGCCAGCAGTGACACTATGAAGGCCCACCTGTGACACTCAGAAAAAGTCAACCGGTGTCTGCAGAGGATTTCTAACTACAATTACACTGCTTTCAAAAGATACTTTGCTGCCTTAAAGTCAGCCCAGGTGTGTATTCCCAAACCGTATTTGTACAAAGCAGTCTATGTCATCAACTACAAAAGAACTTATTTTCCCCAAAGAAAAAGAATATAAGAGCTCAACAGTCTCCTGAATGTTGTTCCTGTTTGTTTATATAATCACACAAGTAAAGTACCAGGGCTCAGTAACAGTAGAGTTGTCCATTCTGGGGTACAACCAGGACAGAAAAAATAATCTGGTTTTGAGTGAGCTGTAGTATGCAGTAAATGGCATTAGGTGACCAGGACCACAATCAGCTGGCAAGGAATACTTCTAGAAATACAGTGTATGGCTACTGAAGCCATGTCCCAGTCATACGAGACAATGAGCATCTCTTGTTGCACCAGCTTCTTCTTGAAAGGACTTCCTGAAAGGACTCATACAGCAACATCAACCTTCCAGTGCTTGACTGTTCACAGCTCCATCCCTGCCCTACCAATCCCACAGATAGGTTTACCATGCCCAGCACATATTCTAGTGCACCGAACTGCAGCAGAGGGTTGGGATCAGGTGCTCTGGAACACAGATCCAGGAGCACACAGGATGTGGGATGCCAGTGCCCAGGTCACAGGACAAAATGTGCCATTCACAAAACCAGAGGCAGTAAGGAGTAGTTTCCACAACCATTTGTGACTTACAAGTGACACTGACAGTGTTCCCTTTCCATTCTTGGGCACAGTCAACCAGATTTAATGCTTTCAGCTATGACAAGCAGGTTGACTTTAAATTAAAGTAGAAAAACTGATGTAGTTTAGTTCTGTTATCATCTAGGAGGCAGGTAGCTGCTGAAAGACACCAGTGGCTTTCTGCTACAACTGGAATTCCACTGGAGCATGACACAGGTGTGCTTAAGTGTGAACATTTAATAAGGAAAATTATTTAAAGTTTGGCAGAAACATGAAGCAGCATGGGTTGGCCAAAGCTTACACCGGTTTAGCACAGATGTGATGACTTGTTTGTTAGCTGTTCTGTCCTGCCAGGGAGAGAAGTGCAACTGCATGCCCACACTGACACACCACACTATTTACATAAGAATGAGCCTGTGCTCATCAAAGTGGTGTGTGCTCCATACATCAAGCCCCAGGGATCAACAGAAAAGCGATTCCATGGACGAGAGCATCCAGCACTTGTTCCCATGGGGAAATGAAAGATCATGCTCCCTCACACATTTCATTTCTGCAATATGACACTTCCCTGACATATGCAATACAAAATATTTCTGTGTGTATCTGCAAATCTATTTAAAAAAGATAACATAAATAACACCATATAATCTCAACCCAAATTCCATGGTAAAGGGAAATTTATAAAAATATTTTTTCTTTCAAAGGGATCACGACAACTCAGTTCTTTTCTCAGTACTACACAATACTTACGGAGATTGTAAAAACAGGATAGGGAATTATACTGGAATTTTGAGAGTGTGGTTGGAGGACAGACTACAATTGCCAAGAAGTATGGACCCCCTTCCCCTTGCAAACTACAAAGAGTTTAGGACAGAGCCCTACAGAACTGGGTCACTTCCACAAAGACTTCCATGAACATTTCTGAATAGCCCTAAAAAGCTTTCAGATGTAAATCCCACCCACATTTAAAATTAAAATATTTGTGTTAACATTTACCAAACTTTTATAAACAGAGAGAACCCAAGGATTAGGAAATTACTAAAAGCATGATTTGGGAGCTGTTCCTCTATATCCTCTTCCATAAAAGCACATGCATGACAGCAACAGAAAGAAACTGAACATAAAGCTTATTTCCCTTGAACTTTTATGAGCTTGCTGCACTGTTTTTTTGTTCAAGTCAAGCATCATAAGAAAATAAAAATACTGTTTTAAATAAGGATGTTGTTAATGGGAGTTGTGTAAGGTGTCAAACATCTAATGTTTAAAGCTTGGACTGACCCTGCTGCCCTCTGCCTTATACTATTCCAGCCCACTTCCTCACTAAGCCTTTTTAGAAATACTGCCTCATTAAAAGCCAGGTTAACAAGGCCTTAAATCAAATACCTGTGCTCACAAAAGCCTAGCTGGATCTGAAACAGTGCAGAAAAAAACAAATAAACAAAAATATTTGCAACATCATTTTTCTTCTTAGAGGTGTTTTGTTTTGTTTGGTTTTCCCTCAAAATAAGAGGCCATCTACTGCAAACTCCATTTTGGATACATACACTCCAGAGATTCATATGCACCCCAAGTTCAGTATTTCCCATGAGCTGGAATTTACCATCTCCCAGCAAATCCTAAGACATTCTGTGGAAGTTGAACTCTCCTCACTAATTGTACAGTGAAACTTAAAAATCTGTTCTCTTATTTTTCTAAACAAAGACTTAAGTTAGGATGAGTATCTAGAAAGGCATCACACTCTTAAGTGTATACCCTTCCAACAAAGCAAGGTATGATCTTGTAAATGTATAACATGCTTCAGAGGAATTTTAGCAAAATCTCCTCTAAGTTTTTGTACTGTAAATATAAAAAGAGTTCCTGCAAGTCAATTATGTGGACTCGGTTTGGCACACTGGAGTCTCCACAGTAAGAAACTTGCTGTATAAAAGCTAAGTGTTACCTACTACAAGATTCCAAAAAAACCATTCCAACTTATAGGTGTTAAATACATTAAACCTACCAGCTTCTACATGCAACAGATTGATAGTTGGTCACAACCAACTATTTTTTTCCATCATCAATATTTACAAAAACTCTGATGAATTTTAGCCAACAAACACCAATTTTGGGAATCCACAAGTCTCTCACCTCATATCAAATGTGTATTCAATCTGTAAGTCATCATACTTGTATTCCAAGTATATGGAATGTGCCAAATATGCCTCCAAAATAAAGAAACTATTATACAAGAACCGACTGTTAATCAAGAATACTGTATCATCCTGAGTCTGTACATCCCTGTTTTCTGCTTGGACTATTTTCTCTACTGTTTTATCACTGATGCAACCAGAAAGAGTACTGTGGAGAGGACTAATTCATTTAAGCAATAATATAGTCTCCTGCTGTTTCAGTTGGTTAAAAAAAGGACTATCTTGAGCCAAAATAGGCTCCTGAATTATATATGGGCACTAACATGAGAGCTGTGGTACAGTGCAAATTCTGAAATACCCAAGTGAGGAAGGTGTTTTTACCTGTTTGTTTACACTGGAAATATTTTAGACACACAGGCTTTTAGAGAAGATTAAGAATGGAATTTTCAGGGACGTTTAGGAGAAGACATTGTCTAAATCCTTTGAATCTTAATAGAGGAGTCACAGAATCATTTGGGTTGGAAGAGACCTTAAAGATCACCTAGTGTCCAACATCCCCACAAAGCCCTCTCCAACCTGGCCTTGAACACTTCCAGGGATGGGGCATCTGCAGCTTCTCTGGGCAACTTTTTCCAGTCCCTTACAAGCCTCCCAGCAAAGAATTTCTTCAAACATCTAATCTAAACTTGCCCTCTTTCAGTTTAAAGCTATTCCCCTTGGTCTATCAATAAAGACCCTTGTAAAAAGTCCCTCTCCAGCTCTCTTGTAGCCCCTTTAGGTACTGGGAGGTGCTACAAAGTCTCCTCAAAGCCTCTTCTCCAGTCTGAACAACCCCAGTTCTCTCAGCCTCTTCTTAAGGAGAGGTGTTCCAGCCCTAGGATCATCTTCGTGATCTCCTCTGGACTTGGTCCAACAGGTCCATGACCTACTCATGATGGAGGGAGTTATGACCCTTACTTACAGAGCGAAGTTATTTAAGAATAGATCTGTCCTGTAAGGCAAAACTGACACAGAAGATTCACATAGCTGTTTAACCTTAATGAACCACTATTTAAAGAACCATTTTCTGAACATTAACTTTTCATGATTTTAGGCCTAATCAATATTTTTTTATTTTAAAAATTTAGAAGATATTTACATTCCAAGCATCCTGCCAGCAACAAGTGGAATAAACCTGTTATGCATGCTTTCTATCAAATAGCAAACAATCAAAATAATCACTTGAAATTCTTTGATTTCACTGCCAAATGAAATACTATGAAGATTAAGCATCACTACAAGCAAAGGATGTCAATAGACAATTTAAAACTATTCGACACCCAGTATTAGGACACGCATAATGAAAATCAGTATAAATCACTTAACTATTCTCCTACCTTGTCATGCTGCTTATTTGAAAGCCAGTGGGCTTTCTGAAAAAGCAGCTTTTTCGTAGTTATTAAAATGTGATTCATGTAAAAAGTATTATCTAACAAGTAGGATTTTTAAACCAATTGTATGGAACTTCTCCTCCTTGTATTCATATTTATTCTTTGAAATATAAAGTACAAAAGACAGACATTAACTTCAATTTGACAGAAAAAATACACAGAAATAACTGAAGAAAATTTTTAAAAAGAGGTTTAATTCTAAAAGAAATTAAAGTTAAGATTTTTATATTTTTTTATATTTTGAGTCTCCATTTACAAGACATCACCTTAATAACAGCTACATGTGAATAATACTTCCCTACAGCTTTAGAATTAGATATCTAAAAAATTTAGTCAGTTATTTCTATGGTCAATACTAGTGATATAAGTCTGATGAGTTACATATGATACGTATGATAAGCAATAGGGAGCAAGCTGTCCTGTATTTGCAGCTGGTGAGTAGTATATCAAGTGTGAAAAAAACCCCAATAAACAGTATAAACAAAATGTAGTATCTTCAGAATTATTTATCTCCTAAGCAAGAGTCACTGTAAGGAATAATATGTCTTCCCAGAAAAACAAATTCCTAGAACTGGACAGTAAATTCCTCATGATAGGGGCTGGAATACAAAAGGATTTACTTAGACTCTTGTCAAATTCTGCAGAATATATACAAAAAATGAAATATTGGGGCTTTATAAATTGAAGAGTGAATGAAATGTACTTTTGCAAAGGTAACATGGGAGGTACTGCCACATTTCTAAGAAAATCCTAGTTGACTTTCACTTGGAAAATCAACACTAGAACACAAGAAAATTACTTGTATACATTGGATACAGTATCAATGATGACAGCTATTTCAATTATATTGTTGATACAACAAAGTAAAGCATAGGTAAATGTGTGATTTAGTCTATTACTATACATATTCACTGCACCATATTAAACTAAGTTTGTCTTAGCTCCCTATGGTCCTTTTCCCTAGCAATACAATCAGTACTTTTTTCTGTGCCTCTGAAAATACTTCACTTATGCAAAAGCCAGGACATTCAACTCCTACATTAAAAATTCCATCCAACTAGGTAAGAAAGCTCACCTTAAGGCTAGTCAAAACATTACTGTTAGTGTTAGGGGTAAGAATCTGAACTTTCCACCAAATAAAAGCAGTGCATATGTGCTAAGAAAACTAGAATAAATACCTAGCCAACTGGAAATTTTCAAGTTGACAAGGCAACTTTACAGCACCATCAGAAATTGTTGGAGAAACTAGCTAGTGTAAGTACTGAATGTTTAAGGATGTGCTTCTTCAGATGTGTATATATTTTAATAGCCAAAATAATAATGTTCTAAAATGTTTTTCAAATTAAATTGATGTCATAAGCTCTCTTAGTGCAGAAAAACAGAGAAATTAGTCATCAACTGTATGTGAAAAGTAACCATGGAATACAACATGGGATAAAGAAGCTATATGGCCAACACAATATTGAAATTCACCCTGACCTGCTCAGATTTACCAAATTACATTGCATAGCTCAAATGATAGCTTCTCATCCATTAAGGTCCACATATGTACAGTATATTTGATTTCAAACTCAACTGGAGTGAAATAATAGTGAAATATTACCCTAATCTGTGCAGAGGAGCTGACATGATGTACAGTGGCCTAAAGCTGGAAGTGGAGCCCCGTGTGGAATGACAAAACACAACCTTTACAAACGACTGCCACACTAATAACAATGGAACATGGTATTTTCTTGTCTGTTAAAATGCTTGCAAGAACACATGTAACTAATACCATATATTGACTTTCACTACTCTCAAGAAACTTCATACTCTGGAAAAAGAATAGTTGCTTTCTATACTGACAGTCTGCTCTTTTGTCTTACAAAGCCCTACCTTAGAAAAGGTAAATTCATTTTAACAGTTCCCTAATCCTAAATAAAATCACCAGAAACTAACAAGTATCTGTTCCCACAAAGGGCAATTTGCAAGGTGTTATGATAGTCAAGAAAACTATCTGAAAGTTTTGTTACATTTTAAGTTTCCAAGTTTAAAAACCTGTCTTTAAATTAAGTCAATCACCCTAGGTATCCCTATGGGAATTTCACATGCTTGTCTTCTTAAAAAACACACTCTAACACTGTCCGGTACGTTTGGAAAGTACTAAGTTTTCCAGATTCCAGGAAGCATTCTTGATCTTAAACCCACCAGGGCACAGTATTATCAACTTCCTGCATCCCTTCGACCCACAATTTCCATTACACTTAAACCAACTGTTTATTAACAGAGCATGGGTAAGTAGAAAACAGCCTAACAGATCTCCCAAGCCACAGCTATTTAGCCTAACTTGGTATCTCCTGTAATACTCAGATGATCAGGGTTTAGCTTAAAACTTCAGAACTGTGTGGTTTCAAAAGAGAAAAGGAAAATGTAGATGTTAGAAGAAATAATGATTTATAAATACACATTTTTCTACACATTTCTTCTCTACACATGCTAATGTGCCACGACACCTCTATCTCCAATTGACACAGAACATAGTTATACATACCACAGTTTGGTGGTTAACTTGAATCACTTCATCCCCAGCATGGATTTTCTTGCACCGATCTGCAGGTGACTGAATTTAAAATAAAAGAGATGATCAAGAATACAGGTCTTACCAGTCATCATCTCTCTTTCAGCAGTATGATTGCTAAGCTGTGTAATTCAGGTTAGATTGATAATGACATTCTACTGTGAAATAAAGAATTAAAGAAATATTTAATAAATCAGTTTGTTCTTGTTGGAGAAAAATGATATGCACTATTCTACACAATAAAATCACATGTTAAGAAAGGTGTGAATTTATATGATAACCAAGTCCTAAGGATTTCTTTTGAATTTCATTCTGACAAAAGGATGCTTTAATCTGCCTGACACCTCTTAAGCCTCAAAAGTCAATCTTTGGCTGACTTTTGAACCTACCAAATCTAACTGGCAATTCCATATAAACAAACTTCGTAAAATTGTCTTTTTATTCTACAACATTTCAATATGTTGCAGAGAGCTTCAGTAAATTACTGTTCTGCAAAGAGTACACAAGGAGAGTAGATTAGGTTAGGTACAACCTAGGAAGAGTGAGTACTTTAATGGTAACTTTGTTTTGGAACATTATTAGGGTGAAAGAAATGCAACCATCATCAAAATCCTACAGTGATCACACTTTCAGAAAAGCAAAGGAGTTTGGTACTTTGCTTTTGCCTCAAAAAAAATCCTCAGTAACAACAAAAAAACCAAATAAAAATAAAACCCGCAACAAAAAAACCCTCTTCCATAAAGTGAAAGCCCCCAAAATTTGCCCTTCTTCTCCCTTTACAGTAGATCAACTGTTTGCTGAGGGGAGTATCTGTAAGTTTAAAGGAAAACAAATTCTTTCCGTTTTTCAGAGAGTCACACTTTAATTTTTCTCGCAATACTGTGGCTGCCAGGAGGCACTTAATTGACTCCACAGTAGAAGGTGAGACTGACAGTTTTAAAAAAAACGCAAATGAAGTATGTTGCTCAGGAGCAGGTTTCATAAAAAAAACTGCTACAAATTTTATGTAAAGGAGTGAAATGAAATCGATTTCCAGGTGAGATAACAGGTCATCTAAAGAAAGTGCTCCAGGCCTGAAATGTGGACCTTTTGTAATAACCTATGCACTACATCCCTATTCAAAACACATCCCCCCATAGCTAGGCCATGACTTTCTAGTTCAATTCACATAATTCTTGGCCTTAGTTAAGGATAGTGTTCAAATTAAAGATATCCAAGAGACGTGAGAGACTGAAAGAAAGGTCACTCATGACTCAGTCCTAGCAGACATTGCACAGAACATCCCAAATCAAACTGGGCTAATAAGAATTTCATTTTACTTAATAAAGAACAGCAGCCTTGACTATTTAAGTAATAAAGGTATTGGTTGAGTGACTTGGGGAAAAACTTTAACACTGGTGATTGTCCTAATAATCTGTCTTCTGTCTGCCATTTCACTCCTCATTCATACCTCTAAAATCTTTATAATCCTCCTACGAAATACAGCTCTTTTAGCTCAGATGTAAGTGAATCCTGTGTCATTACCCTTGAACTCTTTAGGATTTTATTATTATACACCCTTTGCTTTACAGTGTCTTCAGCATTCATAGCTTAAGTCTTGACAAAACAGGCATTCTGTGTAGCAGTTTGCCAAGCTATTAAAATAGGGTCTGAGAATCTTCAAACTGGAAAAGCCTATATTAAAAAAGCCTCACTGCAATCAAACACAAGGTGAGGTAAAAATCCTTTATAAAGAAATGTCAAGGCTGTGGTCTTATGAAGGGGTTATAACTCCTGTTCCTTATTGTCTTTTCCTCTCCAGTAAAAAACAGACCTTGCTGTAAAATAGTACCTTTTATCATGCCTATTTAAGGAAAACAGAGGAGAATTGATAAGGTCTTCCTTTTTTAGATGTATATGCTGATCATTAAGCACAGAATCAACTCATGAAGTCCTACTAGGAGTAACAAAGTGTGCCACACCACAACTGTATCTTCATCAGCTGGTAATCCGGTTCAACAGGGAGTTGAAGAGATGCAAGCACCTGTTACTGAAGCTCACACATCAATAATTAAAAGCTATTCAGAATCTGCTTAGGATTTATTCTTTAGAAAAAATTTATTTTTGTCCTTTAGGCTAATTGTTGTCTTTTTCCCCTGGTATACCCACACTGTCTGAAAGTCCAGTTAAGAGCCCCCGCAGGACAACTGCTGCATGCCCACAGTGGAGATTTTGGTGTTATTTCTTCTGAAAAGTCTCTTTTCCCTGCGATCTAAGGGTACCCTGACCCTGCAAAGCCAACCAGATCGCAGTAAGTGGTGACACTGGGAGCACCCCTTCAAAGCCACATTCCTGCTGGAAAGGCGCTGCATGCTATTACTTTAGAAAAATGCTCTTTTTTATTGGAAAACCAAAGGACAAAATTGTCTTATTTAAGGACACATTTGGTTTGTGAATTAAAAGAATCTTTCCAACACGGTCTAGAAGGGCTATTCAACAAGAAACCTAAAATCTTTTGCTGGACCAATACACCATTTAGATTGTTACTGCCAAATGAAAGACAGATGACAGGAACTGGAAAGCTCAGCTTGCTCTAATGCTACAAGGCCACTGGAGAGAAGCCCTTACAGGGCAGTGACCTGTGAGGAACACTGCTCTGTCTCAGTCCAAGCTTCAGAGCTCAGCTGCTTTGATCTGCAGGGCTGATGTGTTGGGGGAGATGACTCCTAACGCCGAACAGCAAGATCCAAACTCTAACGGGCTTTGCAGCTGGACATCAAACACCTCAAATGCCAGACAGAAAAAGCAGAACTGCCTTTACAAAACTACTCTCTTACACTGATGTGGAGAGCACTACCATGATACTGTGTTTAATACAGACACATGTTCTTCTCCAGGATCTTTCAGACAAAAAAGTCTGTAATTGTCTCACTTGGAAGAGCAGATTTGGAAATTGAAAGGACACAAAATTTCGTTCAAATGAAAGAATTTGGATTCTTCTTTCCTAGAAGTTAAAACTGTATGGCAAAGAGTAAACACGTCAAGACCAGCAGGTCAGATCACATGTGCACCATTGTGATCTTGTTCTGGCTATGCTGCTTAGATGTTTCTCTTCCCATCTACCAAAATCAAAACTCTGTGTGTGCGTCTGTGCATGCGCATGTGCATGTATGTGTGTGTTAAAGAAAGCAGCTAGAAATTATGTTCTTAAAAGCAGGAGACACCCTTCTCTCTCTAAAGCACTACTCATTTTCACAAATGCTTTAACACAAAACAGCTTTTTCCCTTGACAACAGAGTGCAGTTTCTTGGTCTGCTGTGAGCACCTCCAGGGTGTCACAGTGAGTGAAAGAGTCAGTAATAACAGCAGAAGAGTCATCATGACTGAAGCTTCCTGACATAGCTTTAAATTATATTCATGAATCACAAAAGATAAGAGTTTTGAGGGAATGCATTAAGATTTTATTTTTATCTTTGCCCCTGGGAAATTAAATCCATTAGTAAGTTATGGAAAGAAATTGTTCCTTCTTTAATTTGAGAGATTCAACTGTAAAAATTGTTCTCTTTATTTCATACATTTTCTAGATTAAGCTCAACTGTAGTTCTGGTTGGTTTGTTTAGTTTTGCTAATTTCACTAATGATGTCTGTAGCTGTAGGCCTGACTATCTAGAATTTTCATTTTCCTTGAAATTCCTTACATTTTCTTATTCCAAGATAGGTGGCATTCACACAAATTCTACAACAGGTATTATCTATTGGTTATAACCCATGGATATCCTGCCCACAGCAGAAAAGCAGAAAGGAAAAAGGCTATCAGATTGCAGCTCCTATAAAAGGATGAAAATAGTACTCCTATTTTATAGAAATGCTAACAGAACCTCACTGCAAGTCAGGTGCAGCAGCTGTTAAGTGCCATGTAGGTAGTTTGCACTTCCCACAGGATGACACAATAGCATGACAAAACAAATATTTCTGACAGCTTCATTTTAAGAAAATGCCATTAAGATCTTTGAAAGGAATTGCCTAAACCATTATGGAACAGTTCAGTGTCATTTAATGATTGTTCCACATTAATTGAAGATCATGGATAGAAGCCTTTTCCCCCAAAATTATAATTTCACTCAACTCTTAACAGACAGACGGTTCCCTAAACATGGTGTACGAGGAAAGGAGGTTGTATTTCAAAGGGTTTTGAAAAGTAGTCTATTATGTTTCACTTGTTTTTTAATGCCTTCAGTGAGAATTAGTACACTGGTAATAAGTGTTCCTTTCCATAGGCATTACTCAGAAGTTCATGCAGAAATACATGGTTATTTGTCAATGTGAAGGGATGTCCATTTCCATGCACTCATTTATTACAAAATGAAGCTTGATAGATGGAAAATATAAAAGCTGTTTGTCTAATACTGCAGCAAACTCCAGCGTAACAGCCTAAACATAATATAGACATTTATCTTTTATTCACAGAGCAAAGTAACTCCAAGACAGCTGCTTCCTGTCTTGATCAGAGTATTTTAGGTGTCTTGCAAGAACAAATCAAGACTGATTCTCTTGGTTCTTAACTGGGAACAACTCTTTCAGTTTGAGGTAAACAAGCACAAGCATCTCTGCTGTCCAACATGCCATTGGTCCTTAACAGCCAACTAGCACAAGTTTGCAAGCAAAATGTAGTTTACAGCAAAGGGAAAGCATTAACCACAGGTAAGGTCAGAAAGGCTTCCAGGCCTGAACATACAGTATTAACAATACTTACATTTTCTGTTGTTCCAGTAATTACATGAAGACCATCATATGTTGACTTAATGTACATACCCTAAGAAAAAGACATCATGGGAAAGAATTTTTAAAGTGTTTCACAAACCATAACCATCCAAACAAAACTTGCATATCTCTTAAAGAATCTTTTTCTTTTTGCTTTCTTTAAGATTTGTGGACTTTAATGCATGCCATGAAGTATTTGTCTCTGAATAAGAAAGTGCTTTTTGATATACTTCAAGAAGAGCCCAAATCATTTTGGCCCTAACTAACAATAGCAAACTAAAACATTTACCACAGTTATGTCCATAAATACTCCCCACTTTTTCTAATACAATTCTTCAACTACAAATATAACAATGCCTTACAAAAAGCCCCAGAATTACAAACTGCCTTAGTATGATCAGTATGACCATTTTGCTTTGAAAACTACACTGAGTTTTAAAAGATCTGGAGTCTTCAGGAGGCAACGCTGCAAACACAACTTTCAAACTGCTAACCAGTGCTTGGAATTGTGCCTGCTAAATGGCTGCAAGACCTTCTCATAGCCCCACTCATCCCAGTGAACACTTCAGCTATAAAACTCAGTGATGAAAACTTCAACATCAACTCTGTTAGCTATGTCACTTCTTTCAAAAAATATGAAAAAGGAGGGATAGCTTATGAACAGACAGAAGTTCCTGCATGCGTAGTCCAAGACAGTGTCTCAAATATGCCTTTTCACCAAGCCTTAATTCAAACATTTAAACAGCATCCATTATGACACCGAGAGAAGGAAAAAGCAGAGATAATTGGCATATACTGAGCATTCGACAATTTTTGAGGAATCTCCTTTCCCTCAACCACTTTACAGAAAGCAGGTAAACACTGAGAGCCTGAGTAAATATCCTCTCCATAACCTACTTTTCTCTTTTTAATCAGAGTGCCAATGAGAAATCTGTTCTTATTTGAGGAGCCCAGTGCACTCACTGGTGAGTAAGTATGGTAAAGAGGCAAAGAAGACATATTGAGTTGGACTGATCTGCACTGGGACCAGAACTGACAGACATTTTGGTAGCAGAAATGAGGAAGTACACCTCAAATAACAAAGTGGATAATATTCCCAGTAAAACAAACCAGGGACTTCCTGAATTTCTCAGGACAGGGGCTCAAAAGTGAACTCCTATTTTGTTCTGCACAATTACATAGCGTTAATCACATCAAACCCAGTTGTCATGTTCAGCTGCCACAGCTAGAAGGTAACAAATCCAGAATCTACTTATTACTACACAGTCAGAAACCCCTGACATCATCCTTCAACTTCCAGCTCCTCTATGTACCTTCAGTGATTTGTCCATTGATTGGCTCCATCACACAGCTTTTGCTTAACTCAAATACAGAATGGCTTTTTCACACGTTTATCCTCACAACACCCCTGTGAGGTAGGGAAACACTAATATACCATACATCTTAACACTAATATACAGATATCTTACAGGAAGCATAATGAGCCACACAAGAGGCTGAGACATGTTGGTATCTGTTCCTTGGTACACACACCTACCCTCAAACCACCACCAAATCAGGGCTTCAGTCCCTCTCACGGTCCCCATCTAAGTGACTGGGCCGTACCCCCTGCAATATGGCAAGAGCTAAAATCACAGTGACCATGGTGACAGGAACTTTGAGTCAGGTCCCCACACAGAGTAATTTCTGAAGAAAGCCACATCTTTGCTTTTACTGACAATGAGCTACTGCTTTCAACCTTAAGCACCAGGGTGAAAGCCAAAAAGTCTCACACTTAATGGTTACACGGTGTTTAGTTTTGTGCAAAGCATTATTCCAAAGGATAGTAAACTCATCCACGTGTGCTACCATTCCAGAGTACAATTTACATCCAATCTAGTATTTTTGACAAATTTAAAAGACTTTGAAAATACAAAAGAGGAGAAAGAACTTTTGCAAATGTTCTTTAAAGGCCAGGATCAAGGTTTTGCATACATTAAGAGAGAAAAGAAGGAAGCTGAAAAATATCCACCCTAGACTGTATTTATTCCACATGTGCAAAATTAATAAATGTTACATTAGTACCATGTCACATTAATTTTGCAAGAGCCAACATAATTCTTGTTATAAAGCAGCTTTTAAATCAGGACAGGCAACATTTTACAATACAAAAATGAGCCCCTTTCACCCATGTTTCTCAACTCCTCATTTTAAGTGAGCAATATATGGGAAATGGTACAGCGAAGAGAGTGTTTCTGGCTTCCAATTGCTTGATCTGGAATGGAAATAAGAATATCACAGACATTTACAAGTTTTCCTCTCTCTGCCTCCTTGTGGCTGCACAATATCAATAGTACTTTTAGCAATTAAGAATACAGGGGAGATCAGTGTGTGCTCTGTCCATTTGCACTGAAAGAAATTGGTAGATACAAATCTTAGGTATTCAAAGGTAAGTCCTTAAGAAATTATAAGAATCGGTTACACCAGATAAAAGGAAAGCTAATTCAGCTTATATGAATAAAAAAACCATAAACTAACCAACCTAGTAATAAGGAATAAATGTATGCCTAGATTAAAATATGAGTAACTCATGCTTAATTGTATGAGAGATTGTCCTGATCAGTTATGGGTAGAGCTCTAATTTCAAATCAATCATTACAATTTATCTTGGTGATTAAGTTAAGGGTTAGAAAAGAGACCTTTTGTGCTTTTTTTTCCCCTTTATTTATTTTTGGTTTTTTTTTTTTTTTTAAGAATGAAAACAGAATGTGATCTATTTCTAACATATTTTATGCAATGCTAGAAGGAAAAGGAAAAAAGATACTAATTCCATTTTATCACACATATAATTAATTTTTTTTTTCACTCAATTTTCATGAAGCCCTCCGAAGTTGCATGTGCCTCTTTAACCCCAAACAGCTCTCAGAATGCTGTTCATAACCCTTTTCCAGCTCTTCCAGTATTTCAAACTAAAAAAAATCAGAAATATCAGGAATAGTAGTACACTGGAATCCTGGAAAGAGAATCAGCAGTGCACTTTAATCAGCTGCCACACCCTGCTGTATCTAGGACTTGTATTTTATGAGTGATTTTTACATGACAAGCTTCTTTTGTGTTTGCTTCCGCAGGCAAAAAGGAACAATCACTTTCATGTTCTGATGAATTTACCTTTGCATTTCTGAACCCAGCAAGGTTGAAATCATATCACAGTCACTTACCTGACTGGGATTAAAATGATTATATGAACAAAAACCAACTGAAATTCAAGATTAACCTTTGCTACAGTTCTTTGATATTCTGTTCTGTATTAAAAATAAAGTAGAAAGTGATTGTCGCAGAAAAACTACCCAAGAAAAACTTGGTTTCCTGATTTTTGTCTAAATACACTCAATGTTTTCAGTCAAGTACAATATTTTTAAGTTTGTTTCATGGTAAAACATACTACCTAAGCTAGTCAGTTTTGTCTCTTTGTATATCAGTAATGGAAAAACATACAAAATTAAATTCTGCTTAGTGATACAGATGAAACAACTTGCAAGTCCTCAAAAAAAGGAAAAAAAGAAAGGATTACACATGGAACCATGTTGGTGATTGCAAAGCTGACCACATTTTAAGGCTTTTAAAATAACTTTCTACCATGACAACTCTTTTCACCCTTACTGCACACAGCCACTTGCAGGCTATATCTCTTCCCCCAGCAGCACTCACTGAAGAACACATGAATGCAGCCAGTCACAAGAGACAAGGATAGAGGGAACAAAAAAAAGGGAAAAAACCAAACAAAACCAATACCAAACCCCACCCAAAACACAGCTTTACCCAGTACACAAGAGGTTCTCCACATTACACCCTAACAACATTTTCTGCTTGACAGGTTGCTTTAGTTGCTTGAAAGGTTATTTAGTCATCGGTGTTAGCTAGTTTTAATATCTATAAGACATGGTAACTCATTTACTCATTTCTTCTGCATTCAGGTATTAGTCTGACAATTTACATTTACCTCTGACAAATACTTACGTTTCCACAAGAAAAGACCAAACACAGTGAAGGAAGTACTGCTGCTGATGAAAACATCCTGATCATGTTCCAATCTTTTTTGAGTTGTAAAATCTTCAGGCATTTTCTTAATTCCATCATATATTTACCACGAGTTTACGGAAATAGCATTATTTTCCAAACTTTTAGTTGACTTCTCTTTTCCTTTCCTTTTTCTCTCCCAGATTTACTTTAGCTTCTTAGCTATTCAATTTGAGATGTCAGAAATTCTGTTTAGGATAGGTGACAAAAAATCTTCCCAGTTAGCGGCCATCCTTGTCTTTTTTCTTCTGCCTGAAGTCCTTCCATCTTTATAGAACATTTTATTTAGTGATTGGTAAAGCCAGCACAGAACTGTCATGTGGGTCAAAAATCTACAGGAAAGTTGACAATAAACCATTTTTCCACCTCCATCATTGCACAAATCCTGGAAGAAGGTCCAGAAATTATTGAGCTTCACACTTATCCCAGCGCTTCTGATGTGCCAAGAATATTCACAACTCCAAGCTCCACCATCAATTCTTAAACCGACACTCTCAGCACCCAGTGGGGCAGTACTGATGTACATTCACTGTGTCTTAATTCAAAGGTATTACATTAAAAAGCAAACAAAGGCCCAACAACCCAAAAGCATAAAAAGCACCAAGAACCACATGACAAAGGTGATCTGTTGGCAAGATGGGTGCTGTTACAAAGGGAAGGGGATGATTTTGACTCTCCTGGCGCGAATCCACCATCCTTGGTGCCTGCTCTGGAGAGCTCACAATCTAAAGGAGGCGGCACAATGCCGAGGCAACACAACAGTGGCACGCAGGCAAGGATCAGGGAAAAAAACATTACTGTGTCAAAATGGCATTGTATCCTTCTAAGGCTTGTATACTGCATTGTTGCTATTTTCTTTTTTTTTTGAATAAGAATTATTTTTATGACAATGACATCAAGACCCTGCTAAATTGGTTCACAAATACATAAAAAGAAAAAGCCCTGCCTTGAAGAGTTTCCAGTTTAAACAGACAAGACAGACAGAGGGTGTAAAACAGAGACACAGAGAGGGAAAGAGATTCTTCCATCAGCTACGCAGGGGGCACAGACCCATGAAACATATCCTTATTTACAAAAATACCGTGCAACATTTCTCAGTCCCTGGGAGTTCATACCAACATACACAAAAACTTAAATGAGGGGGGAAAGAAACAAAAAAAACCCAGCCACAAGACAGAAAGAAAAATAAAATTCAAGTTCAGATAAAATGACAGAACTCATAAAAGGTGATCAAGAGAAAGGGGAAGAAGATTTCCTCATTACAGTAGAAGAAAGGGTTTCAAAAGGTTGACTGCAGTTAGGTGGTGCAAGAGTTACAACTACAGGAGAAAGGGAGGGAAAGAGAGGGAGGAGAGAATCCATGAGAAGCTGAAATCCTGAAGGACAAGTTCAAAATGGATTCAGAGATAAAGAAGAAAGCCAGTAGAGGAAGGGAAAACAAATTGCAGACTAAAACAAAGGATGGGGCGTATTTACTCATCCAAGTGTCTGGGTTTTTCTCGTATTTTAATTGCGATTTTCCAAAAGAATGGAAAATGAATTTAGTGTACAAGTGCTCTAAATAACTTGGCATACCAACTCAGCGAAGAAAAACAAATCAACCTAAAACCCAGTAACAACCAACCCACAAACCAAAATATTCTCCAAAACTACAACATCCAGACAACTTCAAAAACCTGCTGCAAAGAGTACAGCAGTCCTCCTACAAGAATATCCAAGAAAATGGAATAAGATTGGGCAGAAGTTGCAAAAGCTATTTCTTTAGACAAAAAATGTTTAACTGTATTCTGATTACCTTCTTTTCCACCTCCAAAAATTATGGTAACAGATATTATTAATGACGTAAAGTCATACATCTGGAATTGTTACCAGTGTTGGTTTTTTCCATGCAGCCGGTGTTGGATACTTGAGTAAACAAGAGATCAATGGTCAGCTCTTGAACAACAAACACAGGATGGCTGCATTAAGAGCCTTTACAAGCACCTGATTAAGAATGCAGAATTCTTGCAATAAAATTCAATGAGTTACTTATCAGCAGTGCTGTAGAGGTTGGAATAACTTATAAAATAGCTTTATAACCCAGAGATACTATGAAACATTTTCCAGAATCTGACAGGTTTTGTGCATAAGCCCACGCAAACTTCTTGGTTGAGTTGATCTTAGCAATTTAAGTCCCTTCAGACTTCAAGATCCTAGAACAATCTGAGCCATTTTTCAGAAGCTGGTATAAATGGCAAGAACTTCTTACTAATTTCTCCCTGTTCACTGAACTCTGCATACTTCAGTCAGCTTTACAGAATACTTCCCTGCTGGCCCAGCTGCATGAGAAACCAAACTAGCATAAGCAATCAAACTGTTTTCAAACAGAAAAGGCTAACATGTCCTATTCATTTTCATATATACAGCTTATTTTTAAAAAATCACTTTCTCATCCTGGATGATGGGTTTGATTAACTGCGTACTTCTTACCAGCCCTTCACTTGGCTTGATGTTTGTAAGCTGGATCACTTCAAGATGGGCAGACTGGGAAACCAGTGGATCAGAAGAGAGCGAGATAATGTGATCACAGACACCAGAGAGAGTTTTACACTAGAAAAGAAAAAAGAAAAGAAAATGT
Source organism: Corvus kubaryi (assembly GCF_017639235.1). NCBI lineage: Eukaryota > Metazoa > Chordata > Aves > Passeriformes > Corvidae > Corvus > Corvus kubaryi. The sequence goes on from NW_024580667.1 coordinate 11,300,122, forward strand.
CACAGTAAGCATACCATTGCTAATTATTTGAATGTCAATATACAGATTAAACCATCACTTATTTCAAGTACATACAAGGCAGAGGGGGAAAGGCCTCAGGCAGCAATACAATACAAAATACATTATCTGTGATGACCCTGAACTAACAGCACCAGACCAGAGAAGAACAGGAGGCAAATTCTTTTGTATCTGAGCAGTGACAAAGAGGGGTTCCCATGCACTCTGAGGGAAAGGTGCCCTGCTCAGGCACACAGGGAATGTGTGGTGACCTCCAACCCCCACCCTACCCACACCTTTTGCAAAGACAGTAAGTGCCTCAAAGCCCCCTAACTTCCACTGAATGCGCAGCTGTTCAGCACAGATGAAAACCAGGCTCTTAATGATGACAGGTAACTCCCATTAACTCTGAAGTTTATTCTATACTAATAAAACACGCTAATTGTCTTTGGACTGCGTTTCTCATGTTCTACAGCTGCCAAACCTGATTTACTCTTGCAGACATGAAGATTATATATAATAAATCACCATTTCACAAGGGGATAACTCTTAAACCAGTTATTGTTGGCAGCCTCTGCAGCAAGACAGAAAAAGTTTCTAAAAAGGATGAGATTGTGAAACTGGTACTGTTTTATCTCCTGATCTCTCACTCCCTGAGCACCCTCTTCTCAGAAGCAGGAAAGCTGTGAGGTTTTCCTATCATTCTCTGTGAGACAGTGATTCTTGAGAGTTTCAATGTTTTCCAGGAAGTCCCCTTTCAGCAATTTTAAACTATTTCTCTGTTCAGGTTTCCAAACGCATCTTTTGTCAGCAAATTCAGGGATTAGGACATTCTTCTGGTCCCAAAACTGTGGGCATCTCCAAAATCAATTAAGAATCAGATTAACTGCTCTGAAATTCAAAAGAGGAAAGCTAACCAGTCTCCTCAAATGACTGAAACACAACTGCACACAACTGTTGCACCAATTAATCTTCTAAGATTCCAAAGTATAGTTCTTACAGTAAAAACTATCTGCAACAATGCTATGGAAAAATAATGTAAAACTGGATATAACCTCCTGCCAAATCACCATTTTAATTCCAAATGGCAAACTCCAAATATCTTATGTAAAAAGGAAAATTTTTAAAAAGTGATAAAAGAAAAAAAAAAATCCAGTGACAGTGACATCTTAATCCTGTTACAGACCAGTAACTGAGATTTTTCTTCTCTTAAATGTATTTACAAACAGTTGAAAGTTTAGGTTTGTATACAGATCACTTATTTTATTAAACAATAATGTTTCAGGATGAATAAGCAAATCAGAATCAAATGTAAAGAAGACAAAATTTATATTACCGACATGACCTTCTTCCAGAAAAAAATACTACTTTCAGGCACAGCCAAACACACCACCCTTCTACTTTTTCATGATGCAGAATCATTACTGAACACAGAAAGTCAAGAAATACATAAAATGAGCTTAAGAATTGTTTGCGCTTTACCTGAACTACAAAAAAGTGAAAAAGAAAACTTTATTGAAATTTGGGCTTCTTTGATGGCTTTTGGCCCATGAAAACTGCTTTGAGATAACATTTTTTAAAAGGTAAAATTATATAAAATTACATAATAAAAACGAAAGCTTAGTTTCCTGCTTATTTGGGGTTTTAAATACAGTTTTGGCATGTTATTTCTATTTCCATCTTGTAACTGCACTGACAATTATTGAAAAATTGCTTTAAAAAATTACATAGCACTCAGCTATTCGTGCAAAGTGAAGAGATCCGCATTACAAATTATTCTCTGCAGATGAAAATGGAATTTTTCGTATCTCTTTAGATTCGTATTCACCCACCTATTCTTCCTATTAATCTCCTCTAAACCCACTAAATTTATGGGGCTCTCAGCAGTTTCAGAGAAACTTGTGTTTATAGTGAATTACTTTTTTTTCTCTCCAATTTTCAACTGTTGCATTGCAGAGAGATGCCAAAGCACACAGAAAAAGAGTGTTCCTACCACCTAACACAAGGTATGACATTTCACAGATGTGGCTCCTCATTAAAAACCACGTTCTCAGCTGCCTTGACAGATGATGAGGAAAGGAGAGGAGTCAGGCAAGTCCAGGATGTGGCATGGAGCAGCAGCCTAAGCTGAGATGCATTAAATAGCTCCCTGGAGCAGCTGCTCTCCCTCTGCCTCCCCATGACAGGGGTACAGACAGTCTATACAGTAATGCCTATGGTGATCAGCATTCCAGTACAGTTATACTGGTTGCAATCCTAAAACAAGGTGGTATGAATATTCCCCAAGAGGAGCTCTGGGAGTATTGGGTTCCAAAATCACAAAGTTGCTAGGATAAAAAATCTGCCATATGCTTCAATGCATTTCTAAAACACTACTGTCTTTCGGGTCTCTCAGCTTTCTTAGATATTCCCACTGCAGTCCAACAGCACATCATCCCTATAAACTATTACACATTTAAATATTTTCATTAAATATCCCTTGGTTAAAGAGTTGAACTATAAGTAGCATCAAGTACCTCTCTGTCTTATGTTAAAGGCAAATTTTCATGTACTCTGAGCTTGTCCAGAGGGAGCCAGGACAGCAAGGAGCACACACTTACACAGCAGATATTCTCTCCCCACTGCAAAGGCAGGGTATGTGGGCCCTCACTGGAAACATGTCCAAAGGCTGACACAGCCAAACTAATGCATTTTTCCTTGCCTTTACTCTCAGGAAAATCTCATTCACAGCTCATGTTGATAATATGCTAATCAGCATAAATCGGCATACAAACAAGACAGTCAGTTCACCAGGTGCATGCTTCCTCCCCATTAGGCAACTGTATGGGAAAAGACCTTGGACCTATTCAGTGGATCAGGGCTTCCAAGGCAAAGATATTGCCATGTGGCACTCAAAGCACTCAAACACTGCACTTTTTCTACTCATTTTGTTCCTAGCAATTTATGAACACGTTATTTCTCAGCATAATTACTCAGGACAATCTGTATTGCAGGCATGTATTTTAGTTCCACTAAAATAAGATGGTAGTCACCTTTTCCCTCAAATGGTAGTTACCTTTGGAGGCTTTGTAAAACTACTCTTCTGATTATGAAAACATTGTTAATGAGATCAGGATCCTTTACCCTTTGTAGGTGTTGATTGCCTGCTGCAGTGCAGTATTAGTTACAGTAAGATATGCAGGAAGCTGAGCATCCAACTGCTCCCACAAACATCAGCAGGCACTAAAAATTCCCAGCCTTTTTCAAGCTGCACTCAGCTCCCAGTGTGCAAGGTATCTGTGCACAGGGAAAGGATTTGTCCAGGCCAAAAAAAAAAAAAAAAAAAAAAAAAAAAAAAAAAAAGTTACAAAAGATTAACTGAGCGAAACCAACAGATAATTACATTTTCTCCTTTTGTCACATCATCCCTGTTCTCACTATAAGCCTTGAAGCAATGATTTCAGTTCTCTTTTGCAGTAACTCTTCACTGCACTTCAGTAATAAATTCTCCTCTCTATTCAAGTGACACACTTATAATTGCAGATTGAAGCTACACCACAGTCTTTATGTGCAAAGCTAAATGATTCAAAGGAGAACAAAAAATATCACCACACAGCACCTTGTTTGGTAGAAATTCAAAGGGAAACATTATGTTTCCCTCAGTAGGCAACTACTTTATGCCTCAGAGCATGAAGAATGACAGATAATACTTATTTTCTACCTGAATTTTTGGACTGTAAGGTATCAATTTCTAACAGCTTTTCCACAATTGCTCCTTCTTTCAGCCAGGGGGATAGGGACTCAAAGGTGACTAAATTAGATTTGCATCTGTTCCAATACTCTGTAGCTACTCCAATTTGTGCTGGGAAAATGTCTGTGTTCTGCAGCAGAGTGAAGCGCCCATGGACACAGCTTCAGGGGCCTTCCCTCAACCCGTCCATCCGCAGTCTGTTCAACTCGGGCAGCTCTAGGGTCACCAAGAATTTCTGGTCAAGCAAACAGACTTAGGTTTGTCCCTGTCCTTCATTTTGCCCTTCATTTTACCCTCGCAGGCTAGTGACCAAGTTTAAAATCTATCTTGCCAAGTATTTGCAATACTGAAGCATCCTGGCTTAAACATGTTGGCAGGACTGAGGGCAAGAAAAGCACCAGCCTCCCTCATCAGCACCCTCACCTATGGCATTTGAGTGAGGGATAGGATACCAGTAAGACATATGGACTTTCAAGACTAAAAGTAAGAAAAAATGTCCAGGTAATGTTAAGCTTAGTCTGTTGTTTTAGTTAGTTACAGCTGTCCAAGATGAATGAAGTTTAATTAACTTAAGCCAAACCAAATAATTATTAACCAATTAACTTTAGTCCAAAACAACTGTTATATTGTACAGAACATATCAGTAACTCCAGCAGTCTTAAAACCAAGCAGGCCTGAACATGCACTGGTAAATATACGAAGTTTAAACAGTGAACTATATCTTCTTTTGGATGCAAAAAGAGAAACTTCTATTAGAATGAAGCTTGTTCAATTCAACTTACAAGGTATAGACTCCTGAAAGGCAGAAGGTGGTTACTTTATCTTTTTTTTCTAAGACTGTAAAAGTGATACCTTTGACAATGTATTTTTAGTCCATTATATTTCTATAACAAATATTCGAATATAGTGGGCAGAAGCAAATTATCATCACTGTGGTTTCAACAAGGCTTTTGGAAAAAGAGAACATTCTGATCCATTGCTTGTTCTTCTCTTTTTCAACTTAGTAACTCTTTTTAAATTTACATAGCTCATTTGTTTTTCAAAAAACTTTTGACAATTAGCTTCTCTCTGCAGATTCACTTTCTACTGTTTTCCAACTCAATAAAATTTTATTTTCTTTTTTGCAGGAAATGCAGCCTAATTTTTAAAAAGTGAAACTCCTTAAGAAAATAGTCTTTTTTCTTACGGAATTAAACCAAAACAGTTAAAAGAAAAAATACCAAAATTTTCCAGTTAACACTTATTATTAATCTGACTGAAGCCTGGCTTCTACTTTCTGTAATTAGTTCTTCTAGCTTTGCTCTCCCTTCAATACTCTACTGCTTCACATGCATTAATCTGAACTGGATATTTCCATCACATACAGCCTTGAACAGCTGGATGGAATCAATGAATTATTCTTCAAACGTTTTAAAGCTCCACTCAGACATTTGCAACAATTAACTTATAATCCCCCAAATAAGCAGATATAAAATGATAGCCTTTTAAATTGAGCAGTTTTCCAAATATTTTATCATCTCAAGTTAAATCAATATAAAGATTTTAAATATGAACTAGCAAGAGCATACTAATTTTCAATTTTGAAGCCAACACCACACCTATGGCTTATCCTTTCCTATTTAGGCCCAGTGTATTTTAAAACCTATTCTTCTGAAATTAGTGTTTTCTATTGCCATCTACTTCTGTTGGTATTATTTTCTAGTGCTATTTATTTTTTGTTTATATCAAGAAATTATTATTATTATTAAACTATTTATTTATTACATTGCTTACTTAATAAAAGCCACCCTGGAAAAAACATACTGAAAAATGAAGCAGCAGAAATATGAAGCATTTCTCATTATTCATGAATATTTCAGAAATATCAACATTTTAATAAGCAAAACCCAACACATTATTCCTGTGTGGGTTTATGCTTCTTATTCCACAGAAACCAAGTGTTTCTGTGAACGAAGTCACAGGAAAAAAACCCCAAACTTCAAGAAATGTAGTTGTCTTTAAATTAATTTTTTCAACACTCCTACAATTCTAGGACAAAAATTTATACAACAGACATTTTTTCCCCAGATACACTTTGAAACTCCATTTAGAAGAAATAAACAAGTTTAAGTAGGTAATTTCTTCTTAAAACTTCATAATCTTTCAATCAGACCTTTTCCTTTTAGATACATTTTATGTGTTTAGTCGAATAACACAGATTAGTTTACTACCTAATACCGTAAGTGACAATCAAAATGCTTTTTTAAAGCATTTGAAACTCAACTTGCTTGGAGCAAACAAAATTATTTCTGTCTTGAATATAAGCTGAAGCTATAGAGTTCTGTCTCCGCAAAATAACGTCTTAAAATGAAAATACCTGAAAAGCTAGCATGTGAATACATTAATTCACGTTGACACACACTATCTGTGGACAAGGTGATTCAGCAATCTCCACATGCACACCCACACCATCACTTCTGAAAAAAAGAGGGCATTCATTTGCTTTTCAAAAAAAATTTGTGCTGTTAGAATATAAGCACATGAACTATTTTTTGGCCCTACCTACTTAAAACAAACCAATCAGTCATTTATTTGAGGATCCTGCCTTCTTCACGATGCTGTCGAGGAAGACATGAAGACTCAGTGATGGGTTACCTTTGGAGGTTTCCTTGTTTGCACTTCGATAGTGGAAGGATGGTCTCACATCCCCACTGTGCCCATCCATCCTCTTGCTCCCTGACTTGGCACAAAGCAGGCTCACTCCAGGGGAAACAGGGCAGCATCCCCACAAGAGATGTGTGTTTACAGAGCTCCAGCCCTTGAACCACAGCAGGAATCAAAAAACCCCCCTGTTCACTCTGTGTACAATGGAGGTGTTCAACATAGTCACTGGACCACCAACAATGTGCACTGGAAAAAATCTCCTACTCTGATCCAACAGTGTGCTCCTAAGGCAGTAAATATCCTGGTGTCCTAACAAGTAAGAGTATACAACTTTTCTTTAAGTTATATATTTTTTTCAGATCTGTAGCTCTAGTTCTTTTTTACTTATGTGAGAAGAACTCTTAAAATTTGACTTTAATCTTTAGTAAGAACAATACCTTGCAATAATCATTTCCTCAAGGTAATTGCATGAAATGCTAATTGACTGTAAGTCATTTCCTTTCACTTTTTTGAAAACTTCTTTCCTTGTGTCATAAAGAGAAAGTGGTACATGAAATGACACGGGATGAGCAGGTTTGAATGCAACTTCTTGTCTAAGTCACCTCAGCAAACACAGCTCTATGTTTTATATCTGATTATTTAAAGGCAGCTGGATGGGATGCTGGTCAAACACCACTTCAGATGGGAAATCCACTCTGAAAATGGACTTGGAATATCATGATCTTGGGATTTAAAAAAGAATTTACTTTCTGTCCTACAATATCTGTGCACGTGTCCTCTCAATCTTTCCTTCTACATCTTTCCCAAAATTTACTACTATTCTTTTTGTATCAGAGAACCTTATTTTTACTGTTGGATTGCTCCCCCCAGATTGTCTAATGGGCTAAACCCACAACACCTTTTTCTCTCTTCAAGGAGAAGGGTTAAAGGGAATTGTGACTGCTTTCAATTCCAATTCTATCATCAACCTTTTCCCCTGCACATGTAAAAAATTAACTTGCAAACTAAAAATATGATCTCAAATGCCATTTGTTTAATTATTTAGTCAAAGATTTACATCTTTCACCACTTGCTTTTGATCAGTCTTTCCCCCATCAAATCCCACTGATCAGCTGATATGCAACATGGTCAGAAATTATCCAAGTTACATGTAATACATATATTCATGTTTAATCCTCATATAGTCGTGTTTAATCCATGCAGGGTCATTTTTAATCCATGGCTTCACTGCAACATTCAACGCTCTGTTTGTGTTCATGTTTTCTTTCAAGCTTCAGTAGTAATCACAGAGCGTACACTTACACCTATGTCCACCTGTGACCACAGTGAAGTTACTGCAGGCTAAAGAAATAAACCTACAAGGGTCTGAATGATGTAAGATAACTTTTGAAACCTGTCTTGATTCTGTGCATTCATGTATCTCAAATTAATCCCTCTCAGTTTCTTCAAAATTGTCTATTGATGACTGCACAAAGTGATGCTTCATATGCTCTAAACCTGGCAGCTCCCTTTACAATCCTTTCTGCTAATTTGTACATGGTATATAGTGTATAAAGAACATGTCAGAACTCTCAGCTCTTACAGCAGACAACAAGCATGCTTTGAAAACCAGACTATATATACAGATTTCAAACTTACAGCACTTCAACTTTTGCCAAGATTACATAATAAAAGACTTTATTACTTAAATACCTGCAGACATTGACCTAGCATAGATGACCATGTCAGCCTCACTAATTTTGCTAATTGTTTATGTCTCACACCTGAAAAAATGTCAGTAAAACTTAAAAATACAAGGAGATTTTTTATTCCACATCACTGTGAAACCACAGCATCAAAATCTTACAGAATTCAGCCTGCCAAGCATTTCATATGGGTACACTATGAATAAAATAAATTACAAAAAAAAGTATTTAAAAATTTACCTAAAGAAATGCAGTATTTTCTTGCTTGAACTCCGGTAATAGAACAGTAAGATATCAAAATCTACGTGAATATGAAATAAGCTAAACTAATTCATTACTCACCCTTAAAGAGTTTATCTTCACTTCTAACTTTTAGAAACAAGCTGTGGGTTAACTTAATACTCACTAAAGCTCAGCCACAATATGAAACACAATTTAATACCTAAAACTTGGGTGCAGCTCTCAGACAAGGTTTACGCAAGCTTTTGACTCTCTATGCACCAGCCTTTCAAACTCATCATGTTTTCTGATGCCCTGATAACTTCCATCTGCTTTATTTACTATCAGTAGCACTACAGATTCTGAGAAGAGACCATTGTATTTATGCTGAGAATTTAAAAGGAAGCATTGCATTAATTTTCCTACCATTATGTTATCTCCAGGCTCCTGTGGGGAATAAAGCTGTATAAATAAAGCTACATCACTAACAGAAACATATAATGATTTCATAGAAGCCTAGCAACCATCTCTTTCAAAAAAATGCCTTTTTTAAAAATCACTCTTCTAATCATGGTTTACAAATAACAGATGGGCCTGAGCCAGACAAATACAAACCCTTTCATAGCTCCTGACCTACTGACAAATAGTTCCATACAGTCACTCAGTCATACCCAGTCTAGTTGGTTATCACACTGGCACTGCATACAAAAAGCACAAAATACACAGCTCTAAAATTCGATGTGGTCTGTACAAAATTTGTTATCAGAAATCCAAATAGTACTCACCACATGAAGAATTTTATTCTCTGTTTCATATACTGTGCAATCCTGAAAAAGTAAAGCAGAAAAAGCAGGTTAAATCAGTCCAATCATTCTCCCTCCCTTGAGTTATCCTTAAAAGAATTGAACCGAATTGCAAAGTCTTTAGGATGAAACAAAATATTTCAAAGACTTAGAATGGAAAGAAAGCACTGAAATGAAAGGAAATACTGGTAAAAGTTTATACCTATTCACTAGCTCTTCTTGTTTCCTTCCCTGAGACAGACAACACTCTCTCCACTTTACATGCTTTTGGCACATACCAGTTAGTCACGTGTACACCAGACAAGTGCCTTCCACCAGCCATCCCTGAGCATGGACAAAAATGACCTGCTCCTACTGATAACACTGGAAAACAAGGCACCAGCAACAGTCTTACGGGACTGAGATGAACAATTCATGCTCAGCTGAACAGGAATTTTTGCACACTGCTGAAGAAGGGAAGGAAAACCTTGGTGCAGGGGGAAGAAGAGTTAATTGTTTGTAACACACCGTGCAACAGGAGGGAGGAGAAACACCGCACACAAAGCACAAAGGAAACTTGAGGCACACACGACCTGCTGGGACTGCGTGTATATTCTTGCTACCTCACACAGCATGTGAGGCAGCTTCCACAAGCAAGACTAACAGATGGGAGGCTGGGACTGCAAAAGTTTTTCTGACAGTCCAGAATCTCAGTGGATATAAGGAAATGGAATTACCAAGGCAGGGAGCACATGATATACAACCAATATTTGTGAAAGAACCACTCTTAAGTTCATTCAGACACTGTAACTTTATGTTAATTAGTGCAAGCTCTGTTTAGAACAGATGCTTTATATCCTATCTAACAAACCACGTGAAAAATGTGACTAAGTTTCATGTTTACAGTCTCTTTTTAAAATCAATTTATCCTGCTAGAAAACCAACTTTGTTATATGCAACCATTTCCAAAAAAAATGAACTTTCAATCCATGAAACTTCAAGTGTTACTCAGGCAAGAAAAGCCAATGTGTTCTTAAGCTTTGCATAAAGCCACCTAAGCAGAAGTAGCAGGTTGATCAGGGAGCATTTTCCTAATAACAGCTGTTGGCATTCAGGAAACATTTGCCAGTAAGTACGGCCGGAAAGAAAATCTAACACATTTAATTATATGCAGACATCAATGAAGTATTTGCAATCTTAGTAGCAAAACACACATTTCATTGTTATATGTGGGAGGGCATGTAACATTTTCAATCTGGATACATCTATTTTCTGCATGGTTACTTATGAATCATTTTGCAAAAATAGCAGGAAGAGATTGCAACATTTATATTAAAGCAAAAATGTGTTTTCAAGCAGACATAATAATTTCATTGCTAATAGGAAGAGTTTACTGTAAGTTTAAACACTCAGTTTAAAGAAGGTATTGTTTGAGTAGTCTCACTATTAAGGGAAGAAGGATTCTGGGTTCTCAAATGCTGTAGTGGTTTATGACAAACAAGAAAGCAGTGAACAACAGAGAAATACTGCTAAATCCTTGAACTGAAACTCCCCCACGATCATGAAAGAACCTAAAGAAATATGCTGCTTTCTGACAAACCAAGACTATATATATAAAAAAATTAAAATATTTCTTAATCCACAAAAGATAGTAAAACAAGTGGAAAACTTCTCAGGCATCCAGTCTATGAATAGATTCACCCTGAACTTCCCTCCTCAACACACAATTCCCTACAAATCCAGGGTCTGGGCAGAGGAATTGCTAAATGAGTTCATCACATAGCAACAGAAGATTGTTGATACTACATCTTCATATTCAGGCAAGAGAAATATCAACAGTTCAGTAAACCATAAAAGACAGAAAGACTGGAGGACAGCAAATGCAATGCTTAGGTAAAAAAACCAATTCCAAAATACACTTTTTCCATACACGAATGACATCCAACTAAACATATCTCAAGCATGAACTCTGGGAAATGTGCAGGAATGTCAAGAACCATGCTGGCATAGCCCAGAGCAGCCCTGAAGTCTAGGATTCAAAGAAACCTAGGAAAAGGTCACCGAGCTGATCCCTGCAGCTCGTTTCCACTTCCTGCAGCCATCCCTAGAGATGAGGGCTGAGACTGCTTCTGAACAACCCCAGGAGCAACAGCCACATGCCACTTTCTGTCATAGGCAAGAGTTTATTCCCCTCTTGCTGCCTTGTGCTTTATCTTTAAGCAGGGACTGAAGACAACTGTGCCCACCCTGCACAAACACCCCTTGGGTGGAATGGTAGGCTGACTGCTTATTATTGGGGGCCTTTACCATTTACAGTTACTGCTTTTTCACACCCATTTCATTTCAACTAAAAGAGCTTAAAGCACTTGAGAACTATAAAAAGTCTCTAACTATGCAATTAGAAATAAATTTTTATTCTCAGCAGCATACCACCCACACCTGGAGAATGTCTCTTTCTTCCATACAAGCCTGTATCTTACTCCTGAAAGATTTTCTTTAGTATCTGTTTAACTAGGGTTTCAAAACATTGCAATTAAGGCAAGAAACAGATCATATGCAAGTTTAACATCAACTTTTTTTCTACTTTAGAACAGCAAGAACACACACAAAAATCTGCAACCAAGCTTTACTCCTACACAAGCTAAAAATTTGCTATTCACTTAGTTAAACCAATACTGTGATTACCCCTGAACTGAAACACACAGCTAGAGTGAGGAGGAGATATACTACTTCTACCTGTTTATTCTCTGAACTTTGCACATATGTTCACTGCCATCCTGAAGCTAGGTTATGTGATATTCTAACCAACCAACCCAAACTTCAGCTGAAATGCTATAAGGTTATCTTCTAACTGTGGATTATTTTCTAAAACATTAATGACACAGGTTGTTAATAAAGCAACAAAAGAAGCAGTGTTAATTTACTTTTCCTGAAGACATAGTCGAATATTGGCCATTAGTAATTTAAGGGAAGAAAATGGGAGAGTATCACCCACAAGAGAAAAGAGAGAAATAAAAGGGAAATATGATGAAACAACTTTATGACTACTATCAGACCTCCATGGTCACTCTTTCCAGCTCTGCCTCAGGCATAAAAATGGAAAAAGTGACCTTTGCCACCTAGCTGGAACCAGGCTAAAATCCTAAAAAAAGAGAAACAAGTGGTCCAAAACTGTAAGGGAAAAAAAAAGCAGTAAGGGAGGAAGATAAGAGCAGCAAGAACAAACCACACAAATCAAGGAGAGCGTTCTTCTGTGTTTTCAATCCCAGTATAATTTCAAAACCTAATTTTAAGACTAGCAAGACCTACACTACACTGTAACTGAGAGGCATTACTTAGTTCTTCCAGAAGCTCTGACCTTCATAACCACAATTTTGCATTGTCTCTACAGAAAAAATTGTATCTGCACAGATGCTAGCATAATGTCACAAGGAATAATTGCTAAGGACATTTAAATTAGATCCTCTGAATTAGACAGAACTGACTGGTGACAATGCTGCAAAATGTACACATCTCACTCATCCCACCCGAGACATTGCTGGAACAAATCAGACATGAGACAACATATATAAAATACAAATATCTGTAGACTTTTTTTCAAAAGCAGTGTTTATGATGCTATATTTTTCCTTTTTTTTTTCTCCTATCTATTACCACCTTCTTTTTAAACATTTGTCTTAGTATCTCACAGAAGTGGGGAATGGGGTCAGCTAATTATATTACCACTTTTCTTATTCTTTGTTTTCTTTGGACCCACGTTGATTGAATCTCAAATCAACTCAAAATGTAAACTACTGAGATACTACCTGCCAACTCACCCTACTGCTCCCATCTCCCACAGTTAAAAAAAAAAAAAAAGTTCATGCAGTTCTCCAGTACTGTAACTGTGGAATAAATATCCTGCAGAAAACATTTCTATTTTTGCATCTGTATGATCTGGTTTACAAGTCCAAGTTGGCAACCTGTCAAATTACCTATTGCAATTACTTGTCAAACACTTCTCTCAGGATACTTGCAGGCTATAATCTTAAAACTTTCCATCACTATTACCACTACTTCTACTACTACTATTATTCATGGTTTTGCCATGTATTCCAGGCAGCTGATGCACTGCACTCTTCATGGCAGTCTTAAGTTCCTGTTACTTCAGAATAAAATTATGATAGTTCAGAAAATGAAATATATACACAGAAATAATGAATGGATACAAAAAAGGGAGAAATGCAGAAATATATGCATTAGATCTTTCAGCAATGTTTCAGCATTTCTAGTAATCCTTAGATCAGAGTGCCCAAGAGATGGCATGGACTCCTTTCACTGTATTTTCTTGTTCAGCAGAATGCCTTAGTTGCTCATGTATATGTAGTCATCCTAATTTATTTTTTCTACAAGGCAAGGCAAATTCCTAGGCAGAACTGATAGAGAAGCAGACTACATGATTTTCAGGAACAAATCCCAAATGTTCCAATTCTCAGGTAACATATTAGCACAAAAATGTCCTTTGTAAATTCATATGATAATAATATCGCCTAAAAGCAGGCTATGTGAAGAGCAAGACCTTGCCACGAAATCATTAATTCTCTAGGCAGCTTTTATGATGTTTCTGGTGGAGCTTCTTCACTTATTTCTTCATTTATTTTTCTCTGCAGTCCAACTGAATTTACAGGAAGGCAATCTACATGTGTGTGTTTGTGAATGCTGCGCTGTTTTTTCCAATGTGCTCCAGATAAAAATGTAGATAATTGTGTTAGGAATACCATTTAAAAGAGGTAGTAAAATTACCTGGAAAATGCATGAGCAATCCCACTCATCTTCCATGTCTAGTTTTAAGAGGGCACCAGCTAGATTTTACATATTGCTTAAAAACAGATGTCTGATAGAATTGTCACCACTGTTTTTAAAGTCATGCAAAATATTCTAAGCTATGAAACTCCAGTTTTCTATTTGTAACAAAAGTAATGAATTACATGATTGCTTAAAATAGGGTTCAGACTCTCATGGATTGCCAAACCTTTGGCATAAAACTCTCTTGAGCAATGTAGCCATTGGTTGGAATTAAGCCAAGCCATCCTTTAAATCCCTTTGCATCTCAAATGGATTAGAAGTGTAACTGAATCCTTTAATAGCAGTCTAAGTCAAATGGATGATCTGTTGGTCTTGCTACTTAGCAACAATAAAAAATAATTAACTTTTGAATGCCCAGATCATAACTTCCAGGCCCTTCAGTCTCAGTACTGCAAAATAAGTTGTTCTTGCTTCAAGGAGCCTGTTCTAGTGTCACTAGCTCTAGGGAATTTATGCCATTGGCTCTAGAAGGGCTCATTTGGTTTGAATTCTGCCCAATTCAGCTATAGCAAAAGAGCCACAAGACTGAGGTTTGCTGGAGTCGTCACTGAAGGTTCTCACAGAAGTTCTCAACAACAATGACAACAAAGTCTAAAGCTTTGCCAACACATGAAGGTGGCAAAAGTTTTATAATTTCTAGTGAACCTTCATTTATTATTATCCTTTATCATTTTTCTTGGACAAAGACACTGGTACATAGTTTCCAAACAGGTACAAGGATAAGACGGGTTGAGCTCATTTAGCCTTTCACTAATTAGAAGATATATGGAAAAGATATTTAATACTGCTGATGGCAGGAATAAACAATGACAGCTTTGAAACAGTAGACTTGAATGATAGAATGGTTTGGGTTGGAAGAGATCTTAAAGATCATGTAGTTCCTATACCACTGCCATGAGCAGGGATGACAACAACACTCACTAGACCAGGTTGCTCAAGGCCCCATTCAGCCTGGCCTTGAACACTTCCAGGGATGTGGCATCCACAGCTTCTCTGGGCACTCTGTGCCAGTGCCTCACCACCCTCACATTTCTTCTCAATATCGAATCTAAACCTGCCCTCTTTCAGTTTAAAGCCATTCCCCCTTAACCTATCACCACATGCCCTTGTGAAAAGTCCCTCTCCAGCTCTCTTGTAGCCCCCTTTAGGCCCTGGAAGGCTGCTTATAAAGTCTCCCTGAAGCCTTCTCTTCTCCAGGTTGAACAACCCCAACTCACTTGGCCTGTCTTCATAGCAGAGGTGCTCCAGCCCTCTGATCATCTTTGTGATCTCCTCTGGACTCCTTCCAACAGATCCACATCCTTCTTACATGCGGGCCTCAGAGCTGGATGCAGCACTGCAGGTGGGGTCTCACAAGACCACAGTAGAGGGGGGAAATCAACTCCCTCCACCTGCTTTTGATGCAGCCCAGGATATGGCTGGCTATGACAAAATGCTGTGTTCTATAGAGCATGATGGTTAGAAAACTGATGGATATTATGGAACCCTGCTTAGACTGTGATTTACAGGAATGTCTGGGTACTTACTGGAATAACAGAATACAAACTGGCAGATACACAGCTCTGTTCAACCCCCTCCTCCAACCCCTCTTTACAAAAACAAGGAACAAAAAAACTTAAATGCCCCAAAAGCTACAGAAGCTGGTAAGCAGGTAACATTCTTCTCTGGCAACATGCAAAGAAATAAGAGCATGACAGAGTCAGAGGTTTCCTGAGGTACTTGATCACATCTTGTATTTTAAGAGGTTTAGCAGGTCTTTGAATACAAAAGGTGTGGGCCCTGGAGACACTGAAAATTACAAATGTTTGGAAGAGAGAGAGGGGGAAAGGAAATACCTTTCTTCTGTCTCTTACCTAAAATGAAATAGCAAGCTCCTCTAAGCTATACAACACCCAGTGCTTGCACAACCCCTGGCTGCTACCACACAAAATTAATTTTTAAAATTACATAGATGTTGCTAAAATCTACACTGTACTTCTAAGCAGCCATCCCAAAATATGCTCTTCCCATGACTTTTTTTCCACTGGGCTGCTCAGAAAAGTCTCCCATTACGGCTGTTTCAACTGCGACAGTCCAGGGAGCTCTATCCTCAACTCTCCCCTTTTCTGCAACCTCTTCCCTATTGCTCAGCAGCCTCCTAAAATCATGCTGCTTTAATTATCATCTCTGTGCAGATGAGTCACAGATCTCTCATCCCTTCTGTTCACATTTGCAGTTCAGAAACTCCTTCTGGATATTTGCCACCAGCCCTAACGCAGTATGCTGAAAAGCTGAAATCACGTTTCTTCCCAAACGCTCCCTGTTCCCCCTTTCTTTCCCTATCTCTGTCAACAGCTCCACCACCTTATGTCCCACAAGCTCACAACCTGGGTGCCATTTTCAACTCCTCTTCGCTTCCCACACAAATCCTGTCGATTTTATTCCCACTGCCGTTCAGAAATATTTGCTTTCTTTCTCACTTATGCTACACTTACCCTGCAGTTTCCTGCCACTGGGTCTACGGCATCCTCATTCCATTATAATTCCCTTCCCCTCCACACTGAAGCCAGAACTCATCTGAACCTGCGGAACCCCCTCTGTCCTCCCCCAGTGGAAACATGCATAAGAACTGAGAGAGATGGGAGAAAGCAGAATGGTGAGGAGGCATTACAGTAAGAGGAGAAGGAAAAAAATCTCTATTGGGAAAATACGATGCAAGCTACTAAATAAATGCTACAAAAAAGGACATTTCTTATACAACCTACACACATACTTCTAAAAGTCTAGAGCCTTACCCTGAAAATGCAATAGACCTTCAGTACTCTAAGTTCATAACCCTCATGTACAAACTAATAGCAATTACCCAGCTTACTGAGTACAAAGAATTACTTTAATTTTATTTAAACAATCTGTGTGGAGTGGCACCTATCACCATAGTAACAGAATACTTCATGTAGAAATTTAATACAACTTACATAAATCACCCACAGATCAAGCAACTACTGGGAAAAATTGCTTGCTGGATTAAGAGCGATGCAATGTGTACACTAAGCTCCTTTATTCTATCTTTCCGAAGTAATTTCCCATTTCCAATTATTTCTCCCTTCTGTAGAAGACATCATGTTGCTTTCCCTAGGGATCTGGTCACATATTAATTCTTACTTTGCACGTAAAGAGCTACACCTCTTCCTTGTTTCTAAAATGAGCCAGTTTCAGTCAGAAACCACAGCCAGTATTTCAGGACCAACTAAAATTGCTGATACGTGCTCAAATATCCTGCAAAATCTAAGTGCTTACATGGTCTAAGGCAAATTTCAGCTCCTCAGATGATTTCTCTACTTGATGACATCTCAGCAGGTAAAAAAAAAAAAAATCCACTGAAACTATCAACACGAGAGATTGGAATTGAGGAAAAAATCATCCATCCAAGGAAAAAAAACCAAAGTCAAACCACTTTTTTCCTCCCTCACCTCTAAATAAGCCTCATGCATTCAAAACTATGTGTTTTATTATTGGCATGCAAAATAGAGCTTGTAGCACAATGTGTTATGCCGTTCTTAACTTTTCAATGTCACTTCCAAGGCCATTTAGAGGTAAATAACTTCTTAATTTTTCAGTTCTGCTTTTCCTCTAGTACTGTCATGAGAAATAATTATGGTTGAAAAAATATAACTGCAGCAAAATATTTCATGTTTTATCATTTTCTCAGTGGTTATTTTGCCAACAGAAGAATGAAATTAATTGAACTGAAAAAAAGTAATAATGTTTAGGTAGATGGCATTCCAGGCTCAGCTACAACTTGAATGTTTCATATTGGATCATCTGAGATGTATGTATTTGTAATGGATTTAAGCAAACAAACATACACAAATCCCTGAAATAAAGATAGACACTACACTTACTAATGCTTAAGGCTTTTACTAGCCACTTAGCAACACATGGTTTCTGTAACTCACTGTACTGAACTGGAATTTTGCTTCACTGTACTTGGTTAAAGAGACTGGGCTGCCTCTGGGAAAGGGGAGCAGAAAGTAAAAGAAATGCTGAGTCTCGGTCTTCGCATCTACTGATATGACCAACGCAATCTTAATATATCATCATTAATCATTAAATTTACCATTTATAAAGAATTACACAGTTAAGATGGAGACTGTGATGCCATTCAGCATGCATGGACACAGTGCCCACATCAATCTAATAAAAAAAGCTTTTGTTTAAAGAAAACGTGAGATATAAAACCACATTTTGTCTCCTGTCTACACTTTATCTCAGTTTCCAACAACCTTCTGCCACTTCCTGCACGTGGCTCCATGAGTGGGTGAATTAATAGTCCCTGAACTCCTTCACTGCCACCTTGACCCACTCAGGCTCCTTTTCTTGGAAAAATTGAACAGCTGCATTGGTTTACCAGCATATTTCACAATTTTTTCACAAATTACTCTGCTTTGTGTTTCATTTCCCCCCCGTGTTCAGAGACTGTCAATCATTAAACTGGAAGAAAAGCAACCAAACGAAAAAAAGCCTAAAAATAAACAAACAAGCCAACATCGACTCATTTTTGCTTTCTGGTCACTAAGTATTTTACGTACTAAGCAACCTTGAGTATTTTGGCGGTTCTTTGGTTTCGGTTTTTTTTTTCCTTTCATCCACTAGGAAAAGAAATTATTTTCTCTGAGAATGGAAAAGAAAACAAATTCACAAGGCTTTACAGGGTGGTAGCTACTTTGAAAATGTCACATCAAAGACATACACAGCACTACACAACTTTAGGAAGAAAACCCCATACCTCTTTACAGCAGCTATCTCAATGACAACTAATGAGTCATCAAATTAGTTCTAGTACTGGTTCCTCCCAATAGACTATTACTGACATTTTAATCTTTGAGCTATTCCATGTCTAATTCCATTTCAAAAAGCACTTCAAAACTTAAATCAAGAGAATATACATGCAAGTAAGCTATTTCGAAGGGGAAAAAAGGTATAATCAAATAGCAGAAACAAACTACCAGAATCAGAAAAGGGCATCAATGCTAAGTACCTTAGGTACTTTTTACATTACATTAAATTACATCTGAAATTTTCCTTAAAAGTGTGCTTTAAGAGAAATAAGCTATTCTACTATGAAAAAGGGAAAAACATTGCTAAAGAGCATAAACTGAAACTACTTTGATATAGCTTCTTGTAAACAAACAACAGTTTCATGCTTCCCACAATCCTTTAGTTTCTATTTTTGACTATATATACATTATCTGCATCACATATTGACTTTTAAAAGTGAAGAAAACAACTGCACAGAACAATATGGATCCTGACACACCACTACTGAGAGCTGCTTTGAAACCCATACAACAGAAAATCTTGCATAGGAGCAGCACTTGAAGGATACAAGGTGAGTCTGAATTCTTGTCAGCATTACTTACAATGAGTTCTAATGCTCTCATATGAAGACCCATTTGATTTCATATCTCTCTCTATATATATGTATATATGTGTGTGTGTGTATATATATATATATATATATATATATATAGGCAGATATTGCCTGGGAATGGTTTTCAAGGGGAGTTATTTGGTTCTAACTTTCCCCCACATCTATCTAAGCTACCTACTTGTACACTTACCCCTTACTTGAACATTTATCAAAAATGGGGTGTTTTGTATAAACACTGTACTATGAATATATTTTTAAAACTTCAAGAATGTGGCTTCCATGTCATGAAGTATTTTTATCTCAAAATGGGAGGAAGGAAGGGATTATTACCTCGGTAGGCTAACAAAGTTTTTTCTGCAAGCATTTGGTCATAAAGTTGGGGTGAAAGGAATAATGCTAAAAATTTAAATTAAAAACTTTAAAATTTAATATGCAACTGTTTCCAGCAAACACATGTTGCCTTGAAAAGCTCTACAATCTAGAGGCGCAAAGCAGCTTTAATGATGATCTAATCAAAGATTCACACCACTAAACTATTAAAACCATTTTATTAGCTAAAGATTCCTGAGGTAATTAGCAACTTGGTATGACCTGAAATTTAAAGATTTTAAGCTATATTTAGTGAGTCCTTAAAGTCCTTAATAACTAGGACTTAAAAACAAAAGTGAGGAATTGTGATAGAGAAGATTATATGAGAGAACTTGTAAGAATGGTACTCAGGATATTAATTATTCTTCATTCATGTATTTGATATTGTCCTTAAAAAATGAATAGAACTATTTTATATTACTGCATTTGGGTTCTGAGTCAGAGCAGGGGAGCTATGAAGGTAAATTTCCATTTTATCCTTTTAACTAGAAAACAAGTCTGAACTTAACATTTCTCAGTGAAACTTCCTATTTGAAATATTCCCCTTTTGAGTTACATCCATGCAATTACAAAACCCACAATGATATAAAAAATAGTGCATTGCTCAAGAAATAATTTGTGATCCTTCTCAGTATCTTTTATCTGAAAAACAGCCATGGCTAAAAGCCAAAAAAAAAAATCCCCTGGCATGGGAAGTGCGTCCATTGATCAAGGGATATACAGACACTTTCTTCTTTGTATCTCAAAAGCCTTTAAATAGAAAAAAAGTTCCAAACCCCTCAGCTGAAGCAGTGCACGGAGCACTTCTGTGCTCAAAATCACAGGTGCCCATAACGTCCAGACAGTGCATTTGTGTAGGATTATCTTGGTTTCTCTCTGCTATCTTCCATCCTGGCTGCCACCTCACAAATTGCATCACTCAGGTTCTCATCCCATGTCATCCAAAATCCGAGGTTACCTCCAAAAGTTGGTGTGAGACAACTGATGTCAGAAGTGTACTCTGTGACAACAGTGCAAGACAGATCCCTGTCAGCCAAGTGACTGCTCTCCATCTCCAGCCCGGTTACACAGCATTGCTTCCACCACAGCTCTTCAAAGAGGTGTTTAGGCAGAGAAGTAAATGCAGTGAAGCTTTTCTTATTTACAGGCCTACAGCTATGCTTCTACTGGAACATATTCCTGAGTAAATCCCACAAGATACTAAAGCTGCAAGATAAACACCAGTGGTTTTAAAACTAAATAAACACCGCAAATCATTGTGAAAGCTGATTAAGAAAAGTAAAAAACATGTGATGAGGGCTACTAATGCTCACTATTAAAGAGCAGTAAAAGAAATAATGTGTTCAGCAGCTCAGCAGCAAAGTTTTCTTTAACTGTCTGGTAACTTACAAAGTCAATATAAAATCAGACTTTTCAGATATTTCTAGGGTTTTAATTCTAAAGAAGAAAGTTTCTTTAGTGAAACCTTAATGAATTCCTGAGGAATAAGAGCACTGAGAATGATAATAAAAGCTACCTACAGATTGCCTAAGAAAGCAAGAAATCTTCTGTTCCTTAAAGTTTTCCGTGTAGCTACTGCTACCTTTCTAAACCAAAATGAGCACATTTAAAAGGACCAGTTCCTGGCATCCTCTGAAGCTGAATAACCCAACTAAGTCAACAGCAAGACTTTCATGAACACCATCAAGACAGTCTCTCATGTTCTTCCTGATACACATTTGTGACTGGAACAATTCAGTCAACACAAATCTAAATTCATAAATTATCCAAATGAGAACAAAGCACAACCCAAAACAATAATACACACACACCCCCAACCTGTTCACCCATAGCCCTTTAACATCTATCTTGTACCATCAAAAAAGAACAGGCCTTTTTTATGCATTACAGAGGAAACAGAAAGTACAGCCTCCGATGCTCAGCCTTCGATTCCTACAGAGAGGCAGGTATGTGTAGGAGAGAGAGTGCAAGGAAATGGTAGCAAAAAATCATAATAGTCTCATGGATTTGTTTGTTATTTAAATTGGGTTTCTTCCCCTCCAGTGTTCTGCTGCAAGGAAAGAGTTTATTATAAAAATGAACAAGAATGCAAGCCCTGGATTAAAGAAGGCATCAGCAAGAAGGACAGTATTAAGAGTCAAAACCTGCAGGAAGAGGCTGTGAAACAATATCCTAAAATCCTAAGGGGGAGAAAAAAATGCCTAGGCCAAAATAAAGCAGCTGCATAGAAGCAGACGATTAGTGCAGGCTACAGTAATAACTTGCAGTGCTCTGAGGGACCTGCTCTCACTGGCAAATGTCCACTGCACGCCGGCCTGGTCAGGCCTTGGGCAGCGTGCAACACACATAGAAAATTTAATGGTTAAAACAAAGCATGTGTCTTCCCACATTTTATTCCAAAGTCTGTTTCTAACTCCAACTTTTCTAATTATCTATAGGATAAAACATAGACACTCAATAGGTTTTCTTAGACTTCATACTTATAAGACTGATACAATACTGTCATTTTGCTTCATTATCCATTTAGCTCTGATAATGAGGGGAACACAACCCAATATTATTTAATTCTATGAAGAAACACAATATTACAGTTAGCGTCAAAATGTGCAAAATAATTCAAGCAAGCCATCTTAAGTTTAGAGCTTTTTATTCTTCATCTTGACCAAAGAATCGGTTTTTTGGCTTTGGTTAAAAAATCTGAACATTGACTGTAATTTAAACAATGCAAAAAAATCCTAATGGAACTCAGCTAGTGAAGTTCTATTTTTAAATTTCACAGAAGTATTAAAAAATTCAAAGGTATTAAAAAATGTACAGATTATATACCTTTTCTAAACCTTTAAGCATTATAAAGTTTTTCACTACTGTTAAAAAGAAAAACTGCAACATTGCCTTCTGTAGATCTTTCACCAAAAATATTAAGCTAGTAAAGTACTATAAAATACTTTGCATACAACAGAAAACAAAATTCTGAGACAGAAAAAACACCTGATGAGGTGATACTGAAAGATACTTAAGAAAGCACAATGACGATTCTCAGTGTGTTCAGTGATCATATAAAAAAATACCAGTTAAGACATTTTGAAATGCTACATTGGAATGCATTTAAGTAGAGCTCAAACCACATGCGTTCAAGACTACCAATGGAACTTTTCTTGATCATTCTTCTGACTACAGCCCAATTCAATTTCAGTACATGCTTAAATTTGGGCACATAAATGCTCCTTTTGACTTCAAAGTACAGATTCATGAACTGCTTCCTGATTGCAGAATTATGTCATTTTTGGAGAAGGTAAAAATGATGTGCTCCAAAGGTATTAAATAGTAGCAATTACTCTCATTCACACTGAAAAATACACATAGGGAAATATCAACCTACACCATAGTGAATTAGCAGTATCATGGATAGGGATGAATTTGTAAGATGAATTGATATTGAGCTAATTCCTGGGAAATACTGCAGTGGTTGCTATTTTACCCACTTTCTCACTAATAGGGGACACATGAAAATAGACCAGGTGGCTCTTTCCCTCATCTAAAAACTATCTAAAGATAGTGATGCACAGCTATTGTGGAAAACTACCAGTCTGGACAGCTGGGTCAGAAGTTTAGTTTTTCTTAGTTTGGAGTGATGCTTGTGAAAACCAGAAAAAGTCTCCTCAGTGCTCCTACCTAGCCCACTCTCTCCCTTTTTCTCCACTCTACCTTCTCAAGTGCAAACAATCCGTCAAACTTCTGCTTGGCAGCAAAGAGACTTTACATTTCAGGAGAACAACAGGCAAACACAGAGACAGACCTAAACTACACACGGAAGGGTGGGGAAGGTGCTCAGGTTTGCACTCCCAAATGAAGCTCATTAAGCAAGTGTTTCTCAGTTACTACTTCTGGATTTCTTGAAGGTAGGATGTACAAAAATGTATTCAAAATATTCTAACCCCCCCATGGGAACATGTGTCATCTTAACAGGTGTCTAGATGATATGAACTGTATGAAACAACAGATTACTAAAGTCCAATATACACAGATGTTTTGAACCAGACAGGTAATTAAAAATTAAAGACAAAATACAAGAAATTAAATGTGCAAATTATCAAGTAGATATCTCAATTTTATAGTGATGATATTATACAAGATGAATATTACTGCTGAGATATGCAGAGCCATATACACAGCACAACACAAACTAGTATTATAAAACCAGAAAACAGAATTTAAAAAAAGCATTTACTAAGTACTAGTATTCCCTTATTTTGGTTGGACAATGATATAGCCAGTGTAAAACAAAATTGTGGGAAGAAGGTAATAGCCATTTACAGTTCAAGAAAAAATAAATTGCTAAGCAGACTGTCTCATACCTGTTGTACTATTGTTGTTAGTTCCAGACAGAGCTGTATGACATTATTTCTTGTTACTGAGTAATCTGTGACAGCAGCAAAAGGTGATCTAAAAAAAAAAGAAAAAAAAAGTAACAAGTTGAATAGCACTAGCATATATCCACTTGCAGTTTTTAAGTTCCTCTTAAAGAAATTCCACTTACAAAAGCTTTATTTCTAACCGTTTACTTCAGGACTGCCTTTACTCCCCCAGATGCAGCCCAGCTGACCTTCTGCATCGGTTTGGGAATACCCTTATGAAGGAAACCAGAGGTACTGCTTCCTCCTGTGATATGAATGGTGTCCAGATGTGAATCAGATCAGAGAAGATTTTGGCTGATTCACTGGGATTTTTTGGGATTTGATCTAGTATCTGGTGGAAGTAGCAGATGGATTCAGAATAAGTAAAATCTTTATCTAGAGGGGGAAACAGCATTTAAAACCAGAGATGCACCAAGGCCGAGAAGCATCTGCAAAGCCTAAACTGGCAGCACAGCCCACACACTATGCTACAGTCAGAACTGCTTAGTGAAATGAACAATGTAATCCAACACTTATTTACAGACTTTATCTGCATGTATCCTGTACCTTAAAACTTCACATTAGGATGTTGAAAAGCTTGCCTACGTGGAAGCTTGCTTGCTTTCTAGAGGCACTGCTAAAATGTATTTGGTTAGTGAAGCTGGCAGTCATCTGATTTATTTCTGTACTGCAAGCCTCTCATCTATAAACTCATATATATGACCTATATTCTTTATTCAAGAAGTAGTCAAACACTAGGCAGGGCTGGTATTTTCTCTAAGAGGAGTCAAGAGCTTGACTTTATCAGTATTGCAAATGAGGTTTTTATGGGCATTATTAGCATCACAAAGATGGCATTTGTCCCTAGTATGCCTGCTTCAAACATTTAAAACAACAACAACAACAACAAAAAAGTGGTAGTGTGGTTGTCCTTAAATTAGGATGGGTGACTAATCCCTTCCCCAACTGCCTTCTTTCATCACTTCACATGTAATTGTATATACCTTGAAGAGTTTTACAGCACTGCTTGGTACCATGCCTTCCTTATTTAAGCCTGAAGACAAGTACAAAGAACTTTGCTATAAGCAAGTCCAAGAGATAGCTGTAAATACAGTTCTACTGGTACTAACAGGTTTCTAAATTACAGTAATTCTAAACACAGAATTACTGAAATTTTAGTGCAGGCAGATTTGGAATTGTCCACTAATAACCCCATGTGAACTCCCCTATCTCTTCTGGTTTCGTCACATGCTCTCTTTCTTCTCCAGGCAATCCAGCCCTGATGGTTCATAAGACAGAATTAACTCTGAGGTGCATAATCAAGTCTAGCAGCTTTGATTTTATATAATACATCACACAATGACATACACTTTCTGCCTGTATTTTCTAGAGAGAAGACCAGTACATTCTTTTAAAATGGAAGTACAGACACTGGAAGCTGAGGTAAGTTCCAAAAGGTGCCTTATGAAAGGACTGGACTTATTGGACACAGATATACACTGACAATTCAGAGCCCAAGTTTTCTGCAGCATACAACAACTCTACAGTAGGTACACACTACAGCAGGCCAACCCACAGACACACCCACAGATTATTTCTGAAGTTTAGGAGATATATGAGCATATTAAAGGATGAAAGGTAACTGAACCGCTTGGTTATGAACCATAGCTGCATTCAAGAAGCACATGGACAATGCGTTCAGGCACATGGCATCATTCTTGGGCTGTCCTGTGCAGGGCTGGAAGTTGGACTCAATGATCCTGATAGGTCCCTTCCAACTCAGCGTATTTTGTGATTCTATCATAATTGTGTTTAAAGAAGTACATTAGTCAAGATGTACAAAACCAGCGATTTTTCCTTCCATAATTGTAACTCTTGGGGTTCTGAAATCTACCCGAAACCTTGATTTAAAAAGGTCATGTTCATTTAGGAACTTATTTTTATTGAAGATGAATGGAATCAAACCAGCAAATGGTATTATTTTACTTTAAGTATGGGTGTTAATACAATTTGATCCTGAAATTACACAATTGCAATCTATTTGACATTTCAAAGCCTCCAGCATTTCTCTAAACAAAATCACACAGTAGGCTTAGGCTTCTAATATAGCATCATCTTCCCTCATACTTTTGTAATTGAGTTTGGTTTCATGGTTCATGAGGAAAATAATGTTATTTTTATCATCATTACTCTTAGTGAAGATCATTAGAAATGCCCCAAATAAACTTTGTTGACATTAAAGAACAGGCAAAGGGACTGAGACATTACTCATCTTAGTTACATTTAAGTTATCACAGTGAAGACTTACTGGCAACAGCATGTCAAGCAGGCAGCAAGGGTGTCGGCAGGAGGGAGAAGACTACCAAAATTCAGCAACTAAGATGTAAGATTTTGAGAAGGGCTTGACAACTTAGAAAGACAGGGAGACAGGTCCATGTTTTATATAAACTTTGCTCCTGCAGAAAACCTAAGGGATCCTCCAATTGCCTCCTCTGTAGGTCTCTGTAGCTTATAAACCAACTCCCTCGCATCAGTTTCTGCAGCAGCATCTCTGGGGTATTGCTGCAAACTGGACCAGCAAAATTGCAATTCCCTTTTCTCCCCCTTCCCAGTTCAGACCACATCCCTGGAGGCAATCTGAACACACAATTACGCAGCCACTACCATATAAGCAGCTGGAGAAATGGTAAGGGCCTCCAAAGGAAACGTATTTTGGTACTCCATCCCAAGCCTCAACTTCAGTAGTCAAAGTCCAGCAAGACTTAGTGTAACAACATGACAGCAGTTTCAATCAAAATATCAACAGAAACTTCACTGTAGGATCACTAACTGGATTTCATATGAGACACAGTGTAAAATACCAATATGACAAAAATCTCTTCATTGGTAATATACCCAATTGTTTATAATTTTAATACAGCACTATATTATTGACTGTGAATAGACGAATCAACTTGCATAAATGCAAACAAAGCCTACATATACTATAACTTCAGTTGGCTGCTAAAATATTTTCCTCCTCAAGGCACACACCAAGTATAAGAAACTCCCTGTTTAATCAGACCACTTCCCTCTACTTCAAAAAAAAAAAACTTCCTTGGCTTGGCAGAGCCATTTCTATCACCTTTCAATTTCTACACTTTTCTTTCAAAGCCATATTTTTCACAGTCCCTTGGACCTTCAGGTCTGAGGTACCTCACACAGCTCCAGAGAAGAAAATTCCCTGAGAAAAAAATTATAATTTTCAACATGTGTACTGTCCAATTCGGTGCTTTTGAAGTTAAGCAAAAACTAAAGAACTGGCTTGGACTGGGGCCACATGTTGCCCCACTTCCTGCTGTGACATTGATCTCAGCGTCTCATTGTCTCACCTCTCCCAGTCATTTCCAAGATATTTCCAATACACATTTCCCTCTTTGTGGAACCTTTTTTACTGTTTCTCTTGTAATTCATTTGTTCTTCCTTCAAAATTGTGATTTTCTTTGCAACACCCACATGAAAACACCTTTGTAGCTCCACAGCATGTCTACCTGACCACATGCCCTTTCCACTCATTTCCCCTTCCAAACCTCTGCTGGTTTCCTCTTTTCACTGTCTATCCCTTCTACACCTGATATCTTAAGGAAAATAAACTTACACAATCACATGAATGCTTCCGCGAACAAATGCAGGGTGGTTTTGCCTTTAGTCCCACATTTTCCCCATGGTTCTCCTTTCCAACACTTGAAGCCATTAGTCACTTTCAAACTTTCACAAATGAGTGGGTAACACGTTTCAAGGATAATTAAGTCCATACATATCTGTGATCATGACTACAGCTGGAAAAGTGGGAACCTCTAAAGTTTTCCACTGTGCAAATCCACATTGTGAACCTTTACCTTAGGAGACACCAGGGCAAGATGAAGAGCTTCAAAACACCTCATCCACAGGGAAAAAAACATGGGTGCTTACTTTTTTTTTTAAACATTAAAGTCAATCAACTTCAATACCCTTATCTATAGGACAAAGTATTCCTAAGACAAGGCATGACAGAGTTCTTTTCACACTTTTATGAACCAGTGTTTGACATAAATAATCTAACTCCGATACGTGAATTTGTTTGTGTAACGTAGGCTGCAACACTTGTGCATGTGTGTACACTTTAATGAATTGAGACCTGAATAAGCATTTTTAGTAGTATCACCATCTTTCAGAATGAAAAAAAAATTATATTATCAACCATTCATTAATTAAAACACCCTGAAGGACTGGTAGAAAAACCAGCCACATTAATATAGCACAGCTAATTCCCTCACAGAATGAAGAAATAATACAAATTCAATAGCTATTAATACTCACAACTGCTGATTGCACATGAAGAAAAATCCTTCAAAAACAATTACAAATTTGTGAAGGAGGTGTATACCCTCAGTATTTCTACATTATCAACTTTTTTGTCCTCATACACTTTAGTCTCCTCATCCATCTTCTTCATATAACATTGAGTTAAGGGAAAATGATACATAGAAATAACAATTTCACTTTAAAAAGTTGCAATTTGGACAAATACAGACTGCTGTTAGTAAAAACATCACACAAAATAAAAATTAATCATATTTCACCACTAGTTGTAATACTGAGATATTTTATAACAATAGACATTGTGAGGGCTTTAAAACCAATATCATACTTATTTGAGCATCCTAACAAGGGAAAACATCCTCAGAGCCTTTTGATTAAATGCAATAGTCCAAAATCTTTCAAAGAGAGAGGCAAACAAAGCAGTAATATAACTCAGTCTTCAAAGGCAACATATTAATCTTGAATAAAAATCTGAATGCACAATACTGTTGTATATACACTGCTCCTGAGCCATCTAAGGTTCATGGGTTTAGGCTTTCATGAAACAAACATTTCATTTGTATTTCTAATGGAACTGTTTTATGTAAAATCAGGGAGGAATGCAGCAAAATTCACACTGGACAAAGGAATTCTTTAAATGAGTGCTCTATTAAACATTTACAGTTGTTCCAGGAGCACAATCCAGTTAAGTACCACAGTATTCTGAGGCAGCACTTACTCACAGGTTTGGCATACCATTCAAACCAGCAAAAAAGGAAATGCATAAAGGAAACAAGATTCAAAGGTTTAAGACTAAAACCCAATTAACAGATAGTGCAATATTTGTGTGATGAGTAAAGAATTGCTGAAGTCTTTTGTTTCTTTTTGCTTGGGTTTTCATTTGTTTACTCCCACCATCTTGTTTGTAAAGCAGATTTACCCTGTCAGGACAAGCTAACAGGACTGCATGAAGTCTCTTAAGGAGACTCTAAACCAGTAACACTTACTTTGTAAGAAAGAAGTTACGGGCTTACAAACAATGCACTTCTTTACTTAAAACTCCAAAGTACTCCCAGCAGGGCTCATTCACCAAAAACAATGAGGCAAAGAAATCCAGCTGAACACATTCCACCTACAGCAAAAGAAAATCTATGTATTGAGTATGTCACCATGGTGAAAAGAGGGCCATCCATTTTGGAGTGGGGAACATGTTCTCCTACTACAGTGCTTTCATACAATGCAGACTTAAAGGGTGTGCTAAATCTGAACACCTAGAATTGTTCAGTCATAAACAAAGAGCATTCACACCACTGCAGGCTGCACTTCTCTGACACATCAAAGCATCACCAAAAAAAGCCCATGGTGTAAGGCTTGGAGATCCTGTTCTGCTGTCAACCACTGAAGCATTCAAATGCCCTTAACTTCAGGCACAGATTTTACCCTTATTTAATAGGATTTATGTACAGATATAAGTGCTTCGCAAAATTGTATCAATTTATGCCCATACCAAAATAATTTGCCCACCTGGGGTTTAGAAGGTACAGGATTACACCCCACCAAGCTGTGAATGACCCTAGAAGCAGACCTAGACTTGCCAAAAAGGCCTTTTACTCTGAAATTTTACATTTTGTTACTTCTGTCATACCCATATATTTTATATAACCAACAATTTCTATTTACAGTTAGGCTTTTTGTTCACCTTCTTGTTCCATTTTGTTCACGTATCCAGACAGCAGTGGTAAATTAATCAGACTGGTGCACATTTTTCAGCCTGCTAGCTTTTCTCTGGCCACAGCACTGAAAGTCTTGAATACAGAAATCTATCTCCACAAAATCTCTTTGTTCCTCCTACTTAGACTGCAGTGTAATCTGCAGCAGCAGTTTAAGTTTTTTATTTCCAAAAAGGGGATAGTGCTAGTGTGAAAAACAAGAGCTACAGAAGAGTTGCTGTGAAAGACATATTGAATCTCTGCCCACACAGATGGCTGAGTCAAACAGTACACCAAAAAAATCCAGTGGTGCTTGACAAATCCTAATTCACAACCATTAAAATCTGTGACACAACAACAGACGCACAATGTTGTAGTCGTTAACTCACGGGAAGTTGACTGTATTTTCTTAAATTCTTAAGAGAAGAAGAAACTACCACATTATCTTAATGTCTCTTTAATGAGGACTCACGTAAAGCCCTAAAAATAATCAATCCTTCCTCACTCCTATTCTCTAAGTCTGCGTTTATAGTTTATACAGATATTAGTCCTATTGCCAAGATCCAAAATATTCTCTTGATGCTGCATAAGATATACGCTATAAGGAGTCCTTGCTTCAGATAACATGGCCAAACAGTAGAGTAGACAGCAAGAAGAAGCCCAGAAGCACAACTAAGAGTTCTTTTCTTGATTAATGCAATCTGCTGGAAATACAGATTTCCAGGGATTTTGGTTGGCAAAGACAACCAAAGTGTGGTGGAGGTGAATGAAGAGAACATATCAAACCAGGAACAATGTGGAAGATGACATCACCAGAAGTTTGTGCTGGCAGAGCAAGGAGAGAAGTAGAAATGGGAAGAGACAGAGCTCATGAAGCTGCCACCAAAAGTCACCTCAGTTCAAGTTTGCTCAGGATCCTTCCTCTTCCACAAATAGCATTACAGTTCTTCCCAGTCAAGACAATAGTAATGAGCTGTACCTGTTAAATCCAGCTGTACCATGAAAGAAAAACATATGACTACAGTGGGACTTGAAGGGGAACAATAGGGTGCTCAAAGGATTTGGAAAATCCTTTTGCTCCCAAGGCTGTCTTCACTTTGCAGCAGCTTCTGACTCATTAGGAGACAAACTCCAACACTCAAAATTGGGCCACCTTCTGAAGATGATCAGAAGCTTCTGCCTACTGTCTGCCTTTCAGGTGGTCTGCTGAGATCTGGGAGAAAATGGATTGGATGAATCTGAGCACCCTTCATTCATCTCAATTTCAGTACTGCAACCAATAGGTATCAGCAAATTAGCAGAAAAGGAATGAGCTGTGAGTACAGTACAAGACCTGGCTGTGTCCTAACCAGAGAGAAAGCTACTTATAAGCACTGCTAAATACTCCCAACTTGGGGCTCATAAGAATTTTCTGGGATCCCTATGATATCATTGTTTTTCAGTTTTTGCTTGCCTCTGGATAACAACTGAGAAGTTTTCACTGGTGTCACTGAAGATGCAAGTAACCTGGTAAAATCCTAACAAAATTTTGTTAAAAATGAAAACATGTAACTTGACTCTCAAAATCCTTGGAGTGTTCATGTTTCTTTTACATCAAAAAGCCATGGATAGATAATGTATACATAATTCAGAAATTGCAAAGGCAGTGAAAACCAACACATCCACACACAAAGCAACATTTTACAAAGTGTTTTTAAGGTGGACTGTAAATGTGTGGTCCGAGAACAAAACCTTACCCAGGATTAACAGAAATAAATATGTCTAATTTCAATCCAATTAAATGTGCAGATACTACTGGACATACTAGTGCACAGAAAAAAAGTACTTTTATGAAGTTAGGAATAGCTTTATGCCACAAAACTGCAACACATTCATATTGCAAACCCACAGTAGTGAATTTAAAACAGTAATTCTAATTTAATTTTACATTTTTAAGAATTCTTCACCAGGATGGAGTGTATCAGCCCTATAAAAGGCAGAAGAATTTCCAGGAACCTGACACATCAAAGAAGAAGGAGGAGAAGGAAAGCTGGCATATATTACTATTCCAAAGAATACAACTGTCATGAATTACAGGAGTAAAGACTGAGCAGAACACCAGTGATTTATCTGGAAGTCTAGAAGACCTGATTGACTGTAATTCCTGAGAAGTATCACACAACATATTTCAATGCCAAGTTTCTTTGAACATCAGGTAAGTAGTTTGTTGCTATAGCCTAAAGTGTGGTTTTCCATCAGTCTGAACTACGTTAAGCGTCAAGTAGAAACACATCACCGTTTCACAAAAGACTCATGGTTTTTCAAGTACCAATCTTGTAAGGAAATTCACTTGGAAGAATTTTAAGATTATGGAGACAGAATAAAACAAAAGGTTATTAAGTTATGAAGTCTTCTGAAAGAGAAGATACATTTTGTGGGCTAAGAAAGTAACAGGAAGTTAAAATTAGACTAGAACGTATCAGTGTGATGACAGTTTCCTTATAGGATTTTATTTGGAGAGTTATTTCATGCTCCTCAAAATCGCCAGCCAACTTCTTTTGAAAATAGAATTCTCTACTAAGTCTTCTAGCTCGTAAATGAAACTAAACCAAAAGACTTTTAAAGCCTGGTAATAAAAGCTACCCTAATTTTCAGTAAAACTCAATTTCTGACATACATCTGGAAGTAGGACTGCTCCAGGGAAAGATCTGGAAAAAAGAATGTCCTTGGATCACTGCAACAGCTACAGTGAAAGTAACTCAGCAAATCACAACGCTCACACTCCTTTAGATAATTGTGCCAGGTCTAACAAAGTCCTTTAAGATTTTAAGTGTCCGACAGAAACATCATAAACAGAGCACTCACTACAGCAACAAGTGAAGCACAACCTGTATGGAGTATGGAGTCGTCACCATCCCCTACGTATAAAACCCACATCACTGCATGTCTGCAAGCTGGAGCTTTGTTATTAGGACAACCCTAATAGCCACTTCATTTGTCCTAATGGTTTGCTCTCCCCTCTCACAACCCAGAGATAGAACTGGTACTAGAAAACAACCAAAAAACTAAGATTTGGAGTCCAGATTTAATAGCAACAGGTGTGCAGAATAAAATTAAATCCAAGTTCCTTACCTTTAGTAATCAATTTTTAAAATCTTTCTATCTCCCCCTAGTGGCCCCAATACCTTCTTAGAAGGTACACAATAAGCAGAATCATAGGGATCTCCAGATGTTCCCACTTCCTGAGAAAAATGCAGTTATCGGCCTACCTTCATCCTCATTTGGGGTCTTCACAAACAAGGAAGAACAAACTTTACCAAAATATCCAGAGCTCATAAATCAAAAAAGTCTTAAAACGTTTCAGAAAAGATTTCTTAGAACCAGGTGTTTAGATCTTCAAAAGGACTTTCCTAGAAATCTGAAGCCTTCTTTGGACACTCAAGACAGCACTGCTGAAAGCATGATACCACCCTAATTGCCCTCATTTTTAACTTCTTGGAATTCCTGGGTCTGATCAGGTGTCATTTCATTTCAGCTAAATGCAAAAGTACATTCAGTGCACAGTACTACGGTGACACATCAGTCCTCAAATGCAGATGTTTTCTAGCATTAAAAACTACCTTCTTCCTGAACTTCAATTAATAAATTCATATTAAGTTGAAAAACACCCATTGTTCTTCAGCGTGTTAAAAATGTGTGTGTGTATATATATGAAATTTACTTTTGAATATCAGACTATTAAAAAAAAAAAGCAAACTCAAAAACCCATCAAACGAACAATCAAAACCCAAAAAGAACTTTGACTTAGTAACTAACAGTCTTTAATCATGACCACAGTTCCAATGAGAAACCGAACAAGATTATTTCTAAATAGAAAGAAGCGGCAAAAACTAATCCATCTATGCAAAAGAACATGTTTTTCTACTGTTCTTTCAGTTTTAAAGCACAGTATGATATGCTGCTCTCTGCCAAAAGTGATTTTGCAGAGAGAAAAAGTGAAGCCTACAGGTATTCCAAGTAATAACAGGCTAGAGACAGAACTAAAAATAAACTTCAAATTTTTCAAGTCTCAATATTAAACTCTTTCCATGAGATTGCACTACTTCTCTACACAACTAATGTTAAATATCTAAAGAGAAATTTAGGAGTCAACTTTAGGTACTCGGGGTTTGAAACTTGAGGAAAGGCTAGAAAGGGAGTAGAAAAGAAGAAGCAATGGTAGCTGCAATCTCCTGAACAAAACAAAGAGCTTGCAGTCCAGCTTAAGAAACAGAAAAGATTCAGGCCTCACCTAAACCATTCATATGGAAGTCATTTATGGGAGAGAAGCCAGCTTTCCTCAGAAAAATGAAACACAAAGCACACAGCAGTAAAACCAAATAATTCTGTTGGATTTTAAAAGTTACACGAAGATCATACTCTGAACAAAACTTCAGCTGCTGGACACAAAATAAGATATACCTTTAAATCAAGATAAGCATTTTATTTTCTCTGGTGAAAATTCATTGTGATGCATTATATAAAGACATACAGATAGACTAATTTTAACCAGTTTAGGAATTTCAACTATCATCTTAAATACGTTCACATTAATCTTGTTATAATTAGAAAAAAAGTCATTACAAATGTAGCAAAGGGGAGCACTTCAGTCCTGGTCCCACGTACTTCCTAGGTAACAGAGGTAAAAGTGTAGAACAGTTCCTATTACCTCTAGAGTACCAGAAGTATTTCACTGCTATTTAAAAAACCCGAACCACAACATGCATGTTTGTATACACACACACTCTGGAATTATATTGGAGTTATATTTTCATTACCCATGTAATGAAAAGTATGATCAGTTTTGTGAATTTGATAGTATCAAAGCAATGAACCTGATTTATGCAGGTTAAAGTGCTGCTATACATTAATAAAAAATACATATATAACCTAATGATGTCATCCTGTTGCTTTACTGTATAGTGCAGGGTCACAGTGCATTTGGAGGTATTGTACTGAAAAGCTAATCTGAATTGCAGGCTGACATAAAAAAAGAAGAATTGGTACAAAC
The DNA here is from genome assembly GCF_017639235.1 of Corvus kubaryi. Lineage (NCBI taxonomy): Eukaryota > Metazoa > Chordata > Aves > Passeriformes > Corvidae > Corvus > Corvus kubaryi. The sequence continues at coordinate 11,335,254 of NW_024580667.1, forward strand.
ATCCCCTCAGAACATGTGAATGAATTCTGCTTCCATTCAGTGTCTACAATACATTTTGTAAACAAGCTGGGGCTTTGTGCATGTGCATGATCTGGTTATCTGTGAGACATTTGGGAGATTTTACCTGTCCAACCAAGCCAGAAGACTTTTGGCTGCTCCAATCAGATCCACTACTGATGTCAGAAAATCATTCGGTAATTTGCGACTGGTCCTTCCATCATAGTGACCACTCCTCCTCCTCCCAGTAATGAAGTTCTGCAGATTTTTGGCAGATGCATTCAGTTTGTGAGAAAGAGTTTTTAGATTTTCTGTTTCCAAACCATAGTTCTACATTGAAAAAAAAAAAAGAAAACAAAATAAAATTAGCTTTACAGATGAACAGGAAGAACTAAGAACAGCAAGACTGCTCTTCTACTTCAAAACTTAACCATTCCTAATAATTAAGGTAGAAATACACCCACTCAGTTTTTAAATGTACAGCATGTTCTGTTTCTGAAGCACATAGAAACAGAACAGAAAAAGAGCAAAATTATGAGTGATCCTTTAGCTTGTTCTAAGTGTACTGAGAAAAAACATCTCAAAATGAAGAAAAAAACCTAGTCTGGAAAACTGTGTTTCAAACCATCAGCAAATCACCAGAATCATAGAACGGTGTGGACTGGAAGGGACCTTCAAGATTCTCTAATTCCAACAGCCCTGCTACATGCAGAGACACTTTCAGAGCTCAGAGCCCCATCCAACCTGGCCTCGATCAGAGGGTTCTCTCTGTAACCCTGATGGTTAGTGACCAGTACCCCATGGCCATACTCACAATAATTCCTAAGACACATTGCCAGCATGAGGGCTTGTAAGTATGCAGCACGGACATGGTGTGATACTAAATTGGTTTTGTTGGCTTCAGAGATCTAAGTAAGTTAATTAGCATACTTCTATTCTTTTTAGCAGTGAAGGACCACCACAATCACAGACCAGAGAACACAGCGCTGCACGGCTCAACCTCTATGTTGCTAATTTAAAGTCAAGTTTTAAACTTTGTTTCCATTTAAGAGTCAATCTCTTAAATTAAGGTCCTTAGCTGCGAAGCAGAGACAGAAATAACTATGCAGAAATATTAACAAATAGTACTTGGAAATCCTTCAAAGGTAAAAATGTTACCAAAACACCTCTAGAAAATGTTCTGATTTATTTCTCAATTACAATATAATATAGTACCATCAGCAATTTGTTATTTCTATAATAGATTTGCTTTCCTGACACACACAAAGAGTGATAGATACAAAAAGGACTTATTTTGCCTTTCCAAAGGACTGATCAATTGCAGACTTGAGCTTAGTACTCCTCTAAGAGAATTACGGAATTTTGGAAGTTCTCACTTCAGCCACATCAAAGGGTGATAGCATGGGCTGCTGACAGCTTGTTCAGTCAACAATGGAAGGGGCTACTCATTACAGAATGTGAACCATTTCCTACCAAAAACGATGAAGTAGAACACACAAAGCCCCCCAGATGCACATAGAAAAATCTAATTCCTAATGACACTCCATGTCCTCCCCAGCTTTCCTCCCATGCCCCTGGTTTGCTTCCCATGCTGATTTGTCCACAAGGAGAGATGGGGGAAGAGATACACTCGCCAATGCTAACCTAAGACTGCTGAAGCTTATTTACCTTAGCTGTTTTTCTATAGGAATTGCGGGGGCAGGGTGTGAGGTGGTGATTATTTACAGCAGTTGTCATGCTCCTAATCTAAACCATCTCCTAATGAATTTAATCCTCTTTAACTACACAGGGACTGCAGGAACATTATACTGAAGCCAGTCCCGGTGAGCCCCCAGCCCTCCCACAACATCCACTCCCACGCCAATGGGGGCTCATGATGGAAAGGAGAAACTACAGCACACGGCTCGTCTGCCATCTCCCAGCCAGCTCTGTGTGCTTGTAAACTGAGCACACTTTGTGAGGGAGCCACTAAGACAACAACCATCCTTCCACAGCAGAGAATGCACTTTGGAGCTCAGCTTAAGGGGACACTAACCATACACTAAGGTTGTGCTTTACAAACCATTACTGGAACTTCTGTGAACATCCCTACCTTGGGCAAGGAAGGCTTTGCAGGCATGATTCTCAACTACACAGATGCTGTATTCTGCCACCCCATTCAGTCCCCAATTAGATAAAATGTATGTTTGGGCAGTGACTTTTCCATCATGTAAATATTCAAGAGCAATTACACAACAGATAGTATTAGGTTATAAATAAAAAATTACAAGATGAAAACAATTACTTGGGATTGAAAAGTAAAATGTACTTTATTATGCAGCTAAATGGCTCATAACTAATAAGTTATTAAATCAGTCCAAAGTAAAGAGATAAACATCAGATAAAAATATATCTGGTTTTTCCCTGCAGTTTTCTGTGGTTGGTCTGGCTGAGGGAGCACGATGGGGATTGAGGAGTAGGTAGGAGTAAGTTTGAAAAAGATTAGCAGGTTTGTTCTTACTTCATCCTGCTTCTTGAGCATCTAGCTCATTTTGGCAAAATTAATGGGGGAAGAAACAAATGAAAGATATTCTGGATGAATGATAAATCACTGAAAATGTCTTAAAGATCAGCCAAAGCAAAGCCCCACCACAAGCAAGGCACAACAGCATGGCACTCACACCCCCAAACGTGGGGGGCATGACCGCAGGCTGACCACCGGCCTTCTCACAGGGCTGCCTTCTTTCCCATGCACTGAAACACTGAATTTCACAATTTAGCAAGCTGTTCCTAAGGAGCTGAGTCTGATTATCCAAACATAAAACTAAGGCAGGAGAGGGGGGGCAGTGGGCAAGGTGCCCTACAAGCCTAGGCACCTTCTTGCCACACAAGCCATGCCCCACACAGGGCTCGCGGCCAGGGGAGACCACATTGAGGACCAGGCTGGATCCCAACAGTCCTCAACAACCCCACATCTTTTCAGCTCCCCCTCTTTTGCTGTCTCCTCTTTGTCACCTTGTCACCTGCTTGGACAGGCAGGCGCTGGTCCCCAGCCTGTGCAGGCGTTCCATGCCCACCCCAGAGGAAGCCCTGGCAGGCAGCATACAAACCTGAAGTAGCACCAGAAAGTAAAGCATCAGAAGAAAACAAAATCTGCAATATTTAACACTGCAGACCAAGCAAAACAACACTCAAAAAAAAGGCTGCATTTATGTATATGCTTCTTTAGAAAATCAGCTATAAAAGCTTAGTGGCTTCCTCTTAATATCTAAGTGATGGCCACCTACAGCCACATTCTTTTTCAGATGCCTTTTTTCACCACCAGATATGAGAGAAGGAAGAGGCAGTGTTAACAGATTCAAAGCCTATTTTCACACATTTTCATTAAATGTGTGTCTGCGTGTGTGTGTTTTAACATAAAACACTGAGCCTAAACCACATGTAAATTCAGTCTCACATGAGGATGGCACTGACTTTGGTAAAGCCTCCACCTGCAATATGATACAGATAAAGCCAGAGATGGAATATACAGAGATAAATTTCAGGCAAAATCTATTTTTGGGCAGCTGTGTTTATCGAAGCATTTAAGTAGAAGGATGCTAAAACAGCAGCCAAGCTAACAAAATCCCCACTTTGTTTATCACTAATATTTCTGGCCCACACTAAAAGCGACCAGAGCTGTGTGTTCTAATACTGGAAAAAAGCTTGCTTAAATAAAAACTGCCAAGTTTAATCATACATTATATTCGATAATATACTATTAACAATATGGTTTTTTTAGAAATGCACTGCGTTTATTTTCAAGCACTGTAAGAAGATAATTGCAGGCAAAGCAGACAGTTCTTTGTTTTCCCCTAGTCTGCATTTAGACAGCACTAACACGAGTTGTGCTTTCATTAGCCAAAATATATTCACAGTCACTGAAAGAAGCACAAAGAAATCTCTGCATGCTTGTAGAGATTACGAGAAGTGACACAAGTCTGGGCATCCGCTTCCTCCACAAGAGGCCACTTCAGAGATACCCTGCTCCAACAGAAATGGCTCTAATGGAGTCTCTTCTGGCAATCATAAAACAAGAACTTGATGAAGCTAAGCTACACAGAGTAATAGCTTGTCAGCAGGTGTTTGAACTAAAGGTGGTGGGAGCTATTAAAAGACATCTTACCTGCTAATTACTTTTCTGTGGCTTCACATGACAGTGTGAGTGAGGAATTGTAGCTCTTTTCTTCATATGCTGACAAGGAGCAGCTCTAATCACCACTGATGAGTTTTGCTGGGTATTTTTGTGAGAAGAACCAGCCTGGTCCTTCTGCCAGCCTACCCCTTCACCAGCACCCCATGAGCAGGAAGAGAGTTCACTAACCAAATGTGGAAGTAAAGCAAAATTACAGCTTGATCAATGTTCAGTAGTTGTGTTCCCTGATTCCCTCAATTTAAAAAAATGGTAATAATAATGATAAAAAAAAATTAGACTTCACCTCTTTCCTGTGTTAAATTCACTTGACTCTTGCTGGCAGGGAAGTGCATCTGACACTGTTAGCACAGGTTGAAAAGTAAAGGGTTCCTAACACATACAGTGCTAACTATCTCTGCTGGCTCAGACAGTCTAGAAGATGCCAGGACCTCAGTTTAGGGTATTTTTATACTGCCCACTGCAAGTGCAAGGACATCTCAGCTACCTAAATAAGCCAAGCTCAGATATAAACACAGTGCAACATGCAATACAGACATAACCACAGTCCCATTAACAAATCCAGAAATCCCTTAAAACAGCTGTCTCAATCACAACTTTTATGGAACCACAAATACCTCTATGCCTCCAAGCAGAAATGCTACATCAAGTTCAGTGACACTGTTTGACTCCTACAAACACTCCACAACAGGGAAATGAGCATATGGCCTCTCTGCCCACCTTTCTAAATCACTGTGTCTTCTCTTCAGCCCAGAAAGCTGAAAACCTTGTGGAACAAAAGGCATGAAAACCATACTGCTGGAAACCATGTGGAGCAAAAGGCATGCAATGACCAGTGCTAACATCTACTGAAGAGACACAAGATGGGAAATGAAGATGCTACTGTAACACTGGTGCTTGAGGGCAAGAAGAAAATAAAAGCAGTATTTTCACCAGACAGCAGAGCAGATAGCAGTGCTTACATCGATTAATTTCTGCTGCTCCTCTGCAGAAGGCAACCAGGATTGTATAAACTGAAGAAGGTAAAGGGTTTTTTTTAATTTGGTAAATATTTTTTGTAACACACACAAGCAATATAATTTAAAGAAAGAAGAAAATGGCAACCTTTCAAAACGACAAATTTTATAGTCTAGATAGCTGTACTGAGTAATAAATTATCTGTAAAGAAGTGAAACTGCTCGATTATATCTGGTATCTTCCAGTAATAAAGATAACTATCACAGGGATGAAATAGTAAGTTCTCTCTAATGCAATAAAAAGTCATTTTCTACTTATTCACAGGATGAACACAGGAGTTTTAGGCAAGAATAGCATATGGCTGCTAAGAAATGGACTTAAAATCACCTCAAGTGAGTTTAATTCTTCTCTTCACTATCTTTCAGTGCTTTCATCTTCCACACTTAATTCTTGAGTATCCTTTCTGTATGTGTTATTTATTTGCTTTTAAACAAGCAACCTGGAAACAGTAAAGTTCACAGGGTCCTCATTTCTTGAGAAGCTTGAGGAAGATTTTAAATGGATAATCCAAACAGCATCACATGAATACCACAGCACATGGCAGAAATTTCAAAACCACACCTGAAAATTTGTGGTGGACAAAAATTCACCAAGAAAAGTTCTAACCTTCGCCTGCGAAGTTGATTTTGAAAATGAACAAAATGCATCTGAACCTCATTCTCCAAAACATTTGGCTGAACACATCCCACAAAGTATGAGGCAGATAGCTTACCAGCCCAAAGCTGCGAGCAACTGATATCACAGCTTGTCATACGGAAGGTGCCTTATGTAACGTTATACCTCATCAGATCTGCCTACAACATATATTTCTAACGGCCCTTCCTCCAGCATCTCAAAATGCCAGCACTAAGGTTATCTCTCCTTCAAATAGCACTGACACATGGGGTAATTTAGAAGTGCACAACACATGATCCTAACACATCTGTTTCATAAACACAGAATAAGCAGATAAGGACAGAAACCCCAGATAGCTCAAATGACACTTAACATTTACTGCAATTATTAAACAAACACTGATTAAAAGGCAAATGGTTTCAAAGAGTATAAATATTTGTCCTAAATGTTTACAGTCAGAAAAAACTCAGGTGCATGATATTTATAGCCTTGCAGAACCCAGGAAAGATTCATAGTCACCATCATTATCTCCTTTCTTGAAAAATGCCCTTCTTTTTCTACACCACAATCAAGCAAAAGCTGAGCCCTGGCCATGCTTTGCAGCACTAATAGAGCAATTATATAAACTGTTCTTCTTTCAATCAACAATAAACTATTCTTGTTCAACCAACAGACTCTGCAAGACCAAGTGCTCATTACTTTTTTCTTTTTCTACTTTCTCATGTAATTTTATCCCCAGCCAGCCAAGTGCTCTTATTTCTTTGTAATTCAAACTACCAGTTCCATATTCAGTTACATGCATTTCCGAAAGTCTTAAAAAGCTAATTAGCAGTTTAAAATAATTTTCTGAAAAAGGAAGGAAGTATTGTTGTGAACACACTACCTTTTAAAAACGTTTTAAACTGTAACAGCTCTTTTTATCCAGTCTGCTTTTAACTAGGGGTTTACATCTCTATAAATGTCCCTCCCAACCTGAACCATGCTATGGCTCTATGAACCAGTGTATGTATTTCATACTTGCCCAAACCTCTAAGTAGTCCAAAGGAAAAAAAAAAAAAAAAAAAAAAAAAAAACAACAAAAGAAAGAAAAGAAAAAGAAAACCACCCCAGAATTAAAAACGTATCTGGGATCCAAAACTGATTCTTGAGGCTGGTGGGAAGAAGGATGCTCACCTTTTGCATACAGACATATTTACTGCCTTTGGCACACCACGGGGTTTACCGCAGTTCTGTGTAAAAGATTTGCTAACGCATTTTCAATGTGATCTGTATGAGCTACCAGAAACTCTTTAGCTCCTTAGCTTTATTGATCTGGTGATGGACTTCAGGATTTCCTACACTGCAGTCAGGTTAGCTCAGGCTGAGCACAGGAAGACACTTGATGTATGATATATAAGCAGAACTTTAACTTGCAAAGGGCAACAGTGAAAAGGGTAAGTAATTTTTCTGCTATGAGCATTCAGAATATTAACAGTAAATTCCACCTTCAGTACATACAAATCTCCATTCAGAAATGAAGCCTTCCTCATTTAGCACTATGATGATTAAGTCTAATATTCACTGTTACTGACAAAACAGTTTTAAGATCTGACTAGTGATAAGTGCAAAGGAAAGTATGTCTGTGTGAGAAATGGCAGGAAGATGAAATTAAGATAAAAGGCATAATTCTTAAGAGGCACCAAATCATTCATGGGTAAAGTAGGTCTATTTTTTACATTCATTTGCATATAAATGTTTTGTGTTAGTGGTAAATGATAAGTAATTTCATGCTGTTAGTGCACACCAATGTTTTCTCTGCCAAATAATAATGCTATTTCATTGGCTGCAATCTTCTATCTTTACAAATTCAAATATAGTGTGCAATAAATTCCTGTGCAGCCATAGCAGATTTAACTAACTAGCATGAAAACTCGTACTGAGAATAGTATGCTCTATAAAGCAAAAACTGTTTTGTTTTCTTTTTTAACCAAATTCTATTCAACACAAATGAAGATTCCCTGACAAATTATTTTGCAAATTCACAGGGACATTATAAAGTTCTTTGTTAAAGAAAAACTTTAGAGCATTCAAAAATTATTTGTGAAGCTTTTCAAATATTCTTATAAGAACATATCTCCTACTTTAAGATCTCTATGTAAAAAATATTTGCAAGATCAAATTAAACTAATTTAATCTTCATGTAAACAAAATGAACATAATACTTAGGAGAAGTAAAGCAAAACTAAAAACAAATAGAATCTCCATGTGGCATAGCATTTATCAAGGCATTGTGGTAAACTAGATTATTTTCTTAAAGATGGAAGAAGCCATGTTTGGCTGTGCAGTCTTCAGTCTTTGTATTCTCCAGGCAGTATATAGTGTTTTCTAGGAAAAAAATGACACCAAGTAGACATAAAATTTACAGTCTGTGGACATTCAGCAAAATATGGTCATACCCAGTTTTGGTAAATGAAATACCATCCCCTGACAAACAGATGATGGAAAAAGAACTATGTGCATTTATTTGCTTTCTTCACGCCAGTTATGCATAGCAGGAGCTACAAGACCTCCAGATGCACTCCAAACCTGGTGACTGATACAGTGATCTGATGGCATTATCTAAGCAATTTTTTCTTTATTATGCATTTCTCTTCTTGTAAGCATCATCTCCTTTTCTTCTCATTTTACTTTCTGTTGGCATTGTCCATTCACATTCAGTTTTTAAAGCAACCACCAAAGAAACAAGGCTTGTCACGTTTCATGTGTGGATGAAGGTCTGCTACACTGTTGTTTGTTTAATGATTGAATGTGAAGCAGTGTTAGACTAGCTTCACCCTCACACACATACTGAAAAGGATCATGTTGAGGCTAAGCTCCGAATGGCGGTTGTTAGAACTGATGAACAACTGTATGTTTTATTACCTGGGAATAGTGGAGAAATATGGCACTAAACTCAGTAGTTTCTTCTGTATCTCTAGAGCTGGACATGTTGTTCCTTAGTTTACCATTTTCAACCAGTTTTGAGATGTCAATTACTTTGGGTGATTTTGTTAGTGTAAATAAAAATGCCCTTCCACATCAAGCAATCTACCTGTTGACACCACCAGTGTGATTGCATGTCCCAATTTAAACAGAAAGAGAAGAACAAGAGACTTGTCTTGCTGGAAATAAAGTAAGTCTGCCAGCATATATCCATCATAGTTTTTTCATCAAGGTTTCTGACGTTGAAAAACATGCAACAAACTCTTAGCAGCAACAAAACACCACCACAGACCTCACTACTCCTTTCTTTTAAGCACAGAGAACATTTCATTTATCTTGCCCTTTCTGACATATGGATTTTATAAAACACAAAGCTGCACCGAGGCATGATAATCTATTGAACATGCTCCCACCTTCACAGTCTGAAGGAGAGAGGGAAGAGACAAACCATGTAAGTTAGGTTGCCTGCCCTCTCCCAGAGCACATTCAGCTCCAATGACGGTATGCAGGATGTACACCCCCACCACTATCAGCAACTGTGACCTGTAACAGCAGTAGCAGCTGGGCAAAAATTTTGTTCCTCCTTCTCTGAAGCACCACAGGAAAAGAAAACCTGTGAATCTCCCACCAGAATGCTTGCTCTGCTGTCAAGAGGATGGCAGGCTGGCAGCCAAGAGAGACTGTACTGAAGATGGATAGCACAGGCCACCATTCGTCCTCTGATCAGCTCACGAACACTGGAGGATCCATTTGTTGCAGGCGCTTATGACAGGAGGCGAATAATGTGAGAGACCATAGCCAGCCACCCACCCACCTTCTGTCAAAAACCCATAAAGAACATCCTTTAAACAGCGTTACCAATCATAACTGGCGTCCAGCTATTACTGTGGCAGTTTGGGTGTTTAGCACAAGTTCAAAGAGTCCCCACTTGGGGTGCCTTGCTCTCTTCACACCCGCCAGATATCCTTGCTCAGGCTCTCCACTTTCGCCCAGTACGAAAACGTAGCCCCATGAACTATAGGCATGCAACATAAGCAGCTGGTTTGCCATTTGCCATATCAACAGCTGCCAGGGCAGAAACTGCAAGGAGAAGTTTACCCCCAAAAAATACAGGGGGAGAGGGGGGGAAAGGGGCAGGAATAAAGCACATCAGCAATCAATATTGCAGAAGCTTTCCTAAGTGACAGCAACTTTGTGTTGGAAAACTCTCCTCTGTAGAGCAGGAACAGAGAAGAACAGTGGAAAGGGTTCTGTCCCCTCATTTCTCCTCAATGCCAAAAACTGTTTAGGTGGTCACTCACTAACTCAGAGAGAAAGGGGGGAGAAGCAGAAGCAACAATCCTTTTGGTTTTTTAATAATTACTTTAAAATCAATCAGGGGTTAAGCTTGCAAGGCATAATTAACTTTACTATTCATAGCTCATCTTGCTACCCATCATCTCCAGCATCCAAACAGATGTTAACTCATTTGGATCATATATTTTGTAACTCATGCTAAGTTCTATCATGGAACCTCTGTCAAACTCCAGTGAAACAGAAAAAAAAAATCAGATCATTAAAAAAAGAAAACCTTGCATAGTGACTATCTGAATTAGCAGTTATCCTACACTGGAGAGTCATAGGCCTAATGCTCTCCTAAACAATACAGCTAATATTAGAGTCAAATCAGAAGAAAAGGCAAGCCCTACCCAGGATAGACATTCACTGATGCAATAAAAAAAGAAAAGCCTGTAAGTAAAGGACCAATACAGCCAAAAGGATTGCCTCTGAATTAAATTTTCTAAGAGGTTTATCTGATTGGTGAACAATAAATTCAAATTAAGTCCACTAAAATCAATACAACAATAACATTTCATATCCCCGAGGAGCCATCAGGAGCCAATTGTGAGACTGCAAAAACCTCATCTTAAATTAGAAGCTGCAATCTGAACTCATGCTATTGTGTTTTAGCTATGTGTTTTAGCAATTTTCTTTAAGACAAATTCAGAAAAGCACACAACACTGTATGTGCAACAAAGACCAGGAAGGGAGAGATTTACTGCATGCATTCAAGATGCAGTGTTAGCCTTTGCTACAAATTCCTTATTTTATATTTAACTGCGCTCCATATACTTTTGCCTAAGATAAAGAAGCTACAATGACAAGTTGTGTTTGTTTGTCTGAAGATAATATCTGTAATTACATACCAAGGAAAAAAGAAATTTCATCTAATAAACAAGGGTTTTTTTTCTGTAAAAGTACTTTATTTTTCAAAGAGCCACAATCTGTTTCTCTGTGTGATTGGGAAAAATGGTCATTGGTGTTCACCCTAACTTATACTTTATCTTTCCCAGTTAACTGAAGTATTTACTTTCTTGTTTTCTTTTGCACTGTCTGATCAAAAAAGTACTTTGTGAATAACTCTCTTTATGTTCCTTTCTATATCAGTAGCATTTTTTTAAGCCTGCAACTTCCTTATTTAAAAAACTAATTGATGAGTTAACTTATTGCACTGAGTCACATCGCAATGTTATCAGAAACAGTATTCTACAGAAGATAATCTGTGGTTAAAATCAAATGTTTTCCTGTATGAAAAAGCCCTTCTCTCCCTTTTTTAACTTTTTTTGGGGGTATGTTTTATTTTTTTCACTCTCATTTTCATTACACTTCACATCACCCCAAAAATGCAACAAGAGGGTATTCAGAAAAGCTGCTGCATATAGAGAACCGACAAGCCCTTCTGAAGAGCCTTTCAGCCTACCATCTTTGATTGCCTCTCCCAGGATTCAGCTTTCTTAAAAGCTCCTTCTGAGGCTTGAAAAATAATATGTACTAAAAACCCACAAAACACCACCTTAGGCAGTGAAGTACATCTTAACAGAGCTATTCACAATCCTCTCTACAGTGGAGAATGCAGTGTGCCCAATCTACCACTAATCTTTACACTAGAAGTTCCTAAGGGTGAAGTCAGCACCACACCCCTCACTGAGCAGATAATCCTAGTTATGCACGACATGACCTGACTGAAAAGACCATTACCAAAATCCTTCCGTATGCTCCATCAAAAATTTATATATTATTTACATATAAGATCATGATTTCAGTATTTAATCCTTTCTACTGTGAAATACGAGCAGCTATGGTTCATCAGGCTCAAGAAATCATCTAAAACATAATTTGCATGAAAGGATCAGTGAAGAATGCCATGGTTAACATCAGAACATCTTGTTTGTAAAGAGCAACCAATACTCCATTACTCCATTCACATATATAACTATTTTACATTCCATACCAAACCCAGTCTAGCTTTATTGTGATTTCAGACAAACTTTTATTCTATAAAGACAGATATGCAAGCCCTAAATCTCTGATACCAGTTTATTTAACAAGCATCATTCTATCAATAGACTTTTCCCTTTATCTTGCCCCTGGTTTAAAATGCTAAACTGTTCATACATTATAAATCAGGAGTTTCTTGAGCTGCTTAGATAGCCTTTAGGACTAGCAATTTGAGCACAGAAAGTGTGAATATGCAAACACTGTTCACCCCTCCCCACTTTGCCCCAAGAAGCTTACCAGTGCACAGAGCAAGTCTACTGCTTCCAAGATAAGCTCCTGATGGCCAATCCGTGTGACCCCAAGATCTTCCAGTTCCTGGTGAGTAATTCGCAGTAGCTGGTCACCACTAATCTTCTCTCTCTCAAAGTTCTTTATATATTGCTGCAGGCAATCATCAAGACCTGAAACGAAAGGACAGAAGAAGGGAAGAAAAAGTTAGCAACATTGTACTGCCATAGGAACTGAAACTGGCCAAAAATTAAGCCAGCAGAGGATTCTTGTCCTATCTTTAAGAGAAGTATATTAACATTAAAAAAACCTTATGTTACCCAGAAACCTTAAGATTTGGAGAGCTATGGCAGCCATGTTTTTTTCACTTGTGGATGATACCAACTGCTCCTGAACCCCGACCAAAGCCCTGAATTCTTGTAGTTTACTGTGCTATGAATGTCAATCTGGCAGCCCCTAATAACAGGTATGTTAGGGATGCCTCCATCACATCTGGAAGGAGACAGGAGAGGGGAGAGGGGTGAGGGGAGAGGGGAGAACAATGGAACACGCAGTCAAACAGAAAGTGGCACCACACCACAGTGTCTCTCCTACTCCAAGGTCACTCACATATTGCTGAGTCAACTGGAAGTCCACAGATCATGCCAGCCGCTAAAACAAGCTGCAAAGAGCGCTAAAGAATAGGAAAGGCAGTAACACTACAAATGCAAAAACAGGGGCCCAAGTGCAGCAGCAGATCCAGCTCAACATACCACAAAGAGAACCTGTAAGGAGTCACAGTACGCAAACGAGCATGAAAAGCCACTCAAGACCTGGGGGCACTTCTCAGAACAAAGTGATCAGGAAGCAGACACAGGCCCATTGTACCAAATAATATCCTAGAAGGTCATGCAGCACATTTGCTCAGGACACGGCTGAATGCAGGGTTGTAGAGGTCCTGCTTTGGGGGGCATCCATATTCTACCTTTTCAGTTCGATTATGAGTCAACGACATGCAGCTGACCACATGTTTTCACCTGGAGCAAAGAGCACTGCAGAACGTGAGAGAATCCATCACACATCTCTTGCCCATCAATCTTTGCCCAAGAGAGCCAGACAGTACAGGGAAGCTCTGCAGCATGTACACTCATGTACCAAAGGGATAAGTAAGACTCAGGTAGTTGGTGGTCCATTTAACATTTCTGTCTGAATACTTTCCAATGGATCAACATGACTTCTACCAAGCAACAGGAACTGACAAAACTCTGAATGCATTAATTTTGCTGATTCCTGAGAGATATAACCTTTCTGACAAATGTCTTCAAAAACCCCTAATAGTGAAAAGACATCTGCTCATTAGACTGGAAGGAAGCAAGAACATTCTTACTTGCTAATCAAAATGTCTGAAAAATCTGAAGATAAGTGGAAGATAGAAGACTGATCTGACTGCTCAGCCCCAGTTATCCTGTAAGAGCCCTGGTATACAACATAAAGCTTCTCTGAAACTGGTTTTGTTGCATTTTTGGTTCTCATTTGTGCCTTTTAGGGTGTAGCCACACGTCAAAAGAGACTCGCATGAGGAACATGCTGCAGGCAGGGATGCCCCAGTACCAGGCCAGCCTGTCGTTCCTGGTTCAGCCCTTGGACAAGAGTCACCCACACTCTGTCCCTGCTACACCAACACAATATTCATAGGGCTTTAACCTCTAGAACTCACACACTGAAACTAAACCATACACAAACATGCTGTAAAAGAAACACTCCAGCCTCAAGATACAGGAGAAAGTCCCCAGTTCCAGCAGACTTCAACCATGTCCTTCCAGAGCCTGTTGCCTGTTTTTCTGCCTCCAAAACAAAGCCACTTAAACGTCTAGGTTAATCAAGCACTTGAAGCTATGCCTTCATTTCATTGCTCTTTCTAATCCGATAGTTGCTCAAGCCATTCTTCAGGAAAGAAATCTTAAAAGGGCAGGAGAGGCCCTCTCCCTTCTGAGCAGCTGCTCAGATCAGCTCAGCTGGTAAGAGCATAGTGCTAATATACACCAAAGTTGGGGGGTTGATCCCTGTACAGACCATTCTCTTAAAAGTTGGACTTAATGATCTTTGTGGGTCCCTTCCAACTCAGAATATTTTGTCATTCTGTGATTGGGTGAAAATTGAGCTGTTGGGGAAGAAGACCAGCCTGGCTGAACAGAGAGCGTTCACTGGAACTCAGGAAAAAAGAGAGTTTACGACCTTTTGCAGAAGGGGCAGGAAACTCAGGAGGACTACAGGGATGTCATGAGGTTATGCAGGGAGAAAATCGGAAAGGCCAAAGCCCAACTAAAAATTAATTTGGCCAGTGCCATAAAAGAAAAAAGAAAGTGTTTCTATAAATATATTAGCAACCAACGGAGAGCCATAGGGAATCTTCAGCCCTTATTGGATGTGGAGGGAAACACAGTGGCAAAGGATGAAGAAACGACTGAAGTACTTCATGACTTCTTTGCCTCAGCCTTGAGTAACAAGACCAGTTGTTCTCCAGGGACCCAGCCCCCTGAGCTAGAAGACAGGGATGGGGAGAAGAATGAAGTGTCCATAATCCAAGGGGAAATGGTCAGTGACCTATTACACTACCTAGCCACACACGAGTCTGTGGGGCCAGATAGGATCCATCCAAGGGTACTGAGGGAGATGGTGGAAGTGCTCACTGAGCCACTTTCCATCATATACCGGCAGCCCTGGCTAACTGGAGAGATCCCAGCTGACTGGAGGTCAGCAAATGTGATGTCCATCTCCAAGAAGTGCTGCAAAGAGGAGCTGGGTAACCACAGACCTGTCAGTCTGAACTCGATGCCAGGAAAGTTCATCAAGCAGCTCCTCTTGAGTGCAATCACATGGCAGATACAGGACAACTAGGGGATCAGGCCCAGCCCTCATGGATTTAGAAAAGGCAGGTTCTGCTTTACCAACCCTTCTGTGACAGGGTGACCCCCTTAGTTAATCAGGGAAAAGCTGTGGTATTGTCTACATAGACTTCAGCAGAGCCTCTGACACTGCTTCCCAACAGCATTTTCCTGGGTAAACTGGCTGTTCATGGCTTGGATGGGTGTACTCTTGGCTGGGTATAAAACTGGCTGGATGACTGGGCTCTGGGAGCGGTGGTGAATGGAGTTCATTCAGCTGGTGGCTGGTCACAAGTGATGTTCCCCATGGCTCAGTGTTGAGGCCTTTTTAAAATCTTTATTGATGATCTGGGTGAGGGGCTCAGTGTACTTGTGCTTTACCTAAACTTAAGACCCACACTGGTTACATAGACTGCTGAATGAGAGTAACATTAAAATAATCAACATCATCAGGTATCAAAAAATGAATCACCAGTTAAGGCACTATCAACACAAATCCAGAATAAGACATGACAGATGCACTTAACAAACAGTTACTGACAGATAATTCTACATAAAGGCATTACTCTTCCTCCTCCTGCTACCTAAATATTTTTGTCATTCAGATGTAATCTAGATGGATGAATTTAGTTCCTACAGGGTAAGAAAAAAGTTTAAGACAACAAGAATATTACTGACAATTGTTTGACTCACCAATTTCATAGAAACTACAGCCAGGAAAAAACAAAATAATTTGACCATATACTGGATGACATCTTCAGAATAGCTTGCCACAAATACTTCTCCTTATTCCCTAAACATCCTTTTAAAGTAATTTATTTCTGTCATTTTATTTCTAAATTAAAGAAGAGCTCTTCTTTTTGGAAACAAAACTGTGCACAGATGATGATGATAATGATGATGATGATGATGATAATAATAAGGCCAACAAAACAGGCCAGCATTCCTCTCCCACACCTATTACCCCCAGAGCCACAACACAGCCAGACAGCTGGTGCTGCCTTCAAACCATCAGGAGGGGAGCTTCAGGGAACAAGGGCTCCCAGCTGATGATGCCATTAACTTGGGACAGGACAAGATGTACCAAAAAACATCAGGTGCCTGGAGAGGAAGCTAAACGAAAATAACTTCTTAAGAGCACTGTCTTTTCCTAATTTCTTGCAAGTCCAATATCCACCCAACCTCAACATAGTTAGCAATTTTTCTAGCTGTCAAGGTCTGCTCTGCCTCTTCCCCCAGATGCCGTCATATGAGAGGATGTCACCCAACCCACATACCACAGGAATTCCAGCAAATAACTCAGCTTGATGCACTACTCCCTGTTCCTGGCCATGGGTGAGATTAAGGTTCTCATGTATCCAGCACTCCTGGGTGCTTTAAGAATTGGCCTCAGTCCAAAAGCCAGGTTCATGATTATGTTCTGGATGCGTAAGGCCCCAGAGTATATCCAAATCAGGTTCTGTGATGTCAGTACACAAGTAATAGTCTTATATTCAACTACTCTGCTCCATACCCAAAGTAACTGCAAGATTTTTTGCGTACATGTAAAGGCACAGGTGTTCTAGTAGTAAGAGAGGCTAAGTGTGACACTAGTCCTCTTAAACTGTATGATGATAGTCCTCTTCCTTTTAAACCTACTTTTTAAAGGAAACTATATACTATAACCTTTTTTTTTTCCCCTTGAAAGATTGCTGGTCTTGAGTTCCAGAAAAAACACAGACCTCCAATGATGCTAACTAGTCAAGAAGGACTCCCCTGCCCCACATGCTATCAACCATGGAGTCTGGCAATGCTGCCCAGATCCTACTATACACTCATTACCTGGCTCGTTTGATTCTCGCCTACAAGAGCATTTAAGATGTTAATACACTGCCCATCTTTGTTAGCTGGTGTGTATACCTGAGATGCTATGTACACAAAAGGACCATTCTGTGCATTGACAGAAAAGGAACAACTCTGTTAAGTCTAAAGCAAGCTCTACCTCACCTGTGGGATTAAACACATAAAACCAGCAAAAAAGTAAAAAAGCTCCTCCAAAACAAACTGTGCATGTTTTAATGCTTTAAGCATTAAAAAAACCCCAAAACTTCTCTAGAAAAGTTTATCTTGCAAGTAGAACATACCGGAGCTGGGTTTTTTTCCCCTACTCTGTCATTGAGTTCTACCTTGTATGGGCCTACTCAGAGTTCATCAAATCATTAACAATTTTTACTGGTTCACAGAGGCAAATCAGACAGATTTCTACAAAATTCCTTTTATTACAAGAGCATCACAGAAACTGATCAAGAAATGTTTAATTTCATTTTTTTATTCACAAGATTTTCTGGAATAAGCAGGACCCTCCAGAGAAATCTTCCATGCTCACAGTCTCCTAACTAATAACTTCATGATCATTCTGAAGTATTGTCTTATTTTGATGTGTGTTAACAGGTCATCTTTTGAAACAAGCTAACTAACAAACTGCCCTGTAATACAGTGCCACAACACGTTATGCACATCTGTGGTAATTCAAACTCAAATGAGCCTCTCCATTAAATATATTTGGAGGTTCTGATCTCAGTCTGCTCCTCCTCTGCAAGCAGTTCAGTCTCTTCTCCCACCTCTAAGAGACTAAAAAACATTAAGTAGGCTTTTTCTATGGCTAGATCTGAATTAAAAATCAGCTGCTCAGACACAGTTCTAAAGATACAGTTCTAAAAACAGAGGCAACTAGATAGAATATTCTTCCCCAAATCAGCAGTAAAAGAACATTTCTTCAAGGTTGGAAAACAACAGTGGAAATAACAGACTTTCTGTCCTTATCAGCCACCTTTTCAGTTAGGGTTAAGGAAAAGATGATGAACATTACAGGTTTAACTATCATACCTGAAACTTTGACAATGAAGTATATATTTCTACTCCCCTGGTATATCCGAGTGAGGATGCAAACTGACAACTTCCCTGAGCAAGTCCTTGTTCTGTAAACACAGCACTTACTGAAAAGCAGTAACATACAAACAATACACGGAATAGTTTTGCATGGGAGGGAAAGGCACACAGCTTAACTAAAAAAAAAAACCAAACCAAAACAACAACAACAAAAAACCAAAATGACAGGCTTTTGTTTTTTCCTTAAATATAAGGCAAGCAAATTTATCTTTAAATCAGAACAGAAAGAGTACCTGAACTCCATCAGATTTTATACCTTAACAAATACAAATTCAAGCAATGGACTACAGCACAGAATTTACCAAGCCATGAAAAAGAAAAGTAAGCTAGAATGTAATATAAACTGGGTGTGCATATATGCAGCACTATCCAATGCCTTTTCATATTGCAAAATACTATTTGCAAAATTTTTACCTAAACTAGCATGATGGAAATGACCTCTCAAAAGTTACAGCTGTTTTATCCCTGCTCACCATTAAATATGCATTAAATTTAAGCCAACTATTCCTAAGGACTGACCACCTTTGAAACTGTTCATCAGTCTACATATGTTTCAAACTTGAATATTCAGCTGAGTTCCTGGTAAGTTAAAACATTTTGCTATGACATATGCATTTGCACCTGGGCTTTACTAATCCAGAGCTGACAGGCTACTAGTCTGTTCATTTTAATTGTACAAAAATACAAGCTTTAGTTATGGCAAAGAGCAAGGCAACCAAGCAGTAAACTACCCCCTCTCTTCCACCTCCACCAGAGAGCTGCTCCTGGGCACAGACACTGCTGGCAGGTCACAGCAGGCAATTATCCCCACTCACGTTTTCTCTTCAGAACCACAGCATGAGAGGCAAGACTAGGAAAGGCCAGTTTCCCCCACAATCTGCACACGGGAGATGGGCATTTGGAAACTCTCCATGTCCCTCAATCTTAATGTCACCATAGAAACCAGGGGTTAGCCAAGCCAGCTGCTTCCCCACCTGAGAGGCAAAGACAATTTTCTTCTGCCCACGGAAGTGATGCTCACGTAAGGGATGCTCACTGCTTCAGGGACTTCAGCACCTCCTGGGCTTCATATGTGACAAACAGATGTCACAGTTATTAGTGCCAGAAGACGGTGCAAAGAACAGAACGTTTTAAGTGCAGTGGATGGCAAATGCCTACTGTGAACAGGATGGCTGCAAAAAAGTAATGCCCCATCCCAGAGGAGCACAGTAGGAAGAATGTTCAATGAACCACCACAAGCAGCTTTCAGTGCAAATTGAAAAAACATTATGACATATTTGAAACTGGAAAAAAAACCCCAACACATTAATTGCAGGCAGATTAAGGAATAGGTATTGGATTAATGAAAAAAAGAATGTCTGGATTACAGCAGTATTTGCAAAAGAGCTGGACAATCACTTTGTGCACTGCTTACCTTAATTTCAGGTGAGAGCCCTCTAACTGCAAAACATATCTGTCCTTTACTCTATAGAATTATTCTGTCTCTCACTCCCTTCTCCCCCTCTCTCTGACTATAGCAGAGTAAAAGAAAATTCCAAAAGCATTAAAGAAAAACATTAAAAATTACCAAGAATATCCAAATAATTATTCCTTCAAGCATAACATGCATATTCATAGAATATAGTAGAAGATTACATGTTTTCTATGTGCAGTTTAGTTTAGATGTATTTTTTACTAGGAACCTTCAAATGTTCAGTCAAAACATTAGCTGAAAGCTACTGCTAACTAAAAACTATTATTTTAGATACTGAAAGAGAAACACAATTAAAAACCCCACTTTATATCCACTGGGTATATACTACTACATCCAGAAGTGTTAAGTTTGTAAAATGAAAAACTCAAAAGAGAGAAGATGTGAACATGAGAAGCAGCAACATAATCCAAATTCAGCCTCTCTCAAAGGTCCTACAAATATCAAGACCCTGGCAATGAGATCAGAGGTCCTGTGTACAGCCGTGAGGTAAATAAGGAAGCACCAGGCTCATGAAGAGATACACAAAATAAGGAATTGAAATAGAAGTATATTTTAGACCTCGACTTATTCTTTTTAAGGTCCTTCCCAGGAGAAGGACCTGTGATTGGTCAAAGGAAAAGCCACAAGCAAACAAGGAGCTAGCATCGCACTAGGCAAGAACCTGGGAGTCAAAGAGTGGTATTTGTGATAGCAATGGATCAAAACAGAAGTCTGAGATCAAAGACGTACTGTCTCAAGTCACTATGAATTCTGCAATTAAATCCTGCTCAAGGAATCCAACTCTGAAGGATTTGCTATTTCTGTACCTACAGATACACTGTCTTTTTGAGATTGCAAACTTTTATGAGACTTGGATATATTAATTGTATGGCCATGCTGGCAATACACAGCAATTCTGTTCATCAGAAAATTGCAGAAACGTCAAGACTCTGTGGATCATACATGGCTCATCAAGAGCTCTACTTTACAAAGAATTTCACACTGACCAAGTATTAAAAGTGTTTTATTGAAAAAAGAAAATTAAAGAAGGAGACAGAGAAACCAAAAACATACATGTAGACTAATTACAAGCATGACTTAAAAATACACAAGAACAAACTGGGTGCTGTGTTCAATAGGGCTTATTTTAATAAAATAAGTTAGACTACTTATAATCAGAGCTTATTATGACAAGATAGACATGTTAATTACAAGAATAATATCCAGTGTTCTGTTTAGCTGTTGATAAATGTAATCATTCGTATTTCTCTGTGTACTTTTTGCTTCCATTATGCCCATCTGTATAGCAAAGCCAAATCTTTACACAAGCACATACTAGTTTCGCAAAGTATTTAAAATCTTAAAACATGGATAACAGTGTTATGCAGTGCTCTGCAACAACCAGTGTCGAGCTTTATTTCTATGAAATTCAAGGATTAGTATCCCTGATTATCAATATTGTTCTCAATGTAAGGGGTTATAATTATTGTTATATTTAGGACTTTCATTATTGGATTACAACGAACACATTGTTCAACTACAGCTGTGGCCTCTGCACATGAGAAATGCTGAAGTGTGCTGAAAAGTTTGTGCAGCTGATAATGGCAGCAGAAATCTCTTTGACAGTGGAAGGGAGAGGAGCCAAACAATCCACAGCATCATTAAATATCAGGAATCCCTCAAGTGGAGCAAAATTAAAGTAACACATTCACTTACTCCTGATAAACACAACATCCAGCTTTAGGGGCCTAGGACAGCCCCAGTGGGGATGGGATGAGAAAGTCTGCATTCACTTTCATAGTAAAATGTATAAAATGACAGATTTTTAAATTCAGGGTTAGAAGTTCAGCCCAATAGGAGAGGCATCTTGAGACAAACTGGAAATATCTGAACCAAACCCAGAAGTTCTCCAAAAAGTTGTGCAAGCATTATAAAGATTGTAAGACTATAAACACTGAATTAAATACTCCCCTAAAATTTCGAAGAGGAAATGCCATTATTGCCTTGATTTTTTTCCTACTTAAGTCTATTCCCTTATGATTTTTGAAACAGCTTTGACGACAGGAATGTACAACCAAAGCTTTGCAAAAAGCAAGAGGCAAAAGTGACATTGACACTTTATGTGTAATAATATATTTTTATGATCCAGGCTTATGATTTTTAAGAATCCAGCCAGTCTAGTCTCATTCAGGGTCCCATAATACTAGAGACTGAACAAAGTAACACACAAGGAGACATGGCCCTGACCCAAGAAGCTCAATAAACTTCTCTTTTCCCAAGAAATTCACGCAGGCTAGCTAATAAAGGCAAATCCCTCAACAGCTACTTTTACTTCTACTCTGTTTCACTTTGCAGTTTTCATACTCTCACAATCATTCCCCTCATTCTTCACATGTACTGTAGTTTGCAAAGTACCTCAGGAAAGGGAAATCTCCTTGGGTCCAAACAATGTTTAACTTCTTTCTCAAAGTACCATGTTCCTGCTCCAATTATCACAAGTAAACTAGAATACATTGCAACTACCTTAGCATATAGGCATTTTTCAACCACCATTATAAAATTAGGGATCCAAATACCATTAATGAACATCTATTTGATTTGTGTTTCATTAAATGTTAAAATTTCAAATGCTACCATTTTTCTCCTCTAAAATGATTCTTTGTACAAGAGCTGTCTGTATCACTACCACTGTAGGGATGTGATGCTTCCTAAAAATTTGCTACTATGCATCGAACTATAAGGAGTAACTTTATTACTAATTGGATCCCCATACAATACAAAGCAACATATGAATGAGCACAACAAAAAGCTTTTCTCAGCAGTGTCCTTCTGACTTCAAAGTTTCGGGAGGTTTACCTTTGTACTGGACCAAGGCAACTTTACAAGATTACAACGCAGCTTATCCCCAAACATACAATATTCTGGTACCACCACACAAAGAGGCTACACCACTGGTTTACACAGGAGAAACAACTGCCCACCTCGTAACAGCATGTGGCTTTATCACTTCTCCAACACATCTCTCTAGCAAGCACTGAGCACTAATGATATTAATGAAGTGAGTACCACTAAGGCTCAAGCACACCACCATGATAACAGTGTCAGAACTGGAAAGGACAAAAGCAAACCAGCCCTCCATCTGTCCCAGCCCTGGGCTACAGCTGCACATCTGTGAGCACAACTGCACTAATGTGCAGCACCTGCCTCCAAACAATTTTGCACCACGTAACAACAAACTATCAAATTCCCCAATATTACTGTAAGCATTGAAATGCAACCACCATATTCCCTAGGGATGGAAGGCTTTGTCTAAATAGGTGTGGTATTGGCTTTGTCATACTGTTTTAATATAAACAGTTTAGAAGGGGCTAAGTCTGAAACATTCCCTCAGGACTTAAGATATGAAAGTCTTAATTTTCCATAGCTTTTCAGTGTCTCCCATGATGACTTGCAGCTGTGCTTCACACCATAAAACTACAGAAAGTGCAAAGCCATCACATGTGCAAGAACACAGCAGGCAGGACAGGAGGGGAAGTTTCTTCAAACTCTGAGTGAACTCCCTCCCATTCATTTTCCCTCTTGCAACGCCCATGCAATTCCCAGGCTTGAAGCTCTTTAGAATGAGTTCGCACAACTCAGCCCAGTGTGAGACTTGGGATAGTTTTAGAGTTGTGGGCAGAAAAAGCTGTGCATCCCCCTGCACATGACAAAGAAACATCTGTAACTTAAAACCACTGGTCAAATACTTCAATATGTGTAGGAGTGTCTTGAAGAAGAAAGGGAAAACTATACTTCTAATATTCATCACTTCACATATGATGCCTAAGTAACCATCCCACACCTTTGCAAAATATAAATGAATCATATATTAAAGGGAAAAAAATCCTATAATGTTAGACTGTCAGAAGATGTTTATGTAAGCCAAGCACACCCCTGACACCAGCCAAGTAAGTAAATAAGTACTGGTCGTCCTTTCAAATGCCTTCCCATGTTTGCATTTTTACAGCATGTTCTGGAGCAGCCACATTAAACACACTGTTGTTACACGAAGGGCCCTCCTCTTCTTCCTCCCTCACATGGACTAATATATGCTATTATGCAAAATTGTCAAATAACCCCTCCACACTCTTTATTAGAGTTTTTCATGATGAAAACCAGCTTTGCTGCCAAGAATTTATTATGCCAGAAGGCATCCTTTTGGCACAAGCTGGAACACTGTGTCCCCGAAAAAATAATACAACGGTTGTTAAAGCTTTGCTTTACCTCTGTACTTTACACTGTCTCCCACCCACTGGAGAAATCTGCTAATGGTTCAAATAAGGCTTCAAGATTTAATTGGTGATGTCCTCACTGAGGGTCTGTGGTTTTGATAAAGCCCAGCAGCATAGTTAAAAGCAAGGCAATTCATTTTGCAACAGGAGCAATTCTGTAGTTTTGCTACACTTACATTGAACCTCTCTCTGGAGCAACAGGGGACCAAGATGCTAGGCTTGGTTGGGAGTGCTTATACAATGACTTCATCCATGCTTCAAATTACTCTTCCTCTCCTTACATTTGATTTTCCTTCTACAACCAGCAAAACTATCCAGCGTTCTTGGCTCTATCTGCCTCCTCTACGGAAGGATTTCAGAACTAGGAGAGAACCCTAATGACACCAACCATAATTGGACAGAATATGTTCAAATTACTTTACAAACAGTCCTGTAAATACAGCTTTATTACATTCTCATATGCAAAGATCCAGACTATGTTAAGAAGTAAAAACATTTTGTGTTTAAGCTTCTTGGCTAACGCAATCTGCTTCAAACAATATCCAAAGCAGAGAGCTTTACATAAGAGAACATGCAAGGATAACTTTACATGCCTGCTCTTCCCCGCTCTTCCTCTCACTCACTAAAAGTGAAGAATACATTCCATCATGTAAAATCTACAACATGGTCTGCAAGCTTGTAAAGTGGAAGTGCAAACAACTGGATCATGGCAAAATATATCTGTTGGGTTTTTATTTTCTTTAGCAATATACTTTTCAAAATAATGTTTTGCCTAAGTTGCAAATACATAAAAATAAATTTAAAAAAAAATCTGTTGCAGTGACAAGCTAAACTTTAGTTAGTCTCATTTTGCATAATCACTTGCTTGTACAATTTATCCATATGAGCAAAAAGCAGTAACTAGGAATTAGACCCTTCAAAGACTGAATTAATCTACAGCGACATATGAGTCTCTTTCAAGTCTTGTCAATGTTATATCCCCAGGAAAGAGAAATGAACATTCACATAGAAAGTAATGTGTGTGCACACAAAAATAGTAACAATTTATTTTTAACTATTAACTGCATAGCACTAAATGAATGGTATGAAACCCATCCCTAAACTTCTTTCCCGAAGACAAGATTAGGTACTTCATTGAATATTAATATTACACACTAAATACACTTGTGCAAAATGCTGCCATTTAGTGTTACTAACATTTCATAATGCACATATATACACAGGCATTTACTTCACCAATTCAGAGGCCTAATGCTGGAAAATCCAAAGAATAACCTGAAATCCCCCCACTTTTCACTCTTGCAGCCAACACCAACAATAGTCTGTGGGGAGGTGCAAGATGCACGCCACACAGCCTCCCAAGTAATTCATGTAGAAAGAGGTCAGGAACATCACAGGAAACATTCTACCACTGAGAGCTCTACTTGTACAGAGCCCTCCAGAAGGCAGCACAAGGTACAGTGATGTTCTCCTGCATTTCCCTTAGCTGTACTGACAAACAGCCTTGCCCCAAGGCATGTGGAAGGCACGGCAAACAACCAAAGCTAGGGTTCAACTGCAGCTCTAGTTTATTGATGCCACAGCTTATCAGATAAAAGGAAAAAAAAAAAAAAAAGGTGAAATTTTACCACTGACATAATTTTGAGGTTGGGCTTTCTTTCTGTGATCTTCATCCTTTATTCTACAACAACCCTGGCTGGTAGAACAAAATACTTGTATCAGTCAGCATGGGATAAAGTGCACCGATTATGGATATTCCTGCCCATTTCCACAAGACATCAGCAGGAGATTTATTTTAAGTGCTGTTTAGCATTTCCCATGCTAGGTGGATATAGCCAACTGTAGTATACTTCCTGGTCTTGCTCCATTATCTCCTACACATTTAAGCATTATTTGTATTGAAAAGCAAGAAGAGATCAGAATAAAAATCCTGGGTATTTCATTAGCAGCTCATCCATACCTTATCAAAAGCCACAAAAATAAAAAAATCAAGAAAAAGACAAAAACAAAAAAGGTGAAAGAAAATACCTTAATTTTCACTCTGCTGAGTTTAACAGGACTTGTTATATGTATTAATTTTTCTACTCTATGAGACATTCCTTTTTCCATATTTATTCTTTAAAACATACCTAAAACAAAAGGTTGGACAGACATAATTGGATAATTTCAAGTACTTGTAAAACCTGAATGAATTAATAATTACTATTCTGATACTAGTTCTGGCTGACTTTGCATGCCTTCCTCCTTGTTGCTAATGACTGAAAGAAATGACTGTCCCTGTTACCTACCACAAATTCCTTTGGGCTCACTAAAAAATAACATTCTGAGTAAGACTTAAGAATGGGGTTTTTTTAAAAAACAGAGGATATCTTTATTTCCAAGTATGAAGCACATAGTTTGTGTTTCTCTAAGGTATGAGACACAAAATTTCACCACGATTTCCAAATCCCAACCATGTATCTATCAGCTGTATTCTGATCTTGCACTGCATCAAATGCATCCCAGTGATTGTGTTTTACTTCATCCCCCCATTAAGAAACAGTAATACCTTAAAACTTTTCGTTCTTTTAGAATGTCTTTCCTAACCTGAACTATTCAAGAAATAACACAGCCTTTATAATACAGCATGCATGAAGTTAAGCTCTGGCAGAGAGGAAATGACAATTCTAATGCCTATATAGATATGGTGCAATTCTCCTCATGAGAGATTCTGCTCTGATGAAGTTCCCTTCAGAGCTGGTTCTCTGCCTAACAGCCAGTTTCAAAACGGTAATAGATAGACAAGTAGAAAATTGAAAGAATATCTGAAGTTTTATATTAATAGCTTAGTATCAAACTTTCAACAAATCATTGGTATAGTTCTGAAAAGAAAAATATAGCTCTGAAAAGAAAAACACGCAGATTTTTGGGACAGTCCTTTTTAACAAGTAAACGACCCCCTAATTTTAGGGTGAAAACTATGGGCAGAAGGAGACTCTGGAGACTTTTGACTGGAGAGGTTTTGTAATGCACTGCTCCATCACCTCAGGCAGCCTCTCCTGCGGCCACTTAATAGGACTCACCCCTGCCTTCTAGCCAGTTGTCCTGTTTTCAGCAGAAACTACAGCATTTTCATCTGCAGCCCACTGCCACAAAACAAGTACTATGGCTTCTGCACAGCAACAAGAAACTAGCTGGCAACACCAGAGCACCAGTGACACAATCCTTAATAAATAAAAAAATATAACACTCCTTTAAACATCCTGCCACTATATTGTGCCCATAAGACTGTGGCGCACTCACAGTTGCCATCAGAAAAGAAAATCTTAACCACACACAAGATTTTTGCAAGAATCCTAAGCGCCATCTTCAGCAGATAGGTACAGAGATCCTGTTAGGATTCTTGTTTGGAGAACCCATCTTACGACCAAGCTAGAGGCTGCATAAAGACCAGGTATGCTCTACCTATATCAGCATCACTCTCATTTATTCCTTTCCCAGCACCATCACCAGCAAAAATTCTCAGCACATCTGTTACTCTCCCAGCCCAACCTCTCCTCTTTATCTCCTCCCTGTAATCTCTGCACCTAAATAGGAATGGGAAAAACATTTTATCCAAGCATCCATTTTTCTTCCTTCTCTCTCCCTGCATAGCTCCAAGGTCAGCATCTCCTGCAGCATGCAACTTTCTTAAGTGGCAGGAGCTGTACACCAGACTGACAAGAGCCTCAAAGATTTAGTTGCTGCATGAGAGCTGCTGCTGACACTAGCAAAGCCACCCAGAAGGAGCCAGTTACCAATTTCACCTCACTGATGTTACTTGGAAAATCTGTGACTAGCAATAGAGGTATCAAAGACATCTTCTGAATTCCAAGCTGGCAATGCTGTGGTGCGCTAGAATCAGAAAGAAAATGGTGTATGTTCTACATAAAAATTCAAACTGCGAGCAGCCTGTAGGGACCCTCCCTCCTTGTCAGGAGAACTGCACTTCCACCATTTGCAGACAGAATTATATTAGCCAGTCTTTGGCAAGCAGAGCAGTGCTTTGACCTCCAAGCATTCAACAGGAGATGCTGTTAATGAAATAATTTTAACCCACATTGTTCAGGTAGGGGGCAATTCACTAACATGTCTGACAAAGTCTGAGCATCACATTACTGCTGGGACCATCTTCTCTGACACAAGTTGACACTTCACTCATATGTTAAGCTCTGAAGCATCTGTTCCATAATAAACTGTTATATGCTTGCCAAGAACCTAAGCACTGTGTTTTTGGATGAGTATTACTAAGTTGCAAGCCATAATTTAATACTCATCTGACATTGATGGTGACCCAACATTTAATGGAGCTTAATGCTCTTCTGATGCCACTGATTAAATTATTGCTCAGTAGTCCAGTTTCATAATCTACAATTTGCAAGGAAGTAAGACAGATATGCAGGCACTGTCTCCTCTCACATCAGTGAAGCAGTTTACTGGCAGGGAAAGGTTCCCTAATTGAAGTTAAAGGTAAGTACACTATAGTGCATCATTTGTCAGTATAGAACTCTGTTCACAAGCTTTAAGCCAATTATATGATTATGAACAAGCAAAGCATGAAGCATTCCCAAGCACAAGAGGAAAATACGGGTAAAAGCCTTCACCCAGCATGTGCAATGACTTCATAACGTCCTGAGCACTGTCCAGGAAACTCATTCCTCTGGCCAACAGGAGTTTCTATTCATTTTCTCCCCACTAGGTTGTTTAACAGTTTGGTCACCGCTTAGGCACAGCTGTGCAAACAATATTTCAGTGTTTGGCCTGATGCTATTGGATTCCATCCCAAAATGTCTCTCCTCTTCTTTCTGTGCACAGGATGAGGAAGGCTAGTTTGGACACGGAGGATTAGAGGCTTTCACAGCCCAACTTAAATCATTAGATCCTACAATTTTTCAGTTTTGAAATCATTTTACCAAGTAAATTAGCAAGCTTAAACATATATCTAAGACAGCTGGTAGCAATTGTACTTTCTAAATTGTCTCAAAGTCTATTTCCATCTTGAGGAAAAAAAACACTCTGTGAATACCTAAACATTTTAAAACAATTAAAAGCAATTAAACAAAAGCAATGTTTTTAAAATGCCTTGGATGAGAACAAATAGAGTTTACAAGGGTACAAGCATAAAAAACAACAAATGCTTTTTTAGCTTCCCAGAAAGTAAACCTTTCATCCCAGATAAAACAGAGGTCCTCTGCCAGTACACAAGTAGTTTTACAGGACTATTCATTATTACATTATTTTCACAGCTACTGGCAACCCAGAAACATACCACCCTCAATAAGGTAACTACTTTAAAGTAAAGGAACAACTAAGTGCAAATTGAATGCTAGATGCTAGCACAAATACAGTATTAAAGCTGCAGAAATAAAAAAGTCAAAATCAGAAAATCCCCAGAGTAAGCTTTTCAAAGTGTATGTACCACAGCTACATTGCAGTTCTCAAATATAGGCCTCATTTCTGAGACCATCCATGATTTTAACTTCAAGACTGTGAATACTCCTACTGAAACTAAAGCAGATCGCACTAACGTTTTACATAAGTGTGAGCTTGCATATCTTCTTAGGTGGTGCAGCTTTAATTCTAGCAGAAAGCTGTGGAGCTAATCATGTCCTAATAATTGAATTGATATTACTGGAGTAATATATATATCAGACTAAGTATGTCCTTTACAGTCTCAGAAAATTATGTCATTACCTTGAAATACTTTGAAAATATCAAAAGCGTCTCCATTTGGAGATATTTTTTAAAAGGTTTCCCATTAAATACATATTACTAGACAGTGTTAATTTTTAGAATACATTCCAAAATTAATTCTGATACATTTTTATATAACCACAAGGCCTATTGACTTCTTCCTTCATTTTAGCTTTAATACTGGCAAAATAATTCTAACTTTTAATGAATTTGGTCTTCAAGAATTTTCCATGCTATAGAATGGAAAAATAGAATGCATTAGAATAGATGCTAGAATAGAATACATATAGAATGTATTAGAAAACAAAATCTGCAAGTGTTTTGAACATTAGCAGCTGATAATCAAATTTCAAAGATTTAATCTCTTCAGAGAATCTCAAATCTTACCATACTGTCTACAGGAAGAAGCTCTCCTGCCCAAAGCTGTACTGAAATCTCAAGAATCAGGGTCCCAGATGTCTCCTTGTGAGGTGCTTGTAACATCTTATGGTTTCTGACACCTTCAGATGCTTTGCCAAGGATAAATGTATTTTTAGGATTCTACAAGCTGTGCAGTATATATGATCCTTCTTCCCTTTTGCAAAGAAATGTTTTCTCTATTGTCAAGCCCACAAAAGTATATTTAGTTCTACTAATAACTGGCCTTTTTTTGCTTGCATCTTACTCTCCAATGTCACTATCCCCACTTCTTACCACCAAGGTTGCACCTTAGCCAGACCTGCAAAGAGGTTGTATTTCCTATCACTGTATCGAGGAAGTTAAGCTCCAGAGAGAAGGAGATGATTTTCTTCTGCAAAACCAGTCCTCATGACTCAGCATCCTCTAAATGCCAACAGAAAAATATACCCCATTGGCATGCAGGAAAAACATAACAAGGGGTTATTTTTCACGGTCAGGTTTCACAGGAAACGTTACCATTCAGCATTTATAGGAAAAAGTGTCTGTTTTTCCTGCATCTCAGTTCTTCCCAAGACCTCTGACTGCAGCAGTCACCTGCAGTCCACTGTCTTTCTCCATGGGTGGCTAAGGAAAAGAGAAAAAAGAATGTCTCAGCCCAGTCCCAACTCGTCAGTGCAAGCAGAACACCCACGAGAGTCACGTCTCTCTCATCTCCAAATTCCCTGCACAAAGCCACTGCTCTTCCTCCCTTGTTCATGCCTTGCAGTGTGGATACCTTGAGTCTCCCACTGCATCCACTCCATCTGGGGAAGACTTTGGTGTGACCACAGCCTGTCCCTACCCAAACCCCGCCTGACCTCTGCCCATAGCTCCCCTATGCTGAACAGCCACCCACTCCCTTCAGAAGCAGAGGAGAAACTGTAGGAAGCCACAGCCCCATCTTCTCACTTTCACTCAGCGTTTCAGCCTGCCTCCTCCACTGCCCTTGGGATGGGATGCCATGGGATGTCTTTGACACGCACCGCTAGGTACAGAGCCGGCTGCATGCTCCTAGAAAGCACAGCTGGCAGAAGTCATCACAGCAGCATGAATTCATTGTGAAGACATCTCCTGACACAGCTTGGGACAGGTCTTGGCTATTTAGAAGCATAAAGGGAAGGATGGGTTGATTAGTAAAGTTTCACTGGTATTTTCCACGGCATTCCCTTCAGAGATCCCTGGAACATACTATTAAAAATGGATGCTTGTTTTTATCTTTCACATATTCTGTACTTCTAGAACACAAGTAGTTACATGAAAAGTATTTTGATTAACTGCTGATTTTGTGCAAAGGAATAGATCTCAATTTAAGAAACAGGTCCTATAATTATGGACCCCTGAAAGAATTAGCTGTTTTATTTTACTGGAACCTTTTGAATATCAAGCTGAAAACCTTATAAAAGTCTGTGCTTCAGTACTTTGAGGATTTCTGAGGCTTATAAATGTTCCTTTAATCTATAATTAAGAGAGCTCCATTTTAAACTTAGTCAGAAGTCTATTCCAAATAGCTTTTTTAAGAGCTAACTAGTACTAGGGAATAGAAAAGCAATTCAATGAATGTGTCACCGCTACAGAAAACTGCTGTATCACACTTTTATTTCATTAAATAGCAGACCTTTAGAAGATGAGAAATCAGCAGTTCCAGTCATGACTAAAAGTTCCACCTTTGCACCACACACTAGAAATGCCCAAACATACAGAGGCAGTAAGAGGGGATCTTCCAGGCTTCTACATGACATGTAGAATTATTATGCTACTATTTCAGGAGTTTAAAAACATTATTTAAGGGAGAAGAAACTGTAGTTTCCTCAGGGTAGTAATTGCAATGATTGAAATTGCTGCATCCCAAGTAAAATTGCTAAAGTACAATTTTTTTCACTTAATTACAATTTTTTTTAAAGCATTCCACTAGTGACTACTGTTAACAAGAAAAGACATGGTGATTAAATGTTTCATGTCCTTTAATAGCTAATCTGAAGCGCTAATGAGTGTTCAAAACAGAACTGTCAATTGTTACAGAGCTTCTCACTACACAGTGGAGTGATGAATAAACTTGACTCTTTTGCTTTGCTTGAGTCAGATTCAGAACATTGCAGACCTGATGGCTTAAGCACTGGTGACACAGAGGGACTCCCTATAGGACTGCCTTCTACCTGTCTTACCAGGTGTCTCAGCTCACGCCTCCACTGAGAAGGCTCTCACTTCCCCCTGTTCCGCACAGTCCAAGGGCAGTCACCAATTCCAGAACCTAACTCTAAAACCAAAATATTACCACCACCACCCTCCCCCTTCCTTCTACAGATTAACCAACCTGAAAAAATTCTCTGTTACCTGTGAGACTTTATCACTCCCTTTCTTTGGATGCAGGCCTGCCTCACGTGCCAGGCACTTTGCCCCCTGGTGAGCACATCAATAACCCAGGAACGCTGCAGGGAAGCTCAGGGCTACGGCAAGAGATGTCCCCTTGTCCCACTGGTGACTCAGCACCAGATCCACCTCCCACAGTGACCCTGCTACACTCACCTTGCTCCCACATCAGCAGCTCGGTGCCCACACCAATAATGCCAAAGAGAGACCCAGAAGGACCTTCTCTTAGTCCCTCTACCAAGAGTATGAAAGCGTCTCCACCTGCTCTTCCAGTAATCCACCTTTGGCCTACGGTAAATGCCAAAAGCATTTGTCATCATATTTTACCACTGGGAAATAAAACAAGAAAATTGGTGTATAGTTTATACAAGGCATTAGTTACTTTTGGTTTTCTGCAATTTCTATGTCATGATGCTTTTCCTACCAGTCTTGATATCATAATTTCTTTTACGCAAACTCAGAAACAGAAACAGTTTAGTTTCAAACTCTAAGATAATGTCATTTCAAATTTTTCTTGAGAAAGTCCATAAATACCCATTAAAATGTTCCTTGAGAAAACATCCCAAATACTGGTGCAAAAAACAGCTAGAGCTTACCAGAATATCACCATTTACTAACATTATTAATAATGAGCACTCTTGAGGACCTGAATATCAAAACTGGTATTTTGAGCTTCTTTTAACACATGAACTTACTGTACAGACTCACCAGATGATGTGGTACAATTCTCTTTAGAGCACTTTTAAAAATCCTTAAATTCCTATTATGGCCCAACTCATAATGGGTGACTTACAGGGCCCCACTTGCCCCTGGAATGAACAGGATGCAGATTCAGCCCACAGCCATTGCATCACCATGTACCAGTATTTTGTCACAGCTCTGATATTTCTCATAAAGCTTCAAGGAACTTCTGAAACAGGTTTTGGTGGTGTATTTGTTTATTTTCCATTAATACAAATCTGTTCTCTAGTGTCACGCTTATCAATGTAACAGTAGAATGTGCTATGCAAGATCAAAGCAGACCTATAAATTATGCCAGGCAGGAATTTTATACTGAAGGGTTTCCTGTTGCTCAAAATAATTTAATCAGATAATCTATATAAAACAAAAAATCTGCAGTATCTTTTTTTCTGTTTGTTCATACATTGCCTCTCTCTTTTTACATATGACAAACTAAGTTATACAGGGCCTACATTTTACAGAGTCTAAGACAAGAGGCACCCATTCAGTTGGTTTCTGGCACCAGGCCTCTTCCAACATACTGGGTTATGAATTACAAATAGTCTCTTCTTTCCTGCATTCAGTCAGAATAATGGTGAAACAGATGGCAAAATGTTTTGGCTTCTACTGCTCAGCCAGAAGTGTGAGCAATTACACTGGGTGACCAGATCTCTTCCTCCAAATAATCTACACAATTATTTACTTCACCTTGTCTGGTGCCATTCAGGCTGCAACATCCTCTTTACTCAGGGATGAAGAGAGGTGCCTACTTAAGCCTTCCCCATCCCTTACTTTGGGTAGGTGGGGGCGGTCGATCTTGATTTTTAAGACTCCTGTACTTACAAGAAGAATCCAACTTACTCCGTCAACAATATACTGAATACAAAACTCATTTGTGAAATTTTAAACTACTAATAATGACTTTTTTACTTTTCAGTGTGCTACAGAATCTGCATCATCATGACCACCAAAGACTTTATCAAGGGACTGCTTGACAGCAGGGACAAAAGTTAACGAGGTTGTTAATCCTCAATCCACCCCACAGCTTTTGGCAGAAGATAGGAGGAAAAGCATGGTTTGTTTAGGAGGTGGCTCGATCTTCAGAGCTGATGCAGCTTCCCAGGTGGGTGAAGCTCCTCAGACCTCCAGGTCTCAAATCAGGAGCGACAGGTAGTACAGCAGTCTTCGAGTCCCCCTGTGCAAGCTCAGATTTGTGTGGAAGAAATCAGAGCTCTGCAAAGAGGATACCACTGAACAAACATACAAGGCCTCAAGTAATTTGAAAGATGTCAGCCACCATTGAGTACCTAACAAAGAATAGACAATCCTGCCTCTTAACTAAAAAAGAGCATTTTTCCTTTTAAAAGGGTTACTAGAAAAGGATTATGGCATTGTAACAATTTCTTTATTTAAAATACATTCCCAAGCTTCATGTATCAAACTAAAGGTCACTCAACTTAGTCTCCACATAAGGCAAAGGCATTCACACTGGCAGAACAAACTGTATCTTATGAAGCGAAACAAAACTTAAAATGTTTGCTGTGTTAATGATTAACAAAACTTTGTATTTGCCAGTATTTAAAATGCCTTATTATTTCTAAGTTATACAAGTCCAAGACAGCAGCATCCTACAGAACTAATATCAAGAAGAAATGAATCTGTCAAAGTGCAAACAATTTCTGCCTAACAAACAGGATACATGGCGAGTAATATAACAGTAGTTTTAATTAGCTGGGCATATAAAGCTGTTACAAGACAAATTTCTTTCATTAAAAAAAGCAGACAGTCAGTTAGAAATGGTTCAGTGCACCGAACCTAAAGATGACATAAGACACTAAAGCTTCTCCCTCTCCAGTAAAAGGAGGAGCCAGAGTAGCATCATCCAAGTAGCAGGTGATGAGCAGCCCCTTCTCCTGCTACTGCAATACTGGTAACTGCCCAGAAATGCCAGCAATAAAGGGGGTCCAGCAGCACAGAGGAAAAAAAGTCAGCAGTAAAAAGAACCATTTTCTGTAACTTTGTTCAGGCACTTGGGATAAGAGTTTCTTGCAAAATTAAATGTAGGATATTTAAGTCCCTCCAGTATTGAGTACCAATGTCTTGTGTGTTAGCCAGAAATGGTAGCATGGTACCTGCAGCATATTGGGTATACATTATTTTACAATGTAAAAAAAAAAGGTGACTAAGAATATGCATGTATGCATAGCACATCTTTTTTTTCCTCTCCACTTACGGGATTCTGCTTTCCACATCATACAACTGCATTCCAACATACGGTTCCCATTTTCCCCCCTGCTTTGGGCTGGAGGTGCACCCCAAAGAAGGGCTATGCCAGCTGCTCCTTTTCCCAAAAGAGCCAGAGGCAACATCAAAAACATCAGCAGAATGCCCACTGCACATATTATTAGCAGAAGACTCGGTCTGGCCAGGCCTAAGGAGAGAGACTCAGGCATTTAAATACAGAAATTAGATGCCTGAATTTAAGATCACAGGGCATGATTGCAGGCAGTTTTGTCTGATCAAATTAGGATGGAGACAGACACATCCTTGCCTCCAAATCCTGTTGTTGCCAATGCCACCCTGGGCATACCAGCCAGGATGCTCAAGGCATTTAAGAGCACTGGGAACCTTAAGCTCCCAGCCCTTGCACACAAGATTATTAAAAGATTCTGGATAAAATGAAAAACAAAATATAGACAGTCCTGGAAGCAAAGCTGGGAATCCAAGACTCCTCCTTGCAGCTAAATGGGGATAGCAGTTTCTCATTTCTTAAAGTAGTTTTGTGAACAGAGATTACAAGATATTGCATGAATGCTGGATTGCTCCTCTTCAATTCAAAACAAGCCATTGTTCTAGGGATGGGAAACTGGTTTCTGGAAAGACAAACATCCCTTCTTGTTTGTTTCATTAAACTGGTAAAAGAAAATTTAATTCAAATTAAGAAAACTCATATTCAAACTGATCCACTGGAGAAAAACAATTTATGTGCTGTTGCCACTTTGCACTCATTACAGGGGCTAATGTTTTTCAAGACACATCTTTTAAACCTTCCTAAGCTTATTATTTACTATCTCCTGACAAGCATGACTTCATTTCATGAGCTGGCACACATCCCATTGTGAGAACCTAATCTTTAATAACATATCCTAATTAAATATGCATATATAATGCAAAAACCAATAGCTAAAATTCAGAACAAAACAAAAAACATTCATTCGACTAAACAAAGCAGTTGGATTAGAGTGCACAGAGCAAACTTGAATATTAAGTCACATATGTTACAGCAAAAAGTCATTAAGGGAAGGGGAAAAAAAGGGTAAAAAAAAACCCAAAAAAACAATCAGGCAGACAATTCTTTATAGCTGACCATATCTGACCTCTCTGAACTCCTAGCTAGCTTACTCCCCATCTGTCATATGATAATAACTTTAAAAGAAGCACATTTAAGAACGCATCAAAAGTTCAAGTCAATTGTTCTTAATGTGCTTGATTCCACTCAAGAAGGGTGTGTTCTACAGAAGCTACAAGGATTTATTCTTCTCAACACTGATGGCATAATTTTAACATTAAACTATTTATTATTTTGAGTGGTTCCACAGTGACAAAAAAATCATAATACAGGGACCATCAAACAAAAAAAACCCCAAGAATAAACAAATAAAAATTTTCAAAATTACCTCTTGAGATTTAAATACCAAATCAGGCCACCAAAAAGCTACTTCTATCTATTTGCCCATTTCTGAATTACTGTTATCTGGAAGCCTCTTTCCTTCTAGTGAGTACACTCCTAATATTTGACATTACTGAGATACTTTGAACGAAAAAACTTTGTGCTACAACTTTGTGACCTGCTATAATGCTTTCAAAGATTCTATCAAAAGAAAATTAAATACATTTATAATTCTGTAAGAAATTTTACCATTGATTGAGACTAAACCCCAACATACATCAATCTTTGCCTTCAGAGGTCCCACTGTAATTCTTTCTTGAGGTTTGATTTAGTAAGATTTATCAAAACAGTATTCTGCAGGAAACGCTTCATAGTATTGAGAGCATGAACAAGAGAGTAAAGGCTTACGATTTACAATTGTAACTCTTAGGATAAATACAAGTCAATTACCTACACCACATTACTGAACACAAAGCGAGAAAATCTAATGAAATGACAATATTACAATTTCTAGATCTTATTTAACCCTGCCTGACTTTTATACTTGCACAGATGAAGAGCGTGTTCATTTTCCCTTCGAATCTAAAATACCACCATTCCCACCACAGCCTACAATATATTGCCAACGTTTTTTTTAATAATGGACCAGGGACAAAAGTTCGTATTCAGCTTTACCTTCTTTTGAAGTAGAAAACAAAATTTAATTAATTTTGGGTTTTTGAAGGGACCTGTCACATATTGAAGTTGTATTTTTCAGTTATTCTATTACACAGAGCACTCATTCCTCTGAAGAGGAGTTTGCTCAGACCTGCAGAGGTGATGAACATTCAGGACATGCTGTTCTGCAGACTAAAGCCTCTGTCCCACAGTCACAGCACTTGGATACTCAGGCAGCCACCTACAGCACACACTGCACCCCACTTTGGAAGGCAACCATGTCAGGAAGACCCATGGAACTCTACAATCTGGTAAGAGAGGCAGCCACCAGAGGTAAGCATTAATTGCCCAGTCTGTTCAGGTCTACTCATGCATAGCTCATTAGCATTAGTTACCTCCAGTTCGTAATTGGATAGTTCACCACAGCTTACAGTGAGCTGGGCAACAACAGATAGGATGCAAGAGAGAAACTAGATACCCAAATAAGTAACAGGAAAAGGTTTTATTGTCCAGAACAGATCAACCAAACTATTGGTGAGCTCCTTGTAAACTAACTTTGAAAAATTTAAGTAACTGAAAAGAAACTACCTTTCGATCTCTGCAACAAATTTAATCTGTTGTTCATCTAGCAAATACTATCTAGTACATAGGGCGTATTTTCACAGAAAAGTGATTTTTGTCTTGTTTTGGTTTTTCCCAAGACCTTGGATTGGTAAACTGTTAAGACCACTTTCAAATACTGACATTTCCGTGATGGAGATGGGGGCCAACAAAATGGTGCCAGACTGTTTTCAATGGTGCCCAGCAACAGGAGAAGAAGCAACGTCCATAAACTAAAACACAGGAAGTTCCACCTTAACACAAGGAAGAGCTTCTTTACATTGAGGGTGGCAGAACAGGCTGTCCAGGGAGGCTGTGGAATCTCCCTCTTTGGAGACATTCACAACCCACCTGGACACATTCCTGTGTCACCTGCTCCAGGGGACCCTGCCTCGGCAGGGGGGTTGGACTGGATGATCTCTAGAGGTTCCTTCCAACCCCAACAGTTCTGTGATTCCACCACAATTCTATGACTACCACTACTTCATTGCCACAATTCTTCAGCTGTCTTATTCAAGCAAGGTAGTTATCAGGAACACCAAAACCCATTTATAAAAAAAAAAACAAAAAAAAACCCACAAAAACAACAACTAAAAACACATCCAAAAAATCCTAACACACCAACAAGAAAACATGGTAATCACAGGAAATACAGAAGCTTCATGATTAAATATACATCATCATACTTTCTATAGTTGCAAACAGTAGCTTCATCATAACTCATTAGGCATTCAAATGCTCTCTCAGTAATGAAGTTTGCTAAAGCACTCATAATTAAAACAGTCATTTGAAAGCTATGAACTATCCAGTCCTCTTCAAAAATGAGTT
Source organism: Corvus kubaryi (assembly GCF_017639235.1). NCBI lineage: Eukaryota > Metazoa > Chordata > Aves > Passeriformes > Corvidae > Corvus > Corvus kubaryi. The sequence goes on from NW_024580667.1 coordinate 11,374,069, forward strand.
TACTTGCTCTCGAGGAGTCCTGTTATAAACCTGTCTTATTTTTCTAATGACAATCTGTCCTGTGTCCTTCAAATATTCAGACTGACACGTACATGGAATTTTTTTATGTGCAGTGATTACCCTTCCAGGCTGAACCTCTGTCAAATCCACATGCAGAGCATGACAAATTATTCGCACTACACTGTGCTCTTGGACTCAGTTATCAGGACTCCAGGAATAGGCTTTTGACCCCAGACTGCATTAAACAGCTAAGATCCACGCAGTTTAAAACATACAATGAAATAATGACTGAAGTAAAAAAAATTACATCTGCTTTTGAAGTCCAGTATCCAGCAGTGACATTACAGACTGCTGGTATTTTCAAGAGGACTTGTGGGGCACAATACTCAACACTACATCAAAAAACATTAGAAGAAATTTAAGAAACACTAAGCCTCCACATTCTAGGTTAAACTAGCATATACTTTTATTTGAAAATATTTGAAGACTGCAACATTTGAAATAATTAACGTCTCTTGAAAAGCAGTAAGGAACACTTTGTCATCCCGCATTTGCAGAAAATTTTGGAAACAAATAGAAGTGGACTATGAAAATAAAAACACTAAGACATTTGGCTTGGGTTCTTTTCCTATTAGCTCTAATAAAATAAAGTCTACCAAAAAGAGCCATTCTTGACCTATGAAGAGAAATGGAGACAAAGGGCACGTGGTTCAATTCATGATGATAAAGAAACAATAAACAAGACAGCCAATGCTGAACACTCAAGAAGGTATGTTTTGGATATCTCACAAAAGTCTCCAGTCACACTTCACTAAGACTAAGCAAGAAGAAAATTGTTACTTGTTTAGTTTTAAAAAAGTGTACACAAAGCAGGACAAGTGCAGGTTCACAGAAGTTCACTGTACACAATGTAAATTGTTTTTTTTAGAGAGCAACTTCTACTTCGTGTTCAACAAATCCCTCTACTGATATTTCTTGAAACAGAAAAATCTGAAACAAAACAAGGACAAGAACAGCACTGCAGCTTGTGAATCAAACTATCCACTATATGAAAGCAACCAACAAAACTACAAAGCAATTAAAGAAATTAAGACAGGAGCATGTCAGTAATGGATATTGACAAGGGGAATCCAGTTACAAAGATTTTAATTATTAACATGGAATTTAATTAGCGTGCTAGAGCTAACTCTCCCACTACTATGAAGGATGCCAGCAAGCCTTCAGCAACCACACCTGGTCAAGATTTCAGGTTGGCATGTCACTAAAATGACTAAGTTTTCTTGTCATTCCCATGAAAGGTTTCAGTGTTGACTCAGAGGTAAGAATGCCATCTAGTGAATTACTCAAACAACACTGGCATGTCCCACCTATATTTACCTAGCCTCAATATGCAGAGGAAGGCTTTCTTCACCTTCTTATTGATGTGAAGATTATCAGGAGAGAAAGAAGGAGGGGAAGCCAAGGAAAAAAATACCTATTTCAAAATAGGTCATTTATAGCTATAGCTACTGGCAACTGGTGGATCTGGCCAAACTAAAAATAAATTCTGCACTTTAACAAAACCAGTAATGTTACCAACTTCTTTACAGCTGACAATCATTCCCCGTGGGAGGAAAGAGCCCTTTAGAGGTGAACCTGCCAGCTGCTCAGCTCTATACATGGGTATGCTCATCCTTCCAAATATGAGAGGCCAAGGAGAGGTCCCAGCATTACCCACGCTCAAGGACAACCTTAGCTGCCACCCCAACACTCCTCCAGACTATTTTGGCCAGCTCACACAGGACGGTTCCATTCCACCAGTGGTACTAGCCCAAGTGGCACAGTCAGGGCCCCACCAGCAATAGCTGAAGCTCTGTGAAAATGGCTGGTGCAGCTCTGCTGGACACTGCCTGACCACCCACATCCCACACCAGTAAAATCCTAGCAGAGGAGTCACCACAGCATTCACAAAGCACAACTCAACACTACCAAATATACACCCTGTTCCACTTAAATCAATGGATGCTTGATGCTGATGTCAGTCCTAAACCATTTATTTCAAAAGCTACTCGAACCTTCAATTTAAAGGCTTAATTAATTCTCATCAACATTTTTCCCTCTTCTTCACACAAAAGAAAAAGGTATCAATACAAAAGTACAGCACTCTGCATCTGACTATATTAAAATAATACACTTCAGCTGAATATAGCTTAATTAAGGCTTACTCTGGTGCACTCCTATATTAATTAATAGTTTACTTGGAAATTCCCACCATATGGTACTGTAGCAGATGTTAATCATGTAAGGCCAAACACTTTGAAATTACTGTTCTAGCCACTTCATCTGAGGTACCAAGTGCCCTAAATTTCTACTTAAAGGATAAACTGGAAATGCCAAACATCCTACAAGATAACATCCACAGCTATTTTCTTCAAGATAATATTATTTGGCAGATAAATAGCACGAAATGGGGTAGATTTTAAAGCCTCCAGTACTATAAAATGACTTGCTATAGACAGTGCTGGACTCCCTTTGCATAAGAAAAATGCCTGCATTGAAAACCTCAAGGAAAAATTTATTTTGTCACCCAGGTACCTGCTAAACCCCATACACAGGGAGGGCAAAAATGTGCACATGAGTAGATGTGCGTTAAGCATTTCAGCTCTTGGGGTCCCCAGACCCATGGATCTGTGTCTTCCAGCCCTTCATCCTTCAACTGCAGGAAAGGAACACTACAAAAAGCAGCAGATGCTTGCTCTTGGACAGTCAGCTATTTTAAACTTAAGAGGAACTGCCCTGCTAGGCCTGTCTCACAACAAAAAATTGACAGTGCTCTGAGCAGGTTCATGTGGAAGTAGATTTCTTATAATGTGAGCCTAATATTGGGCTCCCAAAATTTTTCTTCTGAAAAAATACAACTCATCTTCATCTCCTTACTTCATCTTTTTACAGAAAGCAAATGCATTTGAAAAGCTGGAAGACATCAATGAAGAAAATGTGGCATTTCAGAATTTCCCAACACGGTGTTTCCAGACTGGATTTTTTTAACAAGGTATTTGGAAACTCTTATCCTTCAGCATTTGTCTTGGTAACTATTCAGCTTCTAAACTGAAGGTTTAAAGTATTCATTAAGTAAATTATTTAAGCAATAAGCGTGAAAGTTTTGCAGCACAGTTTTCTTTTGTTTTATTTGGAGCTAAAATTCTAAAGTTGTTTTCCTGCTGAAGGTAAGTGCTTGCTACAGGTGATCCTCAGTGCAGGTATGATTTAACGAGGATTTTGTAACTTCTTTGAAAAAACCAGCAGTTACACAGAATGGAAGCCTTGAAGAATGAGCTCTTTCTCCTTGTTGCATACCTCTGAATACAAGCATATACAGGGAGAAATTTCTCAGGAAACAGAGAGAAGCTGCTCCTTATTCCTCTGGAAAATGGTAACAAATATTACTACTTGACTCTGGGAAATACAGTACAATCAAAAGCTACAGCAACTTAACTGAGATTAAATGGTTATCTACACTTCTGTGGATCAGACAGAAAGGCTCGACCATTTGCCAATTTGGAGTTTAGAAGATAAAACTGCCTGGGTTATTATTGCTGGAGTGCTTAAAGGCAACTACTTGCAAAGATTCTAAAAATACTGTATGTATATTTCAATCTTCTCATCTGAAAAGTGAACTGGTTTGCAAAATTCTTGACACCGTTAACCAGAAAAGGCATTTTTAAGTTGCTTGGTTTAATACTGCATTATGCAAATAAATTTGAATAAGATCAAAATACAGAGCTTTACCAAACTGTTGCAAAAAACCACTTGAGAAAACATATTGTGAAGCCATATTTAAACTAACAGATGTTTCAGAAACAGAACAATATGTTCAAACAAAATAAAGGTGTAAATGGGCAGTGCTAGAAGAGTTTCACAACTAAGCACATCAATTTCAGTAGCGACTGAGATGACCTCATCTAGGAAAGCTCCCTCCTAAAAAGATAATAAATTTAGAAATAAATTCTCATGTTATGCTTAAAATTTGGCTGCATGAATTATTTGCAGAGTGGCTGCTTATGTAACTGCCTTTGCTATGGCAACACTCGGCTGTTAGGCTTTGACACATCCCAGTTGCAACTGCAGTTTCATTTTCTGCTGATAAACAATGGCAGGAGAGGTTTTCTAATCACAAACAAAGATGCTCTAGAACACATCACTGTGATTGATGTGGCAGCCATTGATACTGCTAAAACTCCTAATGTCAGAAGGGCAAGCAAAAAGGGAGAGATCCACAGGAAAAATAAACAAACTAGAGAGAGAGATCTTCCAGCACTGCTTTCAATACGGTTTTAAAGCTGGAGTCCTTAAAACTAAAGTTTGGAATAGTGCAGTTTGACTCCTAACTACCCACAACTGTATAAACTCCCCTCTCTAAAAAGTCCCCCACTTCGACTAAAAATTGTTGTTACTTTTTTTTAAACAGAGTATCAATAAATTAAAGAGTTGTGAGTTCATCAAAATTAAACACCAGCTATAGGACTATTTCATATTTTTCTACAGCTTTTTTGCTAGGCATTACAGTAAAAGTCATAAATCCATTTACTAGTATCACTTCAAAGCTAATGGAGTACTACATGTACCCTCCGATACTGCAAAATTTCAGTTTGCTTTACTTTGGAGAAAGAAAATAGTGGTTTAATGCTGACAAATTGCAAAATGCCTGATCTATTCCACATATGGCACTTAGCAATGACTATTAAGTAGATGACTATTGTGAAGCTCATCAGTCACCTACACACACTTGACAAGGAATCGAAGTTTCAGAATCCAAGTGTTTTTTATACTCTCATCCAGATTTTGTTTCCCTGAGACAACTCAGCCTTCTCCATATTATTTCTAATAGTCACAATTTTTAAGGGCCCTGCCAAAATCAATGTGAAGGGAAGTAGCATATGAAAGAACCTTTAACTTAATAGACCACTAGAAGAAAAACTAAAAAATCTGGACGAAAGTGAAAGCCCTAAATGAGGCACGTACATTTGTAGAAGCATACCTCTTTACCACCAAGTAGGTGCTCACATGCCTTTGTAGCACTGTAGTCCATCCTGCACTCCAGAAAAAGCTCCCCCCTAAACTCAGTCCACGTCAGTCTTCAGAGAAAGCCATGGCCAAAAATGAGGTAGGTCTGAAGTGACCCTGAACACAGGATTTACACTTCTGTTTTTAAGGCCTAAACCCATTTGCTAGATCCCGGCGCTGTGAGAAAATTTGTGACTTCACTGATGAGCTTCCCTGTTGCTAACTAATGGTTCAGGAACTGCAGCAGGACCTGGGTGCTGCCACAGCAGTCCTAGGGCTCTGTACATGCACTAACAGGAGCAGGAGGATCCCCATGGCAATATTATTTTTAAATCATCATTAAGTATTGGAATATTTAGTGTCAGAGCATTCTCACAAACTCTCGCATTTTCTTGATGAAGAACACGTAATTCCCACTACACGAAGTGGAGCACAGTTGTTGGCAGCCCATGATGACTCTGCAAACACACATGCCACTGAAAAGGGACATGAACTTCAGCACACAAAGAGCAGACAGAAACTCAGTTCTCAAAGCCATGCAATATTCAATCATCCAGATGGGGAACTTTTGCACTCTGCTTCCACTTTTCTAGCATATCCATATTTCTGCTTCTCTCTCCCCAGACCTTCTAAATATTTGCATCCTTCTAAACCCTGGCAGAGTAGACTTTATAGAGCTAAAAAGCCCCCAGTTCGTAGCATTAGAAGCCTTTAAAGGCAACCCCACGCCAGCTTCTTGAGTACAACTACCATTACAACAGTTTAAGCTGTATGAACTCTGTATAAGTCCTATAAGCTGTCATTCAGAAAGCAAAAAATAAATATTTAAGCTTTGTTAGATAAAGTAATATTGATATTTTTTTTCAGGTGAACTGCCTTTTGGAATAGATTCTGCCATTGAGAGAATGGTACTGAATTAAAATACTGTTAAAAATAGCAAGTCCTTATCAAAATACAGCAATTATCAATAACCTCAGACCAAAGAAGTTAAATTAGAAGACTCAGTTAAAAACAACCTATTGTTTGGTAAGTAACTGAGTGTCTTTGAGTGCTCTCAGAGCCTCAGAAATCTAAAACACATCTGGCATGTTCTCCTCCTGAGTGAGTGAAAGCCATGACATTTGAGGATGCTTGCCTATGTGACGTGTCAACGTCTTGAGACATGGCAGTGAAATCCACACAGGTCCTCCAGAGGGGAGGCAGAGGAGGTGACTGACACACTTTCAGCTCACTGATCCATACAGGACCTTTAAAATTAGTACTAAATATATGAAAAGCACAATAATACATGGTTTGAATCAATTTAAATACTCATTTTATCCTCCATGTACAATATGCCATCCTGTGGGAGAGATGAGCTAATCCATCTACTCTTTTTCCAGCTCTATGACAGTTAATCTTCTGTCTGTGGGTTCACTTTACACCATAGAAAACTCATATGCTGACATAGGCTCCCCTCGCTTTGTTTCTTTCATTTGCATAGTTTTAACTGGTACTTTGGTCCACAACTTCTTATTGTAAACACTTTCACAGTCAAAATGTAGATAGTTACTTATCTGTATAACCAATTCCAGGTACAACTCTGTAGCTCATCAGCGTTGGCATTAGGCCATTAAAAGGATCCACAGTGTGTATGGCAAGAAATTAAAAACTGACAATATACTGGAGAAACTGCATTTATTCCACAAATACCCAGTCTTAAGCCTGTTCCCTATACAGACATCCAGCCCAGAGTGTGGTACTTTTATCTAACCCCTTTGAGTGGAAATACTTTCCCCATGTTCATTTCTCACATCTTATAATTTCAGGCCCAATGCTTTATCACTACCCTAAACAAAATGCCACTGAGGTAATGGTTCTTTTGCCTAAATAAAGAATTCCAGATGAGGCCTTTTACTGCAAGTGTTCAGGTCATACCAACAAGACCATCACAAAAACACTGAGAGCAATAAAATCTAAAGTGTTTCATTTCCCCTTACTTTCAGATAACTGTAAACAATGTCGAATGGTAGCATTTGCCTTTTTCAGGAAAGATTTTGCTTTGAACATCAAAATCTATTTGGAAGAATGCTCTTTACATAGCTGCTCTGAGCAGGCATATGACATAGCAGGGCACTTACTTCAAGGAAGAGGTTTAAACCAAGTTCAACATTTATAATTCTATAAAATAACCCCCAATAAGTCAGCAAAATATTCTCACATCCTGAAGTTTATTGTAATTTACGCAAACCAGACTTGACTGCCGCTAATGCAAAGACCACAACTGCACTCCTCCCAAACTCCTCATGACAGACACATTCATGTTTTACTCATCAAACTGCCTTGAGTACCCCTTAAAACACAAATAAGCAATTCTGGGGACTTTCAGTAATGTATTTGCTGGAGACAATGCACTTAAAGCAGTAGAAGAATATTTTTTCATATGGATTTCACTAACGATGTTTGCAACACTACACATTATAAGGAAAACAAAGTTGTTGCAGCAAAGACTACTTGCCCTCATCACTACCATCCTTCCTCCAAACTCAGCAAGGTGTGACCCATCAGGCAGGAGCAAACCTGCCCACGGCTACTGGTCACTTTCGTTTCCAGGCTCAACTTCTGAAACTAGCGTGGCTACCTAGGTGGTTTTCCGCCAAGAGTGCTAGTCACAGGCAGGTGCTTTATCTCCTTGCACCACCTAAGTGAAAGTTCATGTGCTACACAGAATACAAAATGACGAAATGGAAGCATGAAGCAACACACATGCGTTTGCTCAGTAAAAATGAAAGTCCTCCAGAGAAAGAATCAAGCATTCATGCCAAAGAAAACCAGATTAAACACTAAAAAGCAAGCTTCATATTCCAGAAAGTAGGCACAACTGCAATATCTGCTTTTTTTTGGTAAAGTTTACATCATTATTTTTAAAAGATCTACAGCTCTGAGTGTCAGGCACAGGTTTCTAACTACAAATCCTTATCCAGCTGCACAATTTTTAATGTTACCGTTTAGCCTGTTCTTTTAAAATTACTGATTTTATAATAATGTATTACAAAAGCAGAGTATGCAATGCACTTCACCTGTCATTTATGAAAAGTACTGGATGCATTACGTTTTTTAAGTGTTTTAAAAATGCATTATCTGCAAATTCATTATTTTTTATGCATTCCCCAAATTATGGTGAAGGTATCTCAGGCATTGATTAGAAAAAAGTCCTACACAATCTTTTTTTTTAGAGGTAAAAATGTTGGAAGCTAAATAGCTGTAAAAAACATTCTGAAGTTGAAAAGGGCTTGCTTTTAATACTGATCATCTGTAGCTCCTTCAAGTTTTTTATTAATATTTACTAATTTCTCAGGATAGGAAGTATTACATCATTCTTTTTGATTATTATTCTACAGAGCGAGAATGCTTCCGAAACTGCAAACCTGTGTATGTTACTAAATACAATAATAACTCGCCAGCTATAAATGCCACGATTGAATAACTGAAAACATATGCTATATGCCTGAAATTTTAAGGATGATGAAACTGTCACATTAGTAGCACACAGCATGTTATAGAGAACTCCCACAATGCAGCAGTTGTTCAAAACTTGTACCCATCCGGTCATTCTATCTTTATAAAAAGATTTATAATACTAGATGGTCATTTATTCAAAACACAGCTGCAGCCTGACTTAAAGGTAATAAGAAAAATACCCCCCCCTACAAAAAAAACACAAAATACCTTTTCACATTACAGCATTAAAGCCATGTCAGAATGGTATGCACAGAGAATAAAAGAAAAGCGTTTCCAAAAAGTCCAAATTTTATTCTCATCAGAGTTTTATTTCAGCGGAAGACAGGTGAGGGAGCGAGAGGAGCGGAGCAGCGCAACAACCACACTCAGCCTAGAGCCCAGACTGTTCGTGCTCCCTTCAATCACGGATCTTCAAGTGTCGCCCCCGGTGAAGGGGGCCCGGCCGGAGGAGCCCCTCGCCCGGCACGGCGGCTTCCCAGCAGCGGGGGGGAGCCCCGGCACCTCCGAGGGCGAGGACCGACCCCCGGCCTCGCCGCCCGCCAAGCCCCCCCTGGCCCCCTCCTCGCGGGGGAGGTCGCAACCCTGTGCCCCCGTCCCCCAGCGAGCGCAGCACGTTCGGCTGAACTTTTATTCGCGACTCGTTTGGCGCCGCATCCGCCGGGAGCAGCCGGACACGCTCCCCGCGCCCCTCCGCTGCTGGGGGCGGCTCCTTCGCCACCCCGCGGTCGCCGCCCGGGAGCACCCCGGGTTCCCGCGGGCACAGCCTCACCTCCGCCCCCGGCCCCCTCCCCGGCTCTACGGGCAGCCGGGGATCCCCAGCCGCCGCCCCCGCTCTGAGCCCGGGGCAGGAGGGCAGCGTGGTCCCCGGCCCCAGCGACGCGGCCCCGACGGCCTCCCGCCTCCCTTCCCAACCCAGCCAAAGCGTGCGGGCAGCCGGCACTGCCGGTAGGCGGGATCCCGGCGCGGGGGAAGCCGCGGAGCTCCCCGCACCTGCGGGGCGGGGGCGGGGGTGATGGGAGAGGGCACCGCGCAGCCCCGGCAGCCGCTCCTCACCTTTCATCCAGTCGACGACCTGGCTCGGCGACCACTTACTGACGGGCTCCATGATGAGGGCCATGGGCGGCTCGGGGGCGCGGGGCTCGGGTGGCCGCCGCTCTCCGGGCGAAGGGCGAGGCTGTGCGGGGCGGAGGGACCGCGCTGCCCGGAATCCCGGCGGCGGGAGGAGAGAGCCGCTATATCCCCGCTTGCCTCCGCTCCCTCACTCGCCGCCTCTGTGCCTCTCTGGGGATTTCAGTTCATGTTGCCGGCTCGGCGCGGAGGGGGAGGAGGAGGAGGAGGAGGAGGAAGGGGGAGAAGGGGGCGGCACGCTCCGACGCCTCCCGCCCCCGCGAACCCGCGGGCAGCGGCGGCGGCTCCCGGCCCCGCCGAGAGGTCGGTGCCGGGCGGCGGCGAGCGGGGCACGGGCTCGGCTCTGCCCGCTCCGGTGCCCGGCGGCTCGCGCGGCTCTCCGCCGCTGCCGCGCCGGTGTCTTTTTCTCCTGGCGGAAATGACGAGGCGGCTCCTGCCACCCGAAAATATCTCCAAGTGAAATGGGAAGCGACACCCGACGGCCTCCCGGAGCGGGGGGAGCGGGGGGGGAGAGGGGGGGAGCCGGGATGACTCGCAAGGTGCCGCCGCCGGCGGGAGGGGGGTCTGGGGCGGCGGCAGCGCCGAGCACCTGCTCCCGGCGGGTCGGGCAGCGGGGGAGCCTGCGGGGGAGCGCAACCAGCGGCTGGGGTGTGGGTTTGTTGGATTTTCCCTGAATTAAGCATCGCTGCGGGGGCGGGAAAAGTAATTTCTTTTTTCTTTTCTTTTCTTTTTTTTTTCTGGGTTGTTTTTTTGTTTGTTTGTTTGTTTGTTTTTGTTTTGGGGGTTTTTTTGGTTTTTTTTCTTTTGAGAGAGTGAGGCGCGGCTGCAATACAGCAGTGATGGACGGTGTCGCCGGGCACCGCGAGGGAGCCGTGCCAGCACCACCGATGGGGTGGCAGCATTTGCCCGGGGTCTGCGGGCGGCCCGGGGAGGGAGAGGAGAGGAGCTGCACCTTTTTGTTTGCCTGCTTCACGCCGAGGGTGCGGTAATGGGGCAAACTAGAGCGAAGTCAACCAGCAGAATGGGGGTAGGACTTTGGCGACCGCAGCATGGAGAGAGCACCGCAGGTGCTCCTCTGCCCTCCCTGTCCCGAGGGTTGCACCACGAGCGTATGGAGGCTGCAGGTGTGAAAATCCACCGTCCCTGCAGCGGGTCATCATTGCTGGAGCTGTTCGTTTTCTCCGCATTCTCCCTAGGCTCCCTAGGCTGTGTCATCCTGGAAGTTACCCCAAAAAAGGCAATTCCCATGGGCCCTGTACCAGAGTGTCTTTTGGTAGGAACTCCTCCCAAGTGCAGAACGATTCCTCCTAGGATGGCGGTGGCACCCTTTTCAGGCACCCTTCCTAGGAGCCTCTGCTCTGAGGAGGTGGCACCTCCCTCTGGAGCTCCAGGCAGACTATAGTGCTAAAGGTTATTTTCCTGCTGGTAAGTTGGCCAATATACAGCTTTGCCTGCATTTGCATTCACCCTGCTTCTCCTGCCAAGGCTGAGACAATGACCATCGAGATGTTCCTTTTGACAGTGTTGGCTGCTGAATGCCAACTGCTGATACTGACATTTAAGATCTGTATGTGAGGAAAAAAAAAGGATTCCCTCAGCCCTGAAGTGGTAACAGCAAAGGAATCAATTCCTTTGCATGGTATGGGCAGTGCCAGAAGCTCTCCCACCTCAATATGTGAGGCTGAAGTAGTAGTGATGAGGGGCAGTAAAGCAGCCATAAGGTTGATAACACCTCTCCCTGGAGACCCAGGAAGAGTGTCCCCACCAGTGTTAGGTAGACTTGACTCTCACTTTAAAGGTTGTACTTATTTTTCTTTGAGAAGAATCTTCTTTTTTACTGAAAACTGGGGCTTGCACACTGTAATTTTCCTTGAATTTGGCTCTGGACTTGTGTCTCCTGTGTCACATTCCTGCCAGCGCACTGACGAGGCCGTCTGCTTCTAAAGAGGTTGTGTTACTTAAAGCCACAGAAACAATAAACACAGTTGCAAACTAAGGCTGACTTTTTTTCCTTGTGAAAGGTTTGAAAGGTATGCAGGTTCCTTATATACTAAGTTACTGTTGTTGAAAGAGCATGTCATAATTTTAATTAGAAAGCAGTAGTTTGAAAGGTTTAGAAGTATAAATATGCAAGATCAGACTGAAGTCTGGCATGTAATTTATAACACCAGTGTGTAATTCTCATTGGGCTGAAAAGTTCTTCATAGGTGAGGACAGGGGAAGTAGGTTCTCAGTACATATGTATGGAGTTCTATAGTTCATAATTATGCATGCCCTGGGATTCCTGTAGCTTGCCAGCATAATTTGTAGCTAAAGCAAGTTTTTCAGTAAAGCATCTGTGACCCAGTACTGTCCCCGTGGTCAGTATCTATTACTTTTAAAGCACCTCTATGGAGGTTTTATCAAATTATGGAGTGGTAAAAGGGAGTTTACTCTTCCACTTCAGTAAATAGATAAAGTGCTGAACATGGAATCTAATTACCTTTATTGTTCTTCTCACAGAGCATAGCCATATCGTAAATACTGGGGTAAATCCCACTGTTTTACTGCGACCTTGTTTCAGTTTCACTGAAGATTGTTGGCTTGGCTAAGATGGGGAGGACTTGGCTCGGGAGTGATGATAGAGTTACCCATCCATGGTATTTAACTTGGTGACCTATTACAGCAATGAATTCTATAGTCAGGACATGTGCTACATAGAAGTATTTTTTTAATTTGCTCTAAATTTATTGCTGCCTGATTTTATTATTGTTCTCTCTTTCTAGGGTAAGAAGGAGAGCTGAATGACTTTTTATGCTGACCTTCTAAAACTAAAGTGTTTCAGCCAAAATGCCTTAACCAATGTCTTCTGGCTGTTTTCATCTTTCAGTTTAGTGGCCTTCATCTTGCCATCACACTTGTATGAGTCAGGTCTTTTATGTAAAGCATATGGGACAGTCTCCTGCAGAGACACTGAACTACAGAATTATGTCTTAACTCATCTTTTAGAATTACTCTGATCCATATAATGCATAAAAAATTACTGTGTTTAAAAATATGTCTAAATATACATGTTCTTATTAGGAAAGACTATATTAGGTAGTAAATGTAAAAGTAAGTGCACAGTAAAATTCAATATTGAAAGAAAAATCAAAAGAACAGGAATAAGTTTAAAATTGAACTACAAGTCTGAACTCAGAAGTGTAAGACTACAAATATGCTTAGGTATCTATTCTCTGAGCAGCCATGGTTATGGATGGACAGATTCAGCAGATAAGTTTGAGCACACACACCTCCTGGATCAGCATCTCAGACTGCAAGCTCACAGAAGATACTGCTTTTTTGTCGGGGTACATTATTTAAAAAAAACCTCCCTAGAGCTGAACTGGCAATCATAGCTGCTACAGCAATGCAGAGTGAAAATAATACCAGTAAATAGTTCAAGTCTGTCTAATAATGTACTTTTTGTGCATATTTAATCAATAGGACAACTGAAGTAGAGCACTGCTTATCCTGAACAATGGTGGCAGCTAGATCCTGGTTCTAACAATAGTACACTGAATAGGCATTTGTTTTATATAAATAAAGCCAGACTCTACAGTGGGTATCAGTGATGAGTTACAAGCTCAACTGTGGGCTCCTCAGAAACTTCATGGACGTTTTGCTAGGGTGTATAGAAAACATGAAAGATTCTCAGAAATGACAATTTGAAATCTTGCCCTGAAGTTAGGGAAACAAATTTAGCTCTCAAAAGATGTTTCTGGTGGTGGATATGAAAGCTGTTTCTTAGGCGGGAGATGAAAACAAGTGGAGGCAAATTAACAGTAACTAAAGCTGAGGTCTAATAAAAACAGTTGGAGTAAAATAAAACAACAAAAAAAGCAAAAGCAAGCAAAGTGAAAAAAGTTAATACTCTTCTCACATTAATAAAGTTTGTTTGTCTTTTGACAGCAAATAAATTCCTGATTTTTACAAAGGAGGCTTTATTTTATAAGAATCAAGCTTTTCCACTGGTATTAGCTCGTGCTGCAAATACCTGCTTTGGATATATTACTAGAGAGTATTTTATTCCACAGCTTGCAGCAATGTGTGAAGCAAGTTGCTCCTCTCCTTAAGGGGAGGACTGCTGCCTGTCCTGTGTTCCCCAGAGCCTTTTTGCCTTCAGAGTGGTGCCTGAACTGGTTCCCCAGCAGGGCAAGGATTGCTGCCCTGCGAGGGCTGGCATCTTCCAAGGGGAACGGGGAAAGACGATTAGGGGGAGGGAAATAACAAATAGTCTTGGTGCCAGGGGCCTATGGACAAGTGAAGGAGGCAGAGGAAGGCTCATGATCAGAGGCACAGTAAGACAGTAAGCCTCTGAGAAGGATAGATGCGGGACAGAAAAGAAAGTTTAGAGGACCAAAGGCGCTTAGATGCAGTTGAAGACTCAAGCTGATTTAGACTGGGGTCTAAATCTGAGCACTTGTCCCTGGCAGTGGAGCATGGGAAGGAGGCCCATCGCAGCTGAAGAAAGCAGGTGGCTCTCTTGCCTGTGCCTCAGGGGTCTGCATGGCCCACCACCCCCCTGGCAACTGACCACTGCTTGCTCCATGGCCATGGGCAGCCTCTACCTGTACAACAAGGGTGACAAAAAACAATGAGCCTCTAGTGACTTAGGGCCTACATTGGGATCTTGCTGTTCCCTCATTTCTTACCACTCATCTTCACCTGCTTGAAAGCGCAAGTCTTTTAAAGTGTTTCAAATGCAAATATCCTGCCCTTAAAGTATATGCCTTACATCTCTGATAGTTTAATTTGACATAAAGGGGGGGAATGTTGTTGTGCAATTAATATTATTTTGTATAATCAGAAATACAAATCATAATCCCCCAAAGATGTTTAATAATTTGAAGTGTTCAGAACTCAATTAAGGCTATTAAGAGATTAGAAATTAGATCAAAGGTGGCTAAAGGGTAAAAATTCAAGGACTTCAAACACCTTTTGTAATACAAAGACCCTTAAAAATGAAAAGACTGAGAATTTCCCCAGGAAATTCCTATCATTTTAATTAGGTTTCTTCATTTAAAATAAAAAGAAACCACACAATTTGAGTCCCACTTCCTCTCTCAAGCAGTGGACTCAAGAAATTGCCTGCTGAGACCTCCTCCTTTGCCAGGTTTGGAGGGATGTGCAAAGGTTTAACAGGTTTTGGCTACCAGGAGGGACCACCCCAACCATCTGACATGTTCTCCTGCATTGATGCCTGCCAAAGAAATTCTCCCAACCTTTCCTGTGGTGGTGGGAATTATTTTTCCTCTGATCATGTTTTCTCTGGCCTAAACTGTATCCATTTCTCATTTCCTTCCATTTGGAGTCAAGTTGCTGGCTCCTTTTGCCACTGAAAAGGGGAATCCCTAGAAATGTGGAAGGCTCTTGTCTTTCTGCATCTCATGGTTTCTCTCAGCTGGTGCAGCTTCACAACAATGGGAAAGATGGGTATGAGGAAAGTTCAAGCCAGTGGCAGAGGGGCAATGGATATGTCCCTGCAGATCCAGAGGGTTTTTCAGGAGCATTGGCCACTGAGTTGTAGGTGTGTGGGGAGCTGCCATCTCAAAAGAACAGTTTTCTGTTCCTTTTTGAAAATAAATACTCATAGGCTGTGCTATGAGGGCCTTCTCATTTTGTGTTTTTCAGGCATGAGCTCATGGAGGCTGTTCGTTCATCAGCTCAGCTAAGGCTGCACCTCTACTACTGCCACACAAATGCCCTGCCCCGAACAATAAGAAACCCAAGGGAACTGTGCTTCTGTGCTAAAATTATAGAGGAAAATATTATAAAAGAAAACAGCAACTAATTATTAACATCAGGTTCCACTCATTATTAGTATCACAAATGTAAAATGGCTGCCAAAAAGATTCAGCTTGGAAATCTCATTAGAAGGAAATGTCACGGTTTATTCCTGGTGATAAATGCTATTTTATTGCCTTTGGAATGGTCGGCTGGTTTGGCTAAATGCAATGGGTGGCTCCCTTTGAGGTGTATATTTCTACTGATGAATTCATATTGTCTGAAGAATAATAAATATCTGATAATTTTCTAAGCAATCCTGAAAATATTTAATGTTGCCAAAGAATTCAGTCATCTAAATTGCACACTGGAGTACAAAAGAAAAAGAATAATGATATGGTAATACAAAAAGGGCAAAATCATAATGAGGAGGGACATTTTTCAGTATACTCAGAAAAGCACAATCTGTCTCCCTGGTAATTTGGTGGAGTACAGACAGTATTACATGCCATATTACAAGTATTACATTTTATTTCTGGCTTCAAGAATCGTTACCATATGTTCAAAGTCAGACATGACCTCTTAAATATAGCATGTTCTTTGTTCGTGCTGTGCGGGCTTCGTCCTGCTTGGACAGTATTTATTCTGAAAAAGTTAAAGACAATATAAATCTTCCAGTGCCAGAAGACTTCGTATCAGCCAGCTTTTATGGATGAACTGGACAGCAATAATTTGGCTCCTACTGACCAGGAATACTCAACAGGTCTGCTTTTTTCTCATACCTAACAAGTTTCTCTAAAAACTATTTATATTGAAATAGTCCTGAATTTCAAGAAGCATTTATTGCTTTCAAAAGTATTTTACAGGAAAAGGAAAAAAGACATGTTTTCAAATATTCCTGGTGTACAGCAGCTTATTGATGTTACAATTAAGTATGCCCTGATGTGCGTTGATAAGGCTATGATTAGAAGTTACTTGAGATTTAATATATGCAGCTTCATGTTTACAGCTAGAGAAATTTATGACCTAAGGTCGTCTACTGTGAGTTGTCCTTCCCAGACTCCATATTCTTCCTGGAGGTGTGTTTGGACTGTACATAGACCTAAAGGTTCGTCCATATGGTGTCACATTGAAATCAAAGGGAATTTTGGGAGTCCAATGGCCAAATCAAGAGAATGCCTGCAGATCAATGTTTACCAGAGTGCATGTTAGACTTACTTAAATACACAAAGTATTCATATATCATGTCATTACCATGGTTTGGACTTTTCTATTTCCATCATCTTCTTATTGTTCTTTCTGTACTGTTGTTTGCAGCCAGACCTGATTAAAGCATAAGAAACAATGATAAGGTAAAGGACTATTGTTATTATCAATGGGAAGGATGATGGAATATTTTGCAAACTTTTCTAGTATTAAAGAGCTGTAATAATGAAGGAAAAGTATCAGTATAGAAAGGAATGATGGGTCAAGATGAGAAGGTGGCGTTATGAAAGGAGTGACAGGGAACACACTACAGGAAGCAGTACAATAATCAGAAGAAAATATTACAAGAAATTGGGAAAACCAAGAAGCATAAGAGGAAATGAAAGCATGTATAAGTATGGATCAATCTGTAGGTACAGTTGGAATTAAGGGTAGGGAGGGTTAAAAAGAGTGAGAAAGTGAAGTCAGAAGATATGGCAGAGTATAAAACTGGGAGGAAATAAATGAGAAAATGTGAATATATTGTCATCAATGCTAGGAAGTGCAAAACATAGACAGATTTTAGAAGAAAGGTATTTTTAAAAGGCAGGTAGATTGGACAGGATGGATTTGAAATACCTGAAGTAACTCAGTAGGAATTCAGACAAGGATAGTAGTTAAAATAACACTGATTACTCAGAGAAGAAAGCAAGCTCCTCCCAAAAAATGCCTAAGTGCTCAACAAAAGCTTTTTGTCGTTATTTTTCTTGTTCCTTGTTGTACTAGAGCTAATGAATTGAGCTCTGCTGAATTAATAGTGCCTGATTCATTCTCTAGCACTGGTCTCAGCTACTACAGAGTGGCTTATGTCCATAGCATTAAATAGCCTTTACCTCCAAAGCCAAGTGGCTGCACGTAGCCTACATATTTTGAGTGGTTCCTGGCCATGTTAACACCCCAAGAGAGCTTGGGACTTGGCTGGGAGGTGTTAGCTGTGCTGGGCAACATTTGAGCAAGTTGGTAGCACAAGCATTCTCATGCCTGGAAATATTCCAAGACCTTGATAGGTTTCCTCCTAGGGAATTAAGGATGGAGCCTACATTCATACCACAGGCTCTGGCATTGCTTTCCATGTCTAGGTTCATGCTCTGCTCTACTCTGTCTTGAAAGCAGCATCCAGTAGGAGAAGCCTGGGCTGAACAGTCTCCAGCTGGTCTCCCAATCCCTGTACTTTGGCAACCAAAGATCAAGGATGTCCTGGAGGTGTCATAAATCCCAGAGGAGAACCCTGGCGTGCTCTGGAGGTGACCCTGGGAGGTAGTCTAACATCTGTCTCAAAACAGTTTAGAATCAACTGGAAGAATCACAACAGCTTACTTTCTACAACCAACCCCTCCATACCTGTGCTTGAAAAAGCAGTAGGATGAGGAGAAATAGTCAATAGCACACTACAAATGAAACCATTTTCTCTCATTTCTTAGCTCCCTCTATCATCACAGCCTCAAAGTCCCAACAGAAAGTTGGCCATTCTCCTACCTAGACAGTCTGATGTTAATCATGGTGCTGCCCCAGTCCTGAGATCTCCTGAAGCTTTTGTTTCTGTAACTGTCAAAGGATGAGCAGTGGGAAGTCAGGACATAGGAGTCACAGATGGAAAACTTTGTCAGAGCTCTTAACTGCAGTTTGAATAATTGCTCAGAGAGAATGCACACCATGGTCTCATTTCAGATTCCTCTAACCATCCCAATTTTAAAAACTATATTAATCCCAGTGACACCCAGGTATCACACCTATCTAATCTCATCTTCCAAGGCATTTCCATTGTGCTCCTCTCCATAGTAGTCTAAGTGCTTTAGAGAATTAAATGAGCCTACCATATTACCTAATTAATATCGATTTTTATTCTCTTCTTGTTCAACATGGGCAGGAGGAAAAGACACATAATTCATCTAGTTTAATTACTATTATTAAAGTTGTAACAGTGGGAAAGCAATGACAGAGAGTATTTCTGCATTTTAGCCAGAGAGCATTGATATCTGTGAGACTTCCAGTGTCTCAAAGGAGTGAGTCCCAGAGAAAACTCTCTTCTTGTGATGTTGAACAACACAGAGAACATTGCACTAGCATATCCAGATTTGTTCAAGTAGCCTTTCAGAAGCAGATACGTAGCAGAGGTGCATATTAACATTTGCACTGCTGCAGCATATATGGTTGGGTATCCAAAATGGAATTGCATCCAGTTTAAGACCTGCCCTGCATCTGTGCCCAGGGTTCCTATCCAAGTTTGCATAATGCATTGTGCTGATGTGAATTCCTACTGTGCAAATGTGGCCATATGGCTTTTTAGAAACAAGTCATCTTGCAAATAATCTGGAATGAGTCTGTTGGGACTGATGAAGGTCAGGTCAGAGTCTGAAGACATCACAATGATTTATTTGCCCTCTTTCATTCTCTTTGCAGGTCAGCTGCTGTCTCTTGAACTGGCCTGAGTTTTACATTTTCCTCTCCAGAGCTGAGGTTATTTCTCAGTCAAGTGGATTACATCTGTCCACTCTGGAAGTCAACAATGTTCAGAACCAAGTCAGCATATGGCAGCCGTGGGCTGGGTCTCCTGCCATTACCAGATGAAAAATATCATTCTATCAATCTTGACTAATGGAAAACCAATAGAAATAGAAAAGCTCACAGTGATTCCACAGCTAAAAACCCTCCCTGAAGACCTTATGTGAAGTCAGCATTTTGGGACCATGTTCAGTCTACCTCCATGGCCACCTGACCAGATTGGATCATTTGGCATGGGTGGCATGCTATGCCAGCTGGTGACTCTACGAGGGACAAAAGCCTTTGTAGTCCTTGCTTGCCCATTAAACCCTCTTGGTTTATATTTGCAGGTACTTGGACCCAGCCTGCAGCTGTAGCAGGGTAGCAGTTACACTCAGGTGTCAAACAGAAGAGAAAAGCTGCTTGTGTGATTTCACAGGCAAGGTCTATACAGAAGGAAGTGCAACTGCTTCTCCAGCCTTCAGAGATAATTTTAGGATAGCTCCAACAGCCATTATGGCCTGAATGACCATGATGTGTCTTTGTTTTCGGGACAGAATTTTGGCAGCCAGCATAAGTTATTTGCCAAGCAAGAGCATGCACAACCAAAAGTAGGTCCTTTATTCATAGTTCATATTAAAAGGAAAGGTA
Source organism: Corvus kubaryi (assembly GCF_017639235.1). Taxonomy (NCBI): domain Eukaryota; kingdom Metazoa; phylum Chordata; class Aves; order Passeriformes; family Corvidae; genus Corvus; species Corvus kubaryi. The sequence continues at coordinate 11,393,863 of NW_024580667.1, forward strand.
CTCCCTGCTGGCAATGCCAGCAGTGAATCTAACATGAACGCATGGTGGTGTATTTGAAAAAATACCAACTGGCCATTTTTTCCTTTCAGTCCAGGAGAGAGAAAGTAGCAGCCCGACAGGGGAAAATGCTGAGCAGGTTTTACATCTGACACATCCTCCTGCGCTCTACGGAAAATTGCCAGCACCATCTCCAGTAATTACAGATTAAATTCTTCACAAATATATAAAGCAACATGAATGTATCCCAATTTCCATGGCACCTGTCTTATTGTTAGTGCAAGAAATCTTTCTTATAGCTGCCAATAGTCATGGAGAAAGTCAATGGGTTACACAGTGATCATTTACTGAAGGAGGAAATGAGTCAGTATGAGAAAGATAAAACCTTGCTGGTTAATATGCATTTATTTGAAGGATATAAAAGTCTTAGGAATGAATTTTATTTGGGGCACTTTATGTGGGCTTGCATACTGTACTGTAAATGCAATTACTATGCAAATGCACACAGTAACCATGGAGGAAATTTAGGGTATATCTGGTGGCATCACTCTTGGTTTGAGATCATAGAAACTATTTTGACCACCTGATCCGATGTTACTGTGAGAAGCTAGAACTGATGGTGCCTTTCAACTTGGGGACAGGTTTTAAACAGCAGGCGATAAAATGTATTTTCTGGATCTATTTTTTTTTCAACACGGTTGCATGTATAATTTCAAGGCATTGGATATGATTAACTAATTATCTCTGTAACAGTTATCCCACATCTGCTGAGTCCTGTGCTAACCACTTAGTTCTCTTTTATTCATCCTACATCATACACATCACTTTTGTGGTGAAGAACCGAGGAGAAAATTGATTGGAACCAGTGGAGAGTGCTGCTGAGTGCCTCCCCACACTGTTTGTGATACAGCTGCCAGTTCAAAAGAGTGGGCAAGTTTCCTCTGCATCACCCTCCTGGCTTTCTTGTTTTCTGAGAGGTCCTTTTCTGCTACACTGTTAATCTCTGACCAGCAATGCAGGCTGGCTTCCAAAGCCTTTTGTATCAGTGCTCATTCTAGTGGGTCCAATTTTCCTCTGAGTTAAACTCAATTAACTCCAGAATAACTCCATTAACTTCAAAGCACCAAGCAAGTGAGTATTAAGTGTATGGAAGAGAATTCAGTAACACTGCTTTCCCCTGAACACTGGCATGTGAGGAGAGAGCAGGAACCTTGTTGTTCATCACTGCCTATTAATATCGAGTATCTGGAGGTTTGTTTTAGTCTCACCTTTGTGACAAGCTTGTCAAAGAGAAAAGCAATGGGTTTTTTTCATGTTTTGAAAAGTTGTATCATATTTCAATTTTGTTACTTTGTCATCATGGCCTTTCTGCCCACAAAAAGATACGCTGTTCTAGGATATATTGTTCTACTCTGTCAGTCACATTAGTTCTTTCTAAAGTAACTGAAAAACACGTATCAAAACCTGTGGAAACACAGTCATATAACCACAAGACTGCATGTTATTCTCTTATTTTGTTACCAGAGAAAAGAAAGGAAAGAGAACACTTATGGTGAGAAAACAGTGGAATTTTTTTGAAAGTTAGTTTTCCACTGATATTAATCCAGTGTGTGCACTGCTCACAGTTTGAATAAAGCTTAAAAATATCTCAAGCTGTCCTTTAAATATGAAAAGTCAAGTGTGTTACAATTTAGACTACTAAATTTAGACTACTACAATTTAGACTACTTAGAGGAGCTCAAAGCATCACAGAAAACTATGTCAGACTGTAAAACAGGATTGTGAACTTTTGCACTCAATTCAACTCACTCATAGTACACAAGAGTTAAAAATTGCATAAAATTAGCTTTCGCCAATCATATATTCAATAGGAATTTGGTACTAAAGGAAAGTTAATCTTTTAGAATGCTATGTTGGGGAAGGATTGACCAGTAAATTAATAGTCCTGTACTCCAGAAGCATTTTTTCACAACTACATACCCAAATTTATGCACCTAATCTTTTAACGTGACATTTGAATGCAAACACCATATAGTTTATGTTTCTGCCACAGAATAGAGTAGGCAGATTCATTTACCTGTTTCCAGCCTATATTGCTTCATGGTATTCACATGGACAATTCCATTTATTCACACCAGTTCTCAAGAAGTGCATGGATGTCTTGAGCAAGCTGAGATTTTATTTTCCTGCACACACTCACATGCACACACTTGGGATTGGCCTTTAAAAAGCTTTTCCACTCTATTTGTCCTGGTGCTTGACAAAACCACTTGTCACTGCTTTCATATTTATATGGCATCTCTCACTCAGGGGTCTCAAGCAGTATGAGTATTAAAACAAGGAAATGTGTAATATTTGTCTGAAATATTTACATTCCTTTTCTTGTGGAGGTCAAAAATATGGCACACAAAGGCTAAGCAACCTATAGGGTTTGCACAGCTGGCAGTCCAAGAGTCCTAGCTCCCAGCCTTATAACCTCAAGTCTCTTCTCCCCTTTTGGATGTTTCCGAAATAATGCCCATAGCTCCCAGAGATGTTCCCAAAACACTGTCCCACAGCACTCCTGAGATTTTTATCTTCTAAGGTTTGGTACAGTGAGAAACTCAACAAAATGCTGGCGTCCACAGGAGGATGCTCTGACACAGTGGCGGATGGAGAGGGAGGGGAAGAGGCTGCTGCCTCTGGCATGCCCAAAATACCAGTTACAGTAAGCAACAAGTATACATGAAGTAGCTAATAAGTATGTTTTCAAATAATCTTAAGTTTTTTAGGTTTTCCAGACCACCAGAAGTGTAAAGAAATCTAAAAATACCAGAGTAAGATAGACTCCACTTCTGAACTCTCTTTTTCAAAATATTTAGTATCATGCTAAATATTTTTAACTCTTGATGCTTTGTCTCAGCTGCCTCCTCTTTTTTACATTTTTACCTTTTCTCATAGGCTCTTGGTTATAGAGTGTTCCAAAAGTGTGTGCTAGCTTTCTTGCATAAGTTCCCTGCATATTTACTTCTCCTTAGAAGCTGAATTTGAGGTCACTCACAAAATCTTGGCTTAGTTTAAAATGTTTTATATGTTCATATTAAATAATCTTAACTCACTATGAGATGAAAGGTTTAGTACTAAAATTTAGGGAATTATTTAGCAAAAGGTAAGTCACTCTGGGATTTTGTTGACATAACTCTTGTATTCTATAATTCTTGATGTAATTCTAATATTCTGAAATTTTCTCAATATAATTCTAGAGCTTCCAAAAAAATCAGATTTTCTCATCCAATATCTATTTTCATAGGGAACCTAGAGTCCAGTTACAGAGTTATGAAGATGTATATAGCAACAGTATCCATGGAGCTTAGAGTTTTTCATCCTAAGGAGGTAGGTTTGAATTTTTTCCCCTCTATCTTACACAAAAAATGTAAAACTTCCTTAAAAACCATGAAAGTAAGGAGCTGTCTATCAACCAGAGTCATATAGAGCTATAGATTTTATCGCTCACTTCTAAATTATTTTCTAAGCAGTCACTCATAGACATGCTGAAATCATTGCTGTACGATTGGGCTGCTCACATCCAAAACAGACTGGCATCTCTGGTGGTGACACTGAATATTGTCCCTACCACTGCTGTTCACCTCTTCTCCAACCACATACTCTCACACTGGGGCAACAGCTTCACAGCCCACCTTTCCCACTGCCTTCATCTCTCAAAGCCCAGGTCTCTGCAAATAGGGTCAGTCAGGGCAGGCAGGCAGTGATGGGCTGAGCTGAGCCACAGGATGGATGCCTGCATAAACAGCTGCTAGTAATTGCCTGTGAACAGGCAGTTTCTGGGCAATTCAAATTAGCACCCATGTAGGAAGAGGGAGGTGGCCTGGCTGTGGCCTTGGATGTGGTTTGGGTGATGCTGGGGCACTCCTGCCACAGGCGGGGAGCCACACTGATGTCAGTCTGCACCAAAATAGATCAAGGCAGTATTGTGTTCATGCTCCATAGAATAAGACCTGCAATGAGTGAATTATTTAGTGGTCATGCACATCCTCTGAATATTCTTGCCCTATTTAGAAGCAAAAATGAAATTGTTATGAGAAATTTCTCATCATCCTATACATCAAACACATGCCAGACAGTTTGGGCAATATGCTGGTACCTCAGCCATGAATCAGTTTGTGTTTATTGCTGTTCTGGTTTTCTTTCTTTGTTTTTTCTTTTTACTACTTCCCGTATTTTTAAATGGTAAGAAATATGATGCAATGCTAAACATTAAAGTTAAATCAGAAACAGTATATCAAGAAGTACTTCTCCTCTGTATGGTGAAGGACATTTTGCAGGTAAGGTGCAAAAGATCAACTTGTAGCTTGTCTTGCTGAGGAATTTGGTAGAGGTGAGGACTGGAAAGAAGTGTTCTTACTTAGGCTTGACAGCAACTTTAGTCTGCCATGGTCTTCTTGGATATGCCTTGCCATTCTTGTATCTTTTTCTTATAAGAGAAAGAAGTAGGTCCAGTGCCCCTGGGACAAATTCCAAAAAAAGTACATAGAAAGGGGCCAGATTTCTTTGAGGATTTTCAGTTAGTTTCCTTTCTGTCTCTCTTTGGGAGTTTAACTTCTTAAAACACTTGCAAACGTGGGGAAAGTGCCCATTAGAAGGGCCCCACATGGCTGACATGCAGCTGGTGTGGAGCATTTTGCTATGCCTGCTTACACACTTTGTATATGAGTAGGAACAATAACTTGTTTTAACAGCAAGTTTGGGTGTGGACACTTGGGAAAGTTATGGATAATCAAGTGGTGAAGCTAACAGGCATAAGTTCAAGCATGTTAAACTCCTGGGACATGTGTTTTCACTCAGAATAAAGAGGCTGGAGTTTGCAGCAATTTAAACAGAATTAAGCTACAGAAAATGAAAGCAATTTTATTCCTCTGTAAGAGCACCCATATGGCGTTTATCAGCCTGCAGGTTAGGCATACTTACATTCCACCTTTATTTGATTAACTTTCCTGCATGCCTTCATAATAGGCTTGGTCTACGATTTATCAGCTAGTTCAGGAAGCCTAAACTATGCTACTTTACAAATACCATTCCTTGTTTATGAACTAATATGGAACCCATTGCTAACTGCAATTGCACTAAAATTGCTGTAATAGTTGCTTAATAAATACACAAGATGAAGTACTTCTACCTTAAAAGTAAAAAAAAAAAAACCAAGACCCACTGTACTAGGACTAGCTCTCCAACAGAAATGAGCTTTTGTTTGTTAGTGAATAAGTAACTTTTTTTTTCCAAAGAGTAGTGGCTCCATCAGGTACATCTATCCTCTCAAATAACAATTCCCTACTTCATTTCCAGGTTCTGTCCTCTAATCATCCACACTAGTCCAGTTCCAGTCTCATTTGGCATGAACTTCCTACGGTTCACCAAAACAATAAGCATGCATACTTCTGAGGATGCTTGGATCCAGGGCATCCTGCTGGACAGCACTGAGGGACAGATTTGGCTGCCTCTGCCTCATACAGCATCTGTCAGCAGGCAGTGTGGGGTGTCGGTGGGGGTAGGTCCAACACGCTATACACATTTTTGTATTTTCTTTGGACTAAATCTAACATCAGGAATGCATTAAATGTGCTCCTATATGCCAAATGCCATGCTCTCTGTAACTCTCTCTTGCTCTTTTCTTTTTAAAATTAGAGACCAACTTCTGGTTTCATTTCTTCTGATTGAAGGTACATTTACAGTCACGTTTCTCATTGGAATGAGATGATCTTCAAGGTCCTTTCCAACCCAACCATTCCCTAATTCTGTGATATATCTGTGTGCATGTGCCTGCTGGAATCACCTGCTCCACCTGGGGAGCAGCAGCCCAGCCCCTGTCAGTCTTCTGCCTGCCCCTTGTGCACAAACACAGCCTGGAGATTTTTCCCTCCATTGACTGCTGCACCAGCCTTTCCTCTGGAGGGAGGATGGGAGCCATAATCTTCTTCACGGCTGAGGCAGTTGGTGTGGAGTGGGTAGGCTGTCAAAGGGGCCAGCATCCTTCCCCTCAGGAACAAATGTGTCATCCCTGAGATTTTCCATCTGGCAGGGAAGCAATAGTCCTCCAGAGCTCGGCTCCCCTGTCCTGAATTACTTCATAAAATGAGCTTCCCAATCAGAGATCATGTTCTCCCACTATTAAGCTTACTGTTGCATTTAAAGATGATTTTGTAGCATTTAGCTTAGTGATGGACATAATCCTGTGTCTGATGTAACAGACTTCATAGTAAATTTGTCAAAAATTAATGTTCTGCTAATAAAATGTTATTAGAACAACTCTTTGTGAAGGTTTGAGTCTCCTCTATGCTTACTTTAGTACAGTTAATGGGGGGAGGGGGTTGTTAGAGCATTCTTATGTTCATTTAAAAACAAAAAGGCAATTTAAAAAATAATTAGTATTTTAAAATTCTAATTGGTCATAGGGATCTGTTTTCCATTGAATGGCTCAGATGCTTGAGTGCTTTTTGTATTATGTGTGAAATGGTTCTAACATAATATATACCTTGTTTAGAATTAAATTCCTTAAATGTTTTTAAACATAAGAAAATGTTTTTAAAAATTTAAAAATTTCATAGAGAATTGGAAGTTTGTAATGAAAAATCATTCAGACCATGGGTCCTATGTGAAAAAAAAAAAAAATTTAAATTCTGAGGTCATTATCTGACTTCAGCAATCGGTCTATAAAATTTAAAACTTAATAGATACAAAATACAAAATGTTCCAATTGACAGCAATTATCAATCTTGAGTCACACATAGCACATGATATTGTTTTATGGCCCCCCAATTAGGTACAGGCCAGAACTGATAAACATTGTGTGCCTCCACTATAGACTCTGGGGGGATGCATCTTGCTTAACCTTAAGTAAGCAAACTTTAGGCATCTCAGTCTGAGCTGATCACCTTCAAAGCCCAGTTAAGAGAAGCAGGCATTTCTAGAGGATGATTTGTCTTAAAGATCTATCTTAGAGGAAGTGAAATTGCCCTCTGGAAATAGCTGTGTCTCTCAACAGACTGTAAAATGATCCAATAGTGAATAATTCAGACCCAGACATTTAATTTCTCAGAAAATCTAAGCTTGAGTAAATGAAGCCCATACTCTATGTGCACAAACCCAGGGGCTAATATGAGAAAGCAACAAAAGCAGTGCTGGGCATGTGTGTGCTTGAGCAGAAGTCAGAGGAGCACTGCATGAAGCCACATACTTTGGGCATCTAAAACCAGTGGTTATCTCAAGGACAACAGGAGAACTTTCCTTGGGTGTATGAAGTGTACCCAGTTTGAAGAGGTCATCCATACTCCCTTCAGTCTTTGTTTACAGACTTACGTCTTTACATGATGTAACTTGACTGAAATAGGCCAGCAACCTTCCTGATATATTTCATATGGGAACTAAAATATTATGTTTATGGTCAACATTATAAAGTGTCCTCATATATGTGTACTCAATATACACATTTTAACCTGAAGCTTAATTAAAAGTTACTCATGCAATCTAAAGGAAATTAATAAGGTGCATAGGTATACATCCATACCTAATCGATTTTTTTCTGTTGTGGTAAATCTCTTCCAGGCACCCCAGTTAGTCATAACTCTAATAATGTTGCATTTTTCTTAATAACAGGTGCATGTGATGATATGTTCCTCTTGTTGGTTTTTTGTTTGTTTGTTTTTGTTGGTTGGGGGTTTTGTTGTTTGCAAAAAGTTTTTGTTTGGTTGGGGTTTTTTTCTTTTATAACTAGCATCAGCTAATGATCTAGTATCATATAATGCACCCTTACGTGTCTGTGAACCACAGCTAGATAATCCCACAGACAAAAGCTCCAGATTTCATGGGATGTGTCCATGCAGTTCTAGCAGTGCACAAGGCAAGGTAGTGATGTCTCAGCAGTGGACTCAAGCTTAAGCAGATGGCTGTGATCCATTCTGATCTCCTTCCTTCTGGACTTCTTGGGGTGAAGAACTTGCCTTTGGGTGAAATTCCTTTGGGTGAAACCTCAAGTATGAATGAGTGAGTCGTAAAATTCCCACTGACTTCAGATGGAGCAAGATTTTACCCTCAGAGTAACTGTTACTATGGTGCCAGACCTCAGGTTTTCAAGGAAGACATGTGCCTCAGAAACAGAGCCTGAAATGAGGGGTCTGCTTTTCCCACACAACCAAAAAACAAAACCAGTTTATGCTACCTGAAAATCTGAGCTCTTGATATCCTTTCATTTTGGCAAATGCCAATAAATCTTCAGTTGATGCTGTGTTAAGTCAAAAGTTTTGAGTGTGTTTGAGTCTGTCATATTAAACCACTGAAGAAGAGATTCTGTTTCAGTACTGCTAACAAGTAGTATTTTTATGACTTAGATCTAGTGAAGCTACTTGTTATGCTCAATATCTTGTTTTATGAGCAAAGTGGAAACAACTTACTTATAAAGACAGGAATTTATTGTTAGTATAATTGAAACCTTAGGACTCTAATCCAAAAGTCATTACTACTCCACATACAACTATTACAGAAAAAAAAGACTATGTCTATTCAGAAAAAGTTGCAACTGTAGTAGTAATAATAATCCAGCTAAAACTGCGGGTCCTTAGTTTCTACCCCTTCTCCTGGTGAAATGCTCCCTCTTCTCCAGCTCTTCCCAGTCTGCGGGCAGCTGCTTTTGCTCAGGTGTTGGACTTGGCAAGATTATGGATTGTTGTTGGCATCTGTAGTCCTTCATCAGGAGGAATTTGATGCTCATGCTGATAGTTTCTTTTTCCTCACTCTGTGATCTATTTGGGTGCATTTTTCATGTCAGCTAACATGCTTTTACATCTTTGCCCTTTCTAAAATGGCCTGAACTCTACATCAGATCTGAATTCGCTAAGGACAGAGTGTTATACATATGCTAGATACTGTTTCTTTATTCTACTTGCTGCCCTAGAACCAGTTTTGTCCAGCCTCAGGTCTGCATGTCTTTATCTGACACTGGTAAGTAGCTTATAGCTCCAGGGTCTCCAGAGCCAATCTCCTGTCGCCCAGTGCTGGTACTCCCCTACACCACACCCAGGATCTGCACGTCCCAGAGCCACTGCTGTCTCACCAAGGTGGAGTTTCTCCCGCTGCATCACTCCTGTGCAGTCACAAAACCACAGCAGTACCATACAGCAATAAGCAAAACAAACCAAAATAGCCACAGGCACCTGGTCAGAAGGAAAACTGCAGTTACAGCTAAAGCAAGTTAAAATGAAGCTGAGGGCAGGTCAGACAGAGCAAGCTGGACAGGCTTCAGTGCTGAGGCTTGGCAAAACCAACACAAAACTCATGGTCAGACCCTGGCCACAGTGATGCTGTGTTGCAGGTCTGTGTGGGCACAGAGTTTGAGTCCTGTTGTGGAAGCAGGTTGCTAACTCCCTATATTGAATGAAGTGCATGAAAACAAAATCTATGGAAGAAATTAATTTCTAGCACATCTTGGAAAGAAAAGGTTTTAGCACTACAGAGGCAAGGAGAAAGTTCTCCAATACCTTCATAAATCTCAGGGGGGGTGTGACATTTATATAAAATTTATATAAAAATGTTGAGGATATTTGTTGGAAAGATTCAATTTCTTTAAGGATAGGAGTTGACCGAACTATCCCCTCCAATACCTGTTCACTACTCTTTGAAAATTCTCATGCAGAAAGCTTCTTCAAAGTATCTTTTTGCCTGGTGCACCATAGCTGTATTTATTTCTGTATTCTAAATAGTGCAGATACAGGTGATGTTAAAAAGACCAACTCTGTTTTCGTGTGGTTTTTCTTTTCTCAGGGTTCTTTTGCTTGCATCTTCCGACTTCTCCCTGAAGAATTACTTTGGTTATTTATGCTGTTTCGTTCACCAAGAATAAAGCTTTATTTTTACACTGATCTAAAATTGACTGAGCTCATAAAATACTTCACACTGATTCGTGTTTGTGGTGGAAGCAGTTCTTCATGGTTTTTAGTGTATGTCTAAAAGAGGCCTTTTATATTATTAAAAATCTTACTTAAGGAGTGGGGGCACAATCCATTTATTTCTCTGCTGAGAATGCTCACCCAGGACATGCAGAGTTCATTGGGTTATGAATCAACATATTAATTGATTGGGTTTGGGCCTTTTGCTTCCTCTGAAACTGAAGCAGGAGAAGAGGAAGGGCTTTCCAGCATAAATGCTCCAGCATTCGCTTGGGGACAAGACCCCGCTAGGGGCCAGATTAAATCTCCACCATAAATCACTTCAGATCCAGGCCCCCCCCAGGTATGTCTGACTTCGGGGCTTTGGGTTTGACCAGAAGCACAGGGTGGCATGGATCTCCCTTCAGGCAGGAGCCGTGTGCTTGATGAATCTGAGCAGGTCTGAGCCTAGGTGGGTGCCCCAGCTCTGAGCCCTCGCTGTGGAGCTGCTCTGCAGGTGCACACAGGGTGACACGATCCCCCCGCCTCCCCCAGGGGCTGCTCAGGAAAAGCCCAGGGGTGGGAACCCCCCGGCTGGGCAGTGGCTGCCCAGGAGCTGCAGGACCACAGTGCAGCTCTGAAGTGTTTAACTTGTGTCTTCATCTCATCTCAGGGCCCCGGAGCCTTCGGTGGATGCAATCATGAAGCGTGGCAATTGAGTGAGTGTTATGTATGTGTGAAAGCTAAAATTGTTTAAAGTGTAAGCTGAAAGGTCTGACCTCTTAAATAAGAATATTTCAAAAAGATTGCAGTATCAGCGTTCTGTGGGGAAATACCACTTCTAAAAAAATCAGGAGGATATTTTTATAATGCTTGACATTTTATGTTGAAATAATGGCAAATCCTTATGTTCCCTTATTATCCCCACCTCACCCACCCCACATGAAAATTGGCCTGAAAAGTAGAACTCCTTGAATAAATAAAAACAACATTTTAAATCTTCAAATATATTATTTTTCTATCACTAAAAAGAATATACTAAAAACCTAAAATAGCAGCTAACTTCTTTTCTGGTGAGGAGTTAACTTCCTTTCCAGTGGGAAGTAAGGAAAAGTCTTCTTCCTCCTCCTTTTAATTTTGATCTTTTCACTTACTGCAGTGAGGCAGAGAACAAGAAGTGTGAGAAAAAGAAAAAAATAAGAAAGAGATTTGTAGACTGAAACACTGACTGTGCATTTTTGTTAATTTTGAAATTTTGCTTAAATATGATATATAGTATTTAAAATATTTTATTTCTTTGAACTCTTCAGTTGTTATAACTCCTGCAAAACAAACTTCTTAAAGATTTTGTATTTAAGTGTTCAGGTCAGAAAATTTACTCTTCAAGAGATGGCCAGATTTTAGAGTACCCACATTTTTCAGTATTTCCAGATGAAACAATGCATATTGTTGCCACTTTTTGAATACTGACCTTTTGGAAAACTATCTTAAACTAAACACCAGCAACATTTGAATGTATTTTTAATATCATATTGACTAAACATGAGAGCAAGCATTTCAATAAGAGCGTGACTATCTGAGCACATCTCATGAGGGCAAAGCACATAACACATTTTTGTTGTGTTCTGTTAGAAAGCAGAACACCCTTTTAGCAAATAAATAATGTTACTGTAGGAATGGCCCTAAATCTTAAAATGTGGGAAATATTTTCTTGGGTTGACATTACAAGAGGAAACTTGTGTATATATCAAGCTTCACTAGGTTTAGAGGTTTGCCATATGTCCCACAGCTGTGTATTTTCTCTTTACCTGTCTCCTTTTCATTCTGTTCCCACCATCCCCTGGCCCCTACCCATCAGGTTTCAGACTCTCACAGATACTTTCTGGGAAAGTTCAGTTGCTGCTGGTTGCTACAGGGCACACTGCACCCTGCTATCCACCTTATGGTGAGGTTTACCCATGTGGACAAAACATAAACTGATCTATGCATGGCAGGTCTTGGAAGTTTGTGGTTACCAGTGTTAGTTATGTGCTTATGGAAGGAAAACATAGTCTGTAGTAGAGTCTGGGTTTTTTTCTTTAATGTTCTTTTGCTTGTGGCACTGCCTAATTTTCCACATACATTATTTACTTTACTTTGGTGTATTTTGAGAGAAATCAGCTCTCATAAAACTTTTAGGTGAGCATTTGCTAACCTGTTGTGGTGAGCACTATTCTTCCTGGTTTCTTAAAAATAATTGTTATTATTCGTGTTACATACAGACAAACCACATAGGCTGTGTTTGCCCTTTTCATCTTTTACAGGTTAACTGAATGATTAAGGAGGACACTGAAGTGAGTATTGTCGAAGAGGAAGGCCAAAAAGCCCATCATCAGAGCCACTCAGGTCACTTGGTTTAATGACTAACAGAATACAGTCCAAAAAATATTTTATTCTATGAAGTAATTTGATTCCCATGCAAATGTGCAATTACAGAAACGACCCAGATTGGTTATCCCAGGGAACATCTGCTCTGGTTTTCTGGAGGTGTTCAGTTTGGCATCTTACTATCAAAAGCAATTTGTACCTGGTATATTGACCTGACCGGTCTGAAAATTAGGCTGGGCATTCTAAATGAAGCATTTTAATACTTTATTAAAAAGTTTGTACCACAAGTGCCTTGCATATTCCACCTTCAATATTCACTCATATGGTTAGATTTCCAAGAGAGAATAAGGAACTAATTGATTTTTTTTTTAATGAATGACCCCTTCTTGGTTACCTATTATGTGTATTTCAACTCACTGCATAATATCATTATAAATATAAATATAAATATATATATATAGATAGATATATCGATATATAGATACATATACAAAAAATAATGGAGGTCTGTTAATAAATATATAATTACCCCATGGCCAAGCTGGATTGCTGCTTCTGCACTCTGAGTATTTTTCCTCTGGTTTAGACATCATATCATCAAGCTTCCTCTTATTGATTTCTTCACTTTGGTTTTTATTTACTCAGTCACTTGGATTAGGAAAACCTGGTAAATTGGAGAAAGATTTTAATAGTATTCTGACATATTATTGGTACTTTTCCTTCAAACAAGGTCACTTTCTAATCTCTGTGGGCTATAGAAAACAATTTAAAAAACCTGTTTACTAAAGATGGTGGCATTTGACACAGTCTTTGCCTTAAAAACACTGAAATATGATTGACTCTTACTGAAATAAGATCACTTTTATTTATCCTATATTAAACAGCATGACCTTTTCAGTACCACTTTACATGACACAGATATGCTAAAAACAACTCCATGGTATGATTAATGAACAGTTCCACTGAAGGCAACGAAATCTTCAAAGACAGTCAGTATCTGTCCTTCCCCAGATGCCACTGAGAAGCTGGATTTGCCTCACTGCTGGCAAATTTGGGGATAATGTAACCCAGCGTTTCCATTTCGTTAGCCGGATGTGGTCCCTTCTCCAGAGTCTCCACATGCAGTTGGCTTTGATGTGTTTCCTGGGAGGAGACAATCAGAGGAAATGGAAACCTCGGAAGCAAAGCACAGGCTGCTGCTTTGGGTGCAGCACACCCAGGGGTACCCTCACTTATGCACTTCCCAAAGGGACAAAAGAAGCTCGTTTAAGGCAGCCTTGCCCAGGATGGGCTCTCCTGTGCTGAGAGTGATGGCTCAGTCCCAGCTGCCTGGGTGTGCTTCCCATATCCTGCTGCTCAGCACTCTCCTGCAGATCCAGGGGCTGCTGCCCAGCTGTGGCTAAGGTCCCTCAAATGTAACATCATATCCTAGGAGTGATTTGGGCCCAGGGGAAGGCAATGCTGAAAGACCTGTTTTCAGCAGAAGCTGGATTTCACCCCAAGCCTCTCTCTTTCTGAAGATGTAATGCTATTGCATAGACTTGTATTAATCTGTTCTGTCATGGAGTGATTCCAATTCTGAGATGTCCAATTTTCTTCAGTTAAATGTACCAAGAATTTCAGGATTATTTGTGATGAAAAGTTACAAATTTTATGCTACTGTTCAGTACATGCCTGTCTAGATAGTTTTACCCTTTCTAAATCAATTCTCAATTCACATATCACCGAGGGCTTTCATTGCTAGGTAACATGCAACACACCTGTGTTCTCCCCTCATTGCTCCTATTTAGACTTGCACTTCATTCCCAAATTGCAGCTGCACTGTCTGTCAGCTTCAAATAACAATTTTCTCTCATTCCTCTCTGACTTAATTTGAACAATTTAATTTTGGCTAACCACTCATCTTCAGAACTTGAAAGACATGAATGTGCAACACCTGGCACAAAGCCTTGTGCAAAAGCACAGGACAAGGAGTGGTACCAACTCTCCCGCAATGGCAATGAGCAGAGGTTATGGCCCAGTCTGGAAAAACACTTACACGTGCACTTGTTGTAAAGCACAAAAAATATTCACATATAGGACTTTGAGCACACATAGTTTTACTGCTGGATTGCTGCCTCTGTTTCTTAAGAATAGATTGCATACTTTGCATTGATACTTATCCATCGTGTAAGACACCGACACTTCATCTTAGAGTACATTTTATTGTGTAACCCAAGAGGCAATTCAGAACTTAGAGAATCAGAGAAGGGTTTGTGCTGGAAGGGACCTTAAAGAGTATCCACTTCCAACTGCCCAGCCATGGGCAGGGACACCTTCCACTAGACCAGGATGCTCAAAGCCACATCCAACCTGGCCTTGAACCCTTCCAGGGATGGAGCATCCACAACTATTCTCACAGTAAATAATTTTTTCCTTATATATAATTTAAACCTATCCTCTTTCAGTAAGTCATTCCCCCTTGTCCTATCCCTACATAGGATTGTGAAAAGTCCCTCTCCAGCTTTCCTGTAAACTTTTAGGTCTTGGAAGGTGTTACAAGGTCTCCTGAAGCCTTTTCCTCTCCAGGATGAACAACTCCAACTCTTTCAGCCTTTTTTCATAGGAGAGGTGCTTCAGCCCTCTGATCATCTTTGTGGCTTTCTCTGGACTTGTTCCAGCAGGTCTATGTCATTGTTATTTTGGGGTCCCTTGTGCTGGACACTGTACTCCACTGTGGGGTGGGGTCTCATGAGAGTGGAGGGGCAGAATCTTCCCCCTCACCCTGCTGCCCATGCTGCTTTTTGATGCAGCCCAAGACATGTTTGGCTTTCTGTCATGCAAGTGCACTTAATCCCACTGTCCATGTCGCTGACAGAGATGTTAAACAGATCCCAATACCTGGTGTTCCCCTGAGGAACACCACTCATCACTGGTCTCCACTTGGATGTTGAACTATTGATTGTAACCCTCTGAGTGGCCATCCAGGCAGCTCCTTATTCACTGAGTGGGCAATCTGTCATATCCATGTCTCTCCAGTTTAGAAACAAGGACATCATGCTGGGCAGTGTCAAGTGCTTTTCACAAACTCAGGTAGGTGATGGCAGCTGCTCTTCCCTCATCACCATTTCTGTAACTCAATCATAGAAAGCCACCAAATTTGTCAGGCACAATTTCCCCTTAGTGAAGTTGTGTTGGCTTCCACCAAGCACCTGCTCCTTTTCTGTGTGCCTTAGCACAACTTCCAGGAGGATCAGCTTTATGAACTTGCCAGGCACAAAGGTAAGGCTGACTACCCTGTGGTTACCTAGGTCTTCCTTTTTCCTCTTTTCAAAAATGGAGGTTAGGTTTCCCCTTTTCCAGTCAGTGGGAGCTTCACTGGACCGCCATGACTTCTCAAATATGAGGGACAGCACCTTAGCAGCTTCATCTACCAGCTTCCTTGGGGTCCCGTGCACGCATCTCATCAGGTCACATGGACTCGTGCACCTTCAGCTTCCTGTGATGGTCTCAGACCTGATCTTCTCCTATGGTGGGCAGCTCTTCATTCTCCCAATCCCTGCCTTTGCCTCCTGTGACTTGGGTGGTGTGGCTGGAGAGCTTGCTGGTGAGGAACGAGGCAAAAAGTCATTGAGTACCTCAGCCTTCTCCACATCCCAGGTAACCAGGTCTCCTGTGTCCCTCCAGAGAGGGCCCACATTCCCTAGTCTTCCTGTTATCACTGATGTTCCTGGGTCTCCTCTTCCCTTCAGGGTTGGTAGTTTACCAAGCAGATCCCTGAAGAGGCCAATGTCTGCTCTCCTGTAGTCCTGGGCACTGAGCTGGCTGTGCACCCTCCTCACTGCTCTAAGGATCTCAAGCTCCACCATTTCATGGTCACTGCAGCCCAGGCTGCCCTTGAGCCTCACATTCCTCACCAGCCCCTCATTTGTGAGAGCAAGGTCCAGCACAGCACAGCACTTCTCCTCAGTGCCTCCTCTGCCACTTGGAGTAGGAAGTTATCATTAGTGCATTCCAAGAACTTCATGGATTGCCTGTGCCCTGCTGGGTTGTCCTTCCAACAGATATTGGGGTGGCTGAAATCCCCCATGGGGACCAGGACTTGTGAATGGGAGGCTGCTTCTACCTGTCTATTGTTGCAATTTGCTTCTCTGTCACTGAATGCTGTGAAGAAAGAATTCATTCTCTCAAACATCACACAGAGACTAGTTTCTGTTTCTTAAAAATCCATAGGTATAGTGTCTCATAAGCAAAAGTAATACCAGATTTCTTTAAAGGAAAAGGAATAGCACTTTTAAGTTTAATGTCCTAGAATTTTTTAGATGTGACCATGTATTATTTTTGTATTATTCATGTACTTGTATTATTTTGTATTATATGTGTATTATTTTTACAAAGAAAAAAAGATAAAGACTAGGTTTTTATCTACTTGTTTTGAAGCAACAGTTTGACAATCTGTATTCTTGCCTCAGGAAAATGTGGAAAACAAACTCCTTAATAAACATTTTTATTCTTTGATAAAGCAGCAAGGAAACCTTTGCAGTCTACAGCTTTTACATGCTGGTACAGAACATTCTATTCACCCACTCTTTCAAGAAAAATAAAGCTCTGCGTGAAATAGTGGAAAATAATTTTCGTGAAAAATGTGCAAGCATTTCTTTGAAGTATAAAAGGGGTAGCTGTGATGACCAGACAGATTTACAGTTCCTTGATCAAATAGTTAACAACAGAGGAATCCAAAGGAGAGAGTATTCAAAAACAGTGGGAAGAAGATTAGTGATGATTTGCAAAAGATTAACAGGACACATTTTCCAGTAATTCATTTTCTAGTCTGGACAAAGGGAGCATGTTTGAATCTTCAGATGTACATGTGCAGTTCTGCGCAAATGTGTGTGTCAAAGCTTGCTTGGAGAGTCTCTGGAGGAGGTATAGTCTCTTATTAGGGTGTCCTTTTTGAAACACTTAACATGGAAAACAAAGAAAAGCACAATTGAAGTGTTACAGTCAGTAACACGCCTCTTTAGGGTCCCACTCATCTAAACTGTGCTGTGCATGCATTTATTATTTATTTATTCAGACAAAAATAGTATACCCTCATGATTCCTTGTAAATAAAATGAGTATGATCTAGTTGATTGCAGAATGTGGTATGCATCTAATGGGGTGTATTATCAGTGTAATGTCTTCAAGGTACCAGGAAACGAAAGGACATGAACAAAACTACAGACACTACCAATTCCACACAGGTACATTTATATCTCTCAGCAGGTGTAGGTTACAAAAAGATCCATTCATGTAATTACATAGCATATAGAAAATCAGGCTGCCAGGCTATGCCAGCATTTCTAGAGTGTCTAATACTGTCTAATACTAACACTTTACCATTACAAAATGTTGTCTTTCAGTTCCCTTCTCTTACAATCTTACTGTATTTCAACCAAGGATCCAAAATCTATGGGCTATATGTAGGCTCTGGCTTCATGTGTGAAACAAGTTTATAAGATCTTAGCTGGATTTGAAGAAATCTAATTATTTTCTTTAGCAACAGACCTTTCCATGGTTGATTGCAGGTTTTTTAGTACTTCTGAAGGCACAGAAGGTATATGGATGGCCCCTTAGGCTCCTCCTGTGGTCAGTGAGGAAAGAAACAGTCCTTTGGGAAATGACTTGTTTTCTGGAAATAACATTTAAGACAGATGAAATAAATTGCCCTCTGAATGTCTCTCCTTCTTTATTGACTGCCATGAGACAGATTTGGGCTGGGTACCTGGCCAACACAGCCAGCCAGTGTTGGATGAGGCGGATCCTATCTCACAAGCAAGTCTTGGAGGCGCTCTGCAGCCAGAAGGTGCCGAGGCATCACCAGGCAAATCCTCTCCACAGCCTTGTGACTGGCTCTGATGCCCTGTCCTCTGCCACCAGAGACAGAGGGGTGCCATGTGACTGCTGGCCCTTGGAACAACAGCTCATATGTTTATGTAATTGAAGCACTGACCAAGTGCTATATAACTCTGAGCAATTAAGAACAACAGTAATAATTCAGGAATCAGTAAAAATGTAGCATTGGATTTTTAGCTAGCTCTGATCAGCACAAATCTCAAGACATTTTAAATAGTTGGGTATTTGAAATGCCATGCAATTCATGGTAAGTTCAATCAGGCTAAGTTCTCCGGCCCAATTTCAGTGTAGGTAATTGCTTTAACCTATACAAGTTTCCCTAGCAGGGTGTAAGGTTTTCCTCCACCTGCCTCACGTTGCTGTGATGCACAGGTGACAGCACTAAGTTGTCCCTGGAACTTTGTGCTGTCCAGGCCAGGCTCCCTTGCCCGCCAGGCCACAGGCACAGCCACACCAGTCTGCCTGGAGAGATCAGAGCGAGGACAGAGTGCAAAGGTCTGGTATAGTCACGGGAAGGATTTCCCCTATTTAAAGTCTCTTTGCAGTAATGCATTTTTTTTTTATGGCTCTGTCCATTTATCCCAAGCACAAATACAGGCTGGGTGGCCTGGAAAAAGAGATGGGTTTTAAAGGAAATGTTACATGGAGTAAGATGTTAAGCTTTAGCTACATGTTCATATACTTTCACAGCAATGCCCTGTATCCCCCTCAGTCATGAGTCTCAGCAGCCTGCCTGGACTCTCTTGCTCAGCTCTGAAATGTACAGGCATTAGGACAGGGCCTTGAGAGCGTTTCTGTGTTTTAAATACCTTGAGTACCTGGACCACTGTGGTTATCTGAACAGCACTACATTAAATGGAGCTATTCTAGAATCTCATCAATATTTCATCTAGATTGTGGTGCACAGCATTTTCATTCCTCTATTAATGCATCCTTTTCATGATGCTGATGTTCTTTTTTTAACTTTTTCTGTTGTCTTATTAGGATCCTTCCTAGGCCATGGTAAAAATCAGTGTACAGGGCTAGGGACTGTGTGCATGCTCCATATTTGAAATTTGTCTCTTAGCATACACATGTAATTTATAATCTGAAATAGATCTACAGTATATTAATGAGTACACTGTGGATATGTGGATGCTATTTTGGTGTTCCTCAGCTTTAGAGTAGGGTGACATAAGGTCACTGTGCAAGCAAGGAGCACAACATCTTGGTAAGGAATTTCTCTAAAAGTGCTCAGACATAATATCTTAGGTTAGAGCTGTGCAAAATCCATGCTTCGCCCTCAGTTCCAGGACAGGTTAGAGCTGGAGATCAAAAGGCTGCAGTGAGCCAAAAGATTTACCCTGCAGAAAGTGGGGCAGGAGGGAGTTACCAGTGGCTGCATGTTGCCACAGGCTGGTGTAAATCCAGTGTGTGCAGTCCTCATAACCTGACTTGTGTTCTTGAAGCAGAGAAAGGAACAGTTGCTTCTACTGAGGGGCTTCAGGAGGATAACAAATATAGGCAGGACTGTATGGATATATGTGTTCTCTGTAGTAAATTGGTTTCTAACCAACTAAACCATAAGCAGACATTTGAATAATTCAGTGTCACAACAGACATGGATATGTGAAAGAGTAAGTGGACGTTACATGCAAAACACATTGGAAAAATCATCCTTTTGCTTCAAAGAGGCTCATGCTGGAGACAGCAAAGGATCCAACTCCTACAGAGAGGCTATGGTGTACAGAGTAATCTTAAAGGCTGGCATTTTGGTTTGAAGTGTAGTCAAATAGCATTGGAGAAATGTTGAGGCTGTTTTGACACAAATACTGTTTTAGATGCTATTTCCTCCTTAGGTGATCTGGGGGTGTTGGGCATCCTTGAGTATTGGTCATTGACTCTTACTAGACTTGCTAGGTCTTTACATCTACTGTGACTAGAAGAAATTCTAGTCACATATACTGAAGCTTCTATTCTCATATGTTCTGCTCTTAACCCAAGATAGAAAATAAAATCAGTTGAAGATAAAAATAATTGAAAATAAAGTCAACTGCAGGCATACACTTGCTAAAACCCAAGCATATTCCTATAGCATGAGGTGGTAAAGTCCAATTGCTTTGATTTTCCAAATTTCTTGAGAAAAGTGTACAAGTTCATGCTGAGAAGTTGATGGTAATTCCCATATACCACAAAGGACTCGAAATTGATGCTTTTATAATATTTTGCATAACTTTAAATTAGAGATGTCCAACACAGAAAAATAATTGACTGCTGCCTTTTGAAAGCAAAAAATAACTGATTGCATAAATATTATGCCAAAATTCCAACTTACATTTTAGTGAGGTACCACATCCCATAGCTGAAATCCTGTTAAAATTTGGCTGAATCAGTACACAATGTCATTTGCAGCTGGAGACTACTGGGTGCTGGATTGTTCTTACCTTCTTTTTCTCTTTGGCTACACGGGCTGATAAGGACTCTTCTTGGGGAAGTTCTGTTGTGAGAAGCACACATAGGGCAGGGAGCTTCTCATTTATGCTATGCTTTCACAGCAGTTAGGACATTTTTCACAACATAAACCTGCAAACCTCACCCATTTGGGAGAAAAATGGGTTTGTCATGGTTGGGACAGAACGTTTCACTGCTGCTGTCTGTGGCTTCTTCCTGTGTGACGGGGATGGCCCTTGTCTTCTCTGAAGTACTATTGCTCCCTTTCTGTTGGCTGATGATGATCGTTTCCTCCTCCTAAAGGATATTTTAAAACAATAACCTTTCCAAGAAAATATCAGTCTGTGCAAGATCATTGATGAATTATTGTTAAATGTTAACATAATAGAAAAGGAGTGAGAAAGAAAAATCCCTGATTCAGTTTTATTCTGTGCCGCACAGGCTCTGTCTGATATTGCTCCTAGCACCCCTGTAAGGCTCAGAGAAAAATATTTGAGCTGTACCCTCTGGTACAGATCCCCTGAGGCAAAAAAGCCAGTGAAAAACTGCCATACTCAAAGACCTAAAAATATTCATGGTATCCTGTCTCCTCATCAAAAACTACAGGAACCCCTTAGGAAATGAGAACATGCAGTAGCACTTAGAGATGATGGGATGATATATATGTGTGTGCATGCACAGTCTTTAAAAATCTGGTAATTATATAAATATATAGACTTAGAGACATAGAGATATAGAGATATAGAAATATAGAGATGTAGAGAGATCATCTGATGCCGCTAAATCTACAAAAATGGAAAAAGAGCACTTGGCTGAAGCTGAGCCCAGACAAGTTTCAGGTGATGCTGGTCAGAAAGGGATGTCTTTGTAGACCAAAGGTCTTTTCCAAGATTCTGCCAAGGACATCAGGCCCTCATTTGGACAACAGATGCAATACCATGGGCTGCTGTCTGGTTCTGCACAGTGAGTGGGTGATGAGGTTGAACAACTTTAAAATAAAGTGCCTTCTTGAATCTGTTTGCTGATAACCTTAACAAGCATTTGGCCACGGCATTTGTCTGCTCCATGCTGGCACAGAGTAATTTCCTGAAGTCAAAGCTGCCCCACAGGCTGCCTCAGGCTGGGAGACTGGCTGGCTGCTCTCCTGTGGCTGTTGTGAACTCCCCAACCTGGCCCCAGTTTGGCCACCATCCAAGAAGATGCCTTGGCTTCAGTTTGCAAATCAGTTAATGAATGTATCAATCCCCAGCTACAGCAAAATTTGTGTTGACAGCTCTGACCCGGGGGGATGGCAGGGGTGAGACGATGACAGAGGTAATGTGGGAAAGGCCCCAGCTTTGTGGAAGAACATTTTCTGCTGGAGCAGTGCCTCAACACTGTGAGCTGAGCCTGGTATTAGGAAGCTGTCCTCCAAGGGAAAGCCTCTGCTCCAGCTGTGGTGCTAATTAACAAAAAGTCCCATTTAGTCCTCATATCCTTTCACTTCTCTCAGGATAGAACAAAATCACCAAAGTAGCTCTCTCAGGCAGAGATTTGACTTTATAACACGCATGAGACTACCCAAAGTGCACCAGGGAATTTGCTATTGATTTTGCATGAACAACTTTCATGTTTTATAGCAGTGACAGAGGAAAGCTCTAAGAGAGGAGAAATTCATGGCTGCCTTTAAAGGACAATAAAGTGAAAAGGACCAGTTTACAGAGAGCTGAATAAACACAAGCTAAATAGGACCAACTTTCCTTGAATCTGCCAGAAACACAGTTCATTTTCAATAGCCACAATCTTGAGTGTTAACAGCAGCATCTTGGGGGACAACCCTCTATGTTACACGCACAAATCCACTCCGCACTCCTCCTATGTATATTAGGGGTACCATAGGGGATATTAGGGAACACCAGATCATGCTACTTGCAGCATTTCAGGAAATTCATTCAGAAAATATGTTGAGAAACCCAAACTCTTTCCTAGGAAATTTTCAGGCTGCTGTAGTCTGTTAACCCACTGCTTTTGTAATGCCATGTTCCCCCTGCTTAGCCTTGGCCACTCCATCAGGCTCTCCCTATTGGTTTCTGTACCCCAGCCCCACCCAGGGACCGCCCCTGGGCCCCTGACAAAACCACCCCACACCCAAACCACGAGGTCTCTCTCTGCCTCCGACTGCGCAGGGACGGGATGTGATTAAAGTCATCTCTTACCACCCTCATGGGAGACCCTTCTCTACCTCCTTTGTCACCACTGTGTTGTAACGCTGCTGGCTGCTGGAACAAAATCACGGGGCTGTCCAAAATGGACTTCGGGATGTGACGAGTCGCACTGCCCTAGGAAACCCCCGCTGAGCTCTCAGGGAGCTATGGCCTGATAAGCAAAATCTAGCGTTTTCAACATTAGGCTATCAATTTACTGGGCTGGAAATGGAAGACATTCCTAAAGAAGCAACTCAGGTTGGTGGCCAGTGGGTCTGCTTGTCTCTACCACTGACACAGCACTGACATCTGGAACCATACCAGAGCCAACACTGAGATAAATATTCAGTGTTTCCCTTCACATTTCTTGTTCTGCTTTTACCAGGCTGTTTGTTTCCTAGTTGACCCATCTGACATTCCTGCTAAATCAGACAGCTGTCCTTGGAAGGACAAGAGAAAGAAAAACACAAAGAAAGGTGAGGCTGAAGCTGTGATACAGGACTTAGTGTACCAAGCACTGCCAAAATAAATCCTGCACTCAGCAAAAGCCTTATCCCATAGTACTGCTAGTCACCACTTCAAAACCTGATTTCTCTGTGTGAGGACAGGTATTTTAGCATTTCCCTTCAAAAACAGATTCTCAACCTCAAATTAATTTAGAGTGGAATCACCCCACAGTAGATGAATTGAGATGACTTTAGAATTCAGGAAATATAGACACAACAGGTAAAATATAAAAGCTTCTTCACCAAATTCTTCCTGGCAGACATGGCAAGTCAGAGCCCCAGCAACCGTCACTTGATGGCAAACCCCAGGGGACCAGAACCAGCTAATAGAAGAGCAGTGTTAAGTCTGACATGTCACTGAGGACTGGAATTAGTGGTAGATTCAGGGCAAAGTCTGGGCAACCTGGACTTGCCAGTGCTTTTGCAGGGATTTGCAGTCCTGCTCTTCCCAGCATCTCCTGGGTTCATCTCTATAACAGGCCATGTTGGGCTATTTTCAGACCCTGAGCAGGGAAGGAACAGGGCCCTCTGAGCTGCCAGCAAGGTGGCCGTGGCTCAGATGCTGGTCCTCTCATGGGTATAAGAACCAAGGCTATCTGGCAATGCCGTATTACATGAGGTAAATAAGCTCCTTCAGCTCAATACCCACCTGCCAGATCCAGCACTGCCTACTTTATCTCAGGGGTCATTTGTTTCCTAATGAGGTCCAGAGCTGGGAAAAAATGCCAACTGTCTTGCTCCCATTAGTACCACAATCCCAGGGTTTTCAACCATTTGGATTCATTTGCCCTCATGCCAGTAGATTTTTGTTTTCCATTAGTTTTGACCAGAAATAACAAAGCCCTGCCTGTATAGAGGGCTTCGTTGGTCTAATGCTGAGAATTTGAGGATTAGAGCACTCCCAATGCAGGCATGAAAAAAAGTAAGCTAAAGATACTGACTACAACAAGGTGTTACATATGGCAAAATGTCCCTTCAGTTCCTGTGGTACTCCCATGTGTGAGCCCAGCCCTGCCCATATCCTTTAGTGTGGGCCTGAGCTCCACTCGGCTCTGCTGGGGAGGGGCAAATGCTTCAGGAGCCACTGAGCTGTCCTGCTATGCACCACCAGGACAATTGTCTCTGCTCATCCCAAGCTGCTGACAGAGTTGGCAGCCCTTCCTAAATCCACTGGGAGAGCACTTGAAGGTGGTCTGACAGAGAAATGTGGACATTTATGTCTCTCCTAACAGTGTTCTTAGAGAAAATACAACTTTTCCTGTTAGGCAGGAGTCATCAAAAACTTTTGAAATCTACATATTTTTGAAAGAGTACACAGAATCCCACACTGGAGTGAGTCTGAAAAAGTATTTTTTTCTTTGTCTTGTTCGATACCGATAATAAGCGATAACATTGCTTGTATTGCTGTATCTTCTAAGTAAATAAATGCTGGTTTCAGTTGCTTGCTAGATTTAATTCATCTTACCTGTCATATTGCTACAGCTTTTTGCTGGTTGTTCATACTGTGGTAGTAGCTGCAACACCACCTGATTTGTACATCAAAGGTTAATATTTCAATTGCAGATCAATTTGCATTGCAGAGGTTTATTCAAGGAAGATGATTTCCATGTCTTGATAGAGGAAATTAATGGTAAAAATGATAACAAATTGTCAAATTACGGTTCTGAATATTAAAAATGAAAAGTAAAAGATGCATAAGAAGCACCATTGTGGTAATTTCAATGAGCAGAGTGCTACTTCCTGAAGTGCATTTCTCACATAACAGCAAAAGGATTTGTGTGGGTGCATTCTAGCTCTATAGTGTGCCCAAGGTACAGTAATAATTTTATTCTCTAAGTATCCTAGACTGACTAGCATGGCTTTTTAAAACACACTTCAAATAGGGAGGGTTTAGCTAACCCTTCAGAAGATATGAATTGTAGATTCATAAAGCCTGTTTAAAACATAAGGAACACGTATCACTCGCTGGAAGCTTGTTTTATGTTCCTGAATGAAATACTTATGCAGCCAATGGTTCTGTTATTTACACATTGTGTCACAATATAATTTTCTCATTTTCATGAAAGAAGAAACAGCATGATTGTTTCCTTTATCTTTTCTTCAGCAATACTGAATGTTGTCACAGGAAGGATGAGTTACATCATTAGGCTTTCTGTGGTAATTAATTCACTGAGTTTCAGTGTTGCCCTACACAGTGAAGACAGGCATGGTTGCACTAAATATGCAAATTAAAAATATTAAGTGAATCCTACATTCTTCTTTGGTGTGAGTATAAATGTATTGAGTGTGTGTGTTAAATTCTACAGCTCGGCTCATTGCTGCCTCCATGTATTTGGGCTTTTGCATCTATTATATAACAGACTAAAGGTATCCTCTCTCTTGCACATGGAACCATGGCAAGCATCACATAAATGCCTGCATTTCACGATGGTGATATAACTTGTCCTTATACTCCCCATATGGATGTCAGAAAACACCATGCACGTAAATGACTACCATGTTTCCATAGAAACTAATGTACTTCAGGCAGAAAAATGGAATGAGATTTATAAATTTTATTTTAAAAAGCACAAAAGTTTAAAAAAAATAGAAGACACCAAATCTTCTTACATTTTTGTCAAAATGCTCAGAAGGTGTTCAATCCAGTCCTTTATAAATTATGTTTTAGAAATCATAGTTGGTTGATGATAATGACTGTCCTGGACAACTAGACTGTTAGCTTAAATATTTTGCTTTGTTATCTCTGCCTCCAGTAATGTAATCCTGACAGTGCTTTGCTTCCTGGCATCTTTACAGATGAGCACAGTGCAGAGGTGCCTGTGAGATTCCCGTGTGCCCCACACATGTCCTTTGAGGGCCTGACATACCTTCTTCCAGAGGGCTAAACCTCCTGCTTCAGCTTATGGGTGGCTGGTTGCTAAACAGAAAAGCAGAATCAGCTGAGGAGGAGGCACTGCTACTGCTTTTCCTTCATGAATTTTATGGGAAAAAAAATGAGAGGCAGAGCAGGCACCACCTCTCTACTCTCCTGGAGCAAATTCAGTGCCTGAAGCTGCAACAACTGAACTGAACAGGGACATTTTCTAACTGAGCTCTGATGACCCTGGAGCTGGGATGGCAGCAACCCTGCGGCCACATGGCTTCTGGCACTGACAGCATATCCCATCTATTCCCCTGTTTGCCAACCCCTGTTTCAGCATGGGCTCACCCTGGGTCAGAAATATTCCACAGTGACAGAAGAGCAGTTTCCCCGTTTTCAGCACCAGGCTGCAGCTCCTTGGTAACTACAGGCTGGCTGTCTCAGCTCCCAGTTGAGCTGAATTAGCACTGCTGGTGGGGCTCATACTGCCTCCTCTGAATGTGTAAGACCTGCAAAAGTGGATAGGCAAGTTTGAATGGGTTAATGTAGCAGAACAGGAGAAGCAGTGTGCAGCATTTTTCTGTATTCATTTTCTTTGATGGACAGGGAACGGGTTTTTTTTGCCTGGCATGTCATCAAAACAGGTTTCCCAGCTCTGTTTCGAGTCCGATACAGGCATAAGACAGATGTTGCTATACATTTTTCAGTAATTTTCCTATCCAATTCTCTTGGTGTTCACTCTATGACTCCTGCATAATTCAGGTTGCTTACAGTGGTTTGATGTTCTCTTTGAATTTCTTCTTGTTTGTTTGCCCTCGCCTTTGCCAGTGACTAACATCACGATATTTTACCACCAGTCTGGGGACTGCTACACCCACGCATCAGCAGCACATTCCCAGGGCTTCTCAGCAGTCCCAGCCCTGGCGAGGAAGCCCTAAATCCTCTGGGTCTTCAGTGAGGCATGCTGGAATCTCCAAAGAGCAACATTCATAATAAAACCTAAAGGAAGGTCTCGGTGTACTACTGTGAGGGGGTCTGGTTTTTTCCAGGCCGTGACCCATTAAGGATGAGGGGTTTGCATCATTACTAAGTGATACCACTGCCTAGAAGTGTGTGTCTGAGCTGGTTTTGGAAGGAAAACTAACTAATTGCACAGCTGTGAGGTGACTAAGTGTCTAAGAGGCTGGGGTAGTGGACAACAGAAACTTTCATGGATTAGTCATCTCTTTAAACTCTCTCAGGTTCACCACAAGGAAAAACAGCTTTACCTGTCAGCAAGGTAGACAAGTGCAGCTCACTTTCTAACACAGTACAAACTACAAAAATCACAGCTTCCGCCCTCTCTTGGTGGGCTCAGCAGTGAGACGTTTGATAGAGAGAATTATTGCCCTGTTTTGTCAGTGGTCATTCTAGGTGAGGACTGAAACACACATGAATTCATAGGAAAAAGCCAACAACCAGTTACGCGAGAGCTTGATCCATCCATAAAGGATGTAGGCACTGAAGCATGTAATGTTAGAAGCTCTGTTGTTTCCAATGTCTTTTGAACTCTGCTTTGGTGCCCAGACTCCCAGCACCTCAGTAGCAAGCCCTCTGGATGCACTTACCCAGGTCTGCTCTATGAAGGCAACAGAGGTGCCACAGAGGGATTCCTGCTTCCAGGCTAAGGGCAGTATTGCAGCACCAGCCCTGATGTGTCTTATCCCTCCCATGGAGCCAATCTAAGGCATAAATAAAAATTTTAAAATTTCGTCTTCCAAATCAATCTGCACATTGACACAAATCTTTTATTGTCTTAACTTTACATGCTTAATCTCTAACAATGCTAGAAAACACTCAAATAAGAGTTTCTGTCTCCTTCAATAGATGCTTTTGACAGGTGTTCTCTTGTAGATATACAAAAAGGCTTCAGAGTATACTGAATGTTGATTCATAGAATCATAGAATTGTTGAGTTTGGAACGGACTTTAAAGACCATCTACCTGGAACTATATGATCTCTAAGACCCCTTTCAACCTAAATCATTCTGTGATTCTATATTTCTATAAAAACTGTCCTAACTCTCACTGCTGCAAAATCCCTGTATGCAAATAAAAATACACATAATAGAAAAAAAAAAAAACAGAGAAAACATGTCAGGATTAACAGCTAGGACAGAACAGAGATCTTTCAGGAAGAGCATCTGTGCTCAATGAATCTCAGATCTGTCAGCAGACCTGACAAGATAAAACACTTGCCCTGTGTTTAGTTAAATCTCACAGCTCCTAATAAACACATAAAAACAATTAAAGGTGTGTTTCAGTAGCAAAACTTATAATTTTATTACAATGTACTATTACTGCAGCAGGATACCAGCTTATATTGTCCTTAAATAGCATCTGACTGGGAAACAGGCAGACTGGGCACTACCTGTTAGCAAACAGGCTAATTCTACCATTTTACTTACAGTGCATAGTTAGAAGCCCTCAACAATACTCTGTTGTACTGCAGAGGCTGCAGAGCTGTGCTTTTGGTGATGAGAATTTTCAGGCATTTTTCTGCTGGTTTAGAGAAAGATTTTGATGGCTCTGTTCATGCTGAGTAGCAGCACAGAGCTGCACGTGGTCTCAGCAAGGATAATGTGCCAGCTTGCGTGGTAAGGTATCTCCTCCCAGCCTCATCTCGTGACAAGACACAGCATTGCCTGCCGAGAGTAATGAACCTGCTTTCACAAACAACAGTAGATGTCTGCTGGTGATTCATGCTGTAAAAACCTGCCTTGCTGTTGTGAGGTCTTAATCCTAGTTCCTTGCTTGTGTGCAGACATATTATAATTATGTCTCTCCACTGCATTCGACGAACTTGTTAACAGCTGTCTACATCCTTCAGTTGGGATGAACTCCCTTTATGTGATTTCCCTGTAAGCATCCATTTTTCTCTTCTCTCTTGGCTGCCTTACTCATGTCCATCTGCTAACGTGGCAGGATGCTGCTTCCAGATCCTTGCTCCAGCATAGGTCCTGGGAGAAGTATGGGTTATGCATGTAGCCTGTTTAACACTGTCTCTTAAGTGAAAAGGTCTTCTCCTGTGTCATCTCCAAGGAATTTTCAACCTGTCTCTATGCTTTGTTCATACTGCAAAACCATTGTGCTGTTCCTACAACAGCCAGTGTTGTGGGGGTCAGATGGGCTTTGTTGCTCAGCTGGAAAAGATCTGAGGTGATTCCTATAAACAGGCTGGAGATCCCACATCAGGGGAGTAAGGATGTAGTTCAAGTGTTTCCTCTGTCCAGTGTGTACAAAGCTCCTGCTTGCATATTCCTGTGCCTGCTGAAAAGTCAGAAGAATGGCTTTGAAGTTGTTGCTGTTTTGTAAAGTTATGTCTGAGTCAATACACCATTAATTTGTCTTAACTTCCAAGGCAGCAAGCTGAAAGTGACTTGTATTTGGCAGATTTTTCCAGGAAGTTGGCTTTTCCTGAATAACAAGTAGGCAGTTCATAACCAGAATAATACACTTATTAGCAGAAAAGAAGGTAAAAATAAATGAGGTCAAAAGACCTTCTGGTGACTAATATCTTGTTACTCACTGGACTGTAAAAATCACTTGAGCTGGACAAGAGCTTGCATTCCTTCTATGTAAATATCATGCTTGGGAGGGCTGGTAATATTTTTGGACCAAAGTAAACAGCAGAATCAAAAGTGCCTGTTTACTCTAAGAAAGCAAAGAAAGCAAACATCTTCAGTTGTACAACCTGCCTTGAAACTATCAATATGTTACAGTGCTTGCTGTCAATGAAACTAAAGAAAAATATTCACATGTGAAGCTTCATTAAAGTGGCTCTTCAAAGTACAAAGCATAGGCTAAAAACCAAATGTTTGTGCACAGAAAGGTCATAATATACTAATGCATTCAGTCAAGTCAGTACAAGATCTATAAATTGTACCCTTTTTTTTCACCAAAAAGGGCATATTTCAAGAGAAGAAAAGCTACAACTCAGTTGCCAAAAGTCCACTGGTCTGTGCTAAAACTCATTGTCACAGCTTGCATTAAATGGGACTGTTTGCTACATGAACAGCTAATTGGGGTGTTTGAAGATGTTAGAAGGAAGCAAAATTTTTAAGAATCCACATGGTAAAGGAAGTGGAGTGTTGCAGTCCATGTTTCTTTAGTAGAGCTCACACGTATGGCTGCATAGAAATTCCCTCTCATTTCTAAGTTCAGAATATGAAGAACTATTTGAAATCCTTCCCAAGCTGGGAAGCACTTCCCTATGCCATGCAGGAGAAGTGTGTTCAGAGCCCCTGAAGTTGATTAATATGATACAGAGTGGCACAGAGCAACCAGCTCAGTGCTTAAGATTTATTCTTGTGATTAGAGCTAGGCTAACACTGCTCTGCTACTTCTAGAGCTTGTTTAGTTGGTATTAGCTAGGTATTGGTATTAGCAGGTCTTACCTTTGTTATCTGTGTTGTCTACTACACAGCACAGCTATGCCTCAAGAGAGAACACACCTGGAGCACTGCATGTAGCTCTGGAGCCCTCAGCACAGGAAAGACAGGGACCCATTGCAGCAGGTCCAGAGGAGGGCCACAAAGGTGCTCAGAGGGCTGGAGCACGTCTCCTGTGAAGACAGGGAGTTGAGAGAGTTGTGGTTGTTCAGCCTGGAAAAGAGAAGGCTCTGGGGAGACTTTCTAGCAGCCTTCCAGTACTTGAAGGGTCTTATAAGAAAGATGGGGATAGAGTTTTTAGCCAGGCCAGTTGTGATAGGACAAGGAGTATGTGGTTTTAAACTAAAAGAGGACAGATTCAAACTAGGTATTAGGAGGAAATGTTTACAATGAGGATGGCAAGGTGTTGGGTCCCTCCCCCTGCCATGGAGCCCTGGGAGAGGGGCCCTGAGGGCACAGACACGCGGTTTCCCTGTCCCTGCTCAGCCTCGTTCCCCATTGGTTGGTTTGTGTTCCCTGCGCGGGCAGAAGGACCCTTGGTCCCGTGATTGCCTCAGTTCCTGGGCAGAGATCCCGGCCATGCGGCTGGAGAAATAAACATCTCTGAAACAGCTATCAAGAACCGGTCCATGTATATTTATTTTCCACGAGCCTCATTGTCTGATACACGTGTTACAGTATCCGCACTGTAACAGCAAGGTACTGGAACGCATTGCACAGAAAGGATGTTGTACCCTGTCACTGGAGGTGTTCAAAGTCACATTGGATGGGGCTTTGGGAAACCTGATCTAGTTGAAGATGTTCCTGCTCATTGCAGGGGGCTTGGGCTAGATGACCTTTAAAGGTCCCTTCCAACCCAAACTATTCTCTGATTCTATGAAATAAATCAATCCCAATGAAAAATTCCAAACACTGCTATCTCTATTATGACACTTTTTCACTGCTGAGTGTCAGAGTGGCCATGTTCAGGAAAGTACATCGAAAGGAAAGAAGAGTCACTGCCCTGCCTAAGGAAAGGAGAAAATGCAGTGAAATAGAGCTGGAAAGACAAGATGTGAGCATAGATGGGGGTTAGTGGGAAGAGGGGAACTTGTCAGTGTAAATGTTCCTGGGAATGCCTGGAATCTTGATTGCTGGTGAATAAATCTCAACAGAGCTGACAGCTGCAGGGAAGCTTGGAGAGTTGGTCCAAGGTATGAAATGAGATATAAAAAAGGAGAGTTGTTCAAATTGCCATCTCTATGCTGCTGTCTTATCCCCAATTCTGACACAAATATCGAGGAAAGATTTGTAGCGTGCACTCATTTTAGTTATTTTTATAATTGGATGCTAAATATACATTTTTGAGCTCATCTTTCTGATATTTGAAGTCCTTCCAAATCAGGTAGTAGCTCTTTTGGAACTAAAAGTTTCAGCAGCCTGTGCAAACATGCATCCCTTCCCCCTCAATGGTGGACTTCAAATACTTTAGCCTTGATCCACAGTTGAACTGGTCCTGGGAAAATTGCAGGTGTTCACTTAATTTCCTTGGGGTAGTTTGTTATGTTTTTTACATTCAGGCTTTCGATGAAGATCAAAGTTGTATCCACATCATGAAACTTATTAGCATCCTTTACAGACAGACAATGGGTTTTGTCAGAACCTGCCCAGCCCAGATTGCAATCAGCTGTGAAATCAGCAGGAGTTACACTGCCCTCACTGTCCAGATCAGCATCATATTGAACTGGGTGGAGCCTTGAACTGTGCTGAGCATTCTGTCACTCTGGAATCCATATACCTGTCCCCAGGAAGCAAGAGCCTGTCCACATCAGAGGGTGGCTGCCCTGCATGAGGAGAAATAATGTAATGGCAAACTGTGAAATGCACAGACTGAAGCAAACCTTGTGATTAATACAAGAAGATAGCAAAAGAAAAGGAGAAAAGATAAAGAACAAGGCCTTGTTAACAAGACTAATGAAAGAGATCACACAGTGTCATCCTGGGGAAGAAGCAAGGGGAATGGCACAGGGAGCCAGTACAGACAAGACAGTGGATCTGAGTGGAAATAAAGAGCTATGCCACTGGTGAGCATCTGAAAAGGTCAGCAGAAAGGCTTGGCCTCAGTGTGCCTTTGAAAGAACTTGATTTTAAGAGCTCAGTCCAAAAAGGTGCTGTACTCTGGAGCCAACCTTTCATGGCATCCTTCCCTGGGTCCTTCCCCTTGCAATAAACTGCAGAGGGCTTTTTACTAACTCAGCTTTGTTTGACCAGCAAAGGAGAGCTGGAGCTCAGCAGTGCCTTTGGCCCTGCAGTGCTTGTGCAGGTACACCTGCTCCAAGGGGAGCAGTTTAGAAACTTAGCAGAAAACAAACGGCCTCGTATAATCACCCGATCAGCACTATGACAAGGAAGGATTCCAGGGCTGAGGGGCTGCTATTGCAAGCAGGTGTCTTACATAAGTCAATGCTCCTTGGATCAGACGGTCATATTGTCTCCAAGGGAAAATCATGATTGCTTAGACAAAATGTGGATTAAGAGAGGAGATGGAAAATAATCACCCTTCTCTCATTATCTGTGATGTTTCTTTCATATTTTTCCCCATTAGCTTACTGAATCATTTCAAATGTGCCCTTGTTTCTTTGCCCCTGGCCCTTCATTTTCTGTCTCCAAATCATCTTTCAGGCATTTAAAAGCTTTCCCTCCTCCTCTCGTATTTTATCGTCAATTAGATTTTTTTTCTCTGAGAAATATGTGTCCAACAGTCCCAGCAGGAATCATCTGGCACAGATTTATTGGTGGGAATGGAGCTCTGCCGATTTCTTCCAGACAAGGAACTGGCTCAAAGATTTTAGAAGTGCTTGCCTTGCTGATGCTGCCACTTTACAGGGCTCTTGCTGTGCAAACTGATATCTTCAGATGCTGGTTCATATAGGAGGTACTGACAACCCAAAGAGGCAAGGCAAGAGGGTGACAAAGCTGTAGGCGTCTGAATGCAGGTTTCTGGTCAAGTAGAATCAGGAGATAGAACTTCCTAGATCTCACCCTCCTGATTTTTTAATCTGCCTCAAAATGCCCTCTGGTGCCTACAAGGGGTTTGCTTTCTGCCTTCAGCTGGAAGCTGGAGTTTAATCCCACTGCACTCATTGCTGTGCCGTGGGTGAAAACTCTTGACCCACATATTAATCATCTGAATCGATGCATGAAGTCATTGTCAGAGATGAGTTATCTACAAGGAGCAATGCAAACTATTAAATAAATTCTGCCTACTTTTCTCTGTGCTCTTTGTCCTCCACTATCTCCTCGTAGTCCTCTAGAAGATGGGAGTTTTCTCAAATGTATTAATTTTTGGAGCTTTCTTTCCTTGAAGATCAGATAGAGAAATATCTTTGGGAATATGCACAATTTGTTATTCATAAGTCACGCTCTGTTGCTTAGTCATATCCCTGCTTCTCTGTTCCCAGATGGAAGCATTATGTAACATCTGTGCTCCACATAAGAGCAGTAGAGGGATAGGCTTCATGTGTACATGTACATCTATGCATGTATACGTATATATGTGTGCGCATTATCAAATATTTATAGACATAAACCAGTCTAAATCACATAATTTCTGCTTTCAGCAGTACGTTTCTCAAATCTGTGGGGAAACTACTGCAGACCAAAAGATCTGGAAATGTGAGCCTGCACAAGGTAGTCCAAACCACTTGGGAATTATTTTTGTTCTGCTGTCAGAGTAAGCAAACAAAATGTATCTGTTGAGTCCAGTATTGAGAATCAGTATGTAGTACAAGAAACAACAAACTCCTGGCTTGAAAGAGCCTTTTGGCCTCCTGTTCAATCCACAGCTCCAGCCAGGGCAACCCAAAGACTTCTCCCACCCATATCAGCAGGCTGGAGTCAAATGAGACTGAAAGTCCATCTAGAACTCACTGCAGTTTTAAGGGAGCCATGGCAGCTACCTGGACAGAACAAACAGAGAGCCAGAGAATATACAGCACCTGGCTACAGCTCACAGGCCAAATTGTAGAATTGCTTTCCTTTTTAAAATAAAAGAATCATTACTGCCCATGTCCTTATATGTCAGCCATATCCAGGCCATGCTGCTTATCCAGGCCACATTGCTTACCCAGATAATTAAGTCAGAGCATGGTTGATTAAGAAGGCAGAATTCCTTCACTTTTCTGTGGCTGAGTGCATACACCCAGGTGATAATACCACAATTTCCCATGCATGAGATGAAAAAAAAACACACATGAAAAAAGAAACTAATAGAAATAAATAAGCTGGAAAATAGGGCTTCTGTCTTGTAAGTCAGATCCAATGGCTTTTACCACACCTGCTCATATACATGCAGTAACACAGTGCCCCCTACACCTCAGACCACATTTACTTCAGAATTAGCTGCGCACAAGCGACACCAAAGCAATACCATCATTTGCCAGAACACCTGGTTTCCCCCCAGAGGTTTCAGATCCAAAAGCTGAAATCTGACAGGTTTTTCATGGTGTGATTGCAGACATGTAAATTGGAAGCAGCCAATTTCATTTTGCTCACAAGCTTTAAGAAATGTAAATCTGGGTCTCTGAAATATTCTAATTACTTCTCCCCGATGGATCTTTGTGGCTTGAATAACACTAAAATTGCATGACATTCCACCCCCAGAAAATACATAATTCATATCTGCAATCCAGCATCTGTATAAGCTCTGTTCAGGGAGAGCATTAATTTCAGAATGAGGGAATCCCTTGTTTCTTTATAGGGGTAAAAATGTAAATTTCCCAAAATGTAAATTTATATCAACTGCAATTTCCATGTTATTCATCCACAAGGAAGCAAAGGCAGTGCTGGTGGTGTGTGCTGCACCAAGCTGGTGGTTCATGCATCGAAATACGTTCTGCTTGATCAATGTCATGTTGGCACCTCAGACTGATTGCGTCACTTTTGCTGTCACCAGAACCAACATGGTAGCACTGAGACAGGTGACTGCAGCAGGGGGCAGCTCATTAGGCATTTGCTGGATGGGTGACTTGGGCACCAGTGGGAGTGGAGAGCAGTGATGGCATTTTACAGTGGTTAGTGAAGAGTACGGAGACATTCTCTGTTGCCACATTTTGATCAGTACAAATGAAAAGCTCTCTCTCAATTCCTTTGGTTTCATAACAATCAGCTCCCCGGTTAGAAACAGAGATAAATCTGGGGCCTGCAACACAGACTGCATTTTCTGGCAGACAAAAATCTGGAGTTTTCCATAAATGCACAAAAGGAACCAGGGAATTAGGCAGAATGCTCTAATAATGGGTGTGAAGTGTGCATGAGATGCAGATGTGATAAAAGTATATTTGTTCATATCACTTCTGTGCAGCACCCTCACTTCAACTTTGTATTTATTGTATTCCTTTGAAATGTAGCTGCTTTGTAAGTATAATTAAGAGCGGGTGCCCTGCACTTTGCAAACATGGGGATGCTGCCATGGCAACAGCAGGGGAACGCAGGGAAGCAGCTCTCTCTGATTAATGTAATTACATAGCAAGCATGTATAATGCCTTTAAATACAGTTTACTTTTGCATGAAGGAGGCATATAATGGATATTATAAGTTCTGTGTGTGTATTCCAGAAATGCTCTTTGCATGTGTTGCAAGTTCACTTTTAGCAGATTGTGCACTTCAGGAGGGAGCCACCACTGCGTGGCAAGTAGGCTGGGAGTGAGAGATCAGAGGTTTTGACTTCTCCCAGGCTCAAACTGAGGTTGTTCTCTACTTGGTTTATTTCTGTTATATTTCAGGGTTGTATTTCAAAGCCAGGTTTTGTAAATACAGTTGATTTTAGTGCTTTAGGGTTAGACGATTCAAGTTCTTATGCATGTGTCCAACTTTACCGAAGTTTGGACTCCTTCTCAGGTTAAAAGAGAATATTCAGGTAAGTAAAATTCCCCATCGTGTCAAGCCTCAGGAAAATTGGTGTGCACAGGCAGCAACTAATTGCCACAAGCATTAATCCCGGCCCCGCATTCCTCAAACATTAACCCTCTATGCCCTCTTCTTTTCAGGGAAGCATTTTCCACATGGAGGGAACAAAGGGCTGAAACCTGAGCTCCCGGGGATGTAACTTAGTAAGGCAGGTGGTGACCAGCCACCACTGTCCCTATGTTTAAATGGCTGGTTCAGTCCCATTTCAGACAGCTCAGCCAGAAGCCTTCAATAAGGGAATGGAAAGAGAGTTTTCTGGGAAGGGAAAGCATAATTTTTTCTTCCATGGCATTCCTTGGAAGAGATAATATATGTGGTGGGGTGGGGATTGTAGGAAGCTATGTGATATATAGCTAGCACCAGAGGAAAAATTTTTAGGAAGGAATCTTTAGAGCCAAGGATCCTTTCATGAGGCCAAGAGGCAGGAAAGCTTGGCACAGCTCTTGCCAGTCATCAGTCTATCTCACAAAGATAGGAGCCCCCTTTTGGAGCCTGAGATCATCAGGGTAAAGCCACAGTCACTGTGAAACTCTGCACATGTATTATAGTGTGGGTTTTTGGAAACTGAACATCAGCTTACATATCATAGATAATATTTTCACAGATAAAAAGAGAGAAACCCTCTAGAAATGGAAATCTTGGGAACCAGAAAACAGTCTTCTGTGGAATGAGAAAATTACATCACTCTGAGGTGCAGTAGCCCAGGAAGGTGTTCCCCCATGGATTGTGTGATGTATTACAAAAGACCTGTGCATTTGCAGTAACAGTTTCCTCTGGTAGCACCAAGACATTGAAAATCACTCTTTTTGGTAACCACGTGTGCTTTTGTTTTAAATATTGTCATTTAAAAACATGCCAACACAAACTATTTTTATTACGTTCTTAGACTACCTTTACTAAAACTAAAGAGCCAGATCCTTTTTAGGCTTGTGGCATATAGAAATCAGTGTATTTGTGGTGACTTCTACCAGCTGAAGACTTGAGGCCCAAAGCACTTAGGGACATGCTGTCAGCTAATCACTTTTATCATCCCACTGACATTTTCTTGTCTTAGAGGTCGTAGCACAGAAATTCATATGTCCTGTTCTCCTTTTAAATTGTGATGAAATTATCTTACATTAATTTTTTTACTTTGTCTCACACTGGACAAAGAAAGAATAAAAGTAAATCTAAAAAAAATCTACTTACATTAAAGTTATTTCAATGAGATAAGAAATAAAAAAATTAAATATTAAAAATGGTTCTGAAGCTTTGATTTTTAATTTGAAAATAAATGTAAACATTTTAACTAAAACTTGTTTTCGTAACTGGCTTGCCTCTCATTAGTGCTGCCATTTACCTGTACTTTTTCCATTTGTTCATTATAAGCACTCTTAAATGGACAGTTCAGTACAGCCTCCCATTCAGACCCCTTCTGCAGGTACAAATCTGTCAGCAAAACCCAAGAAATAGCCAGGAATTTACTTCTGCAAAAGCTCATCAGTGTTCTTGATTGCTGAGTACTAGAGCATCTAATGTCTGGAAAGAGAAGGACTTTCCTAAAAACTGGAGGGAAGACTGACTTGTGAGTTTGCATCCCTCACAATGACTCAGAGCTAGACTCCTGACTAAGAAAATTTCATTGTTCATTCCACAGAATATTGCTAAATTACAAATTAGCAAGAGAACTATTCTGTACTCTCAGGCTGACATACGAATATGCATTATTTATTGCATTCCCATTATTTCCTTTTCCTTTATAAACCAGGAAATGAAAGATTAAAGAATTCAGTGTGAGGGGAGCTGAAACTATTGCTGCAATCAGTTTTAGACATATGTTCATTTTTATGTATTTGACCCCCATTTCCTCCTTTTCATTCTCCCTCTTCCATTCTGTATTATTACCTGTTCCACCTATGTTTACAGCCCAAAACAGCAAAAACACACCTTTTGGAGCACAGAATATTTTTTGCTATCTTGTTTTTCACTGGAGATTTTAGAGCAATGGAAGACTAAAATCTTACTGCATTCTCCAGTTATTACAGTAATATAATTATGAAGAATACCTGAATCCCTTTTATCAAGAATTGCCATCACCTTCGTTCACTGGTAAATCAGATTTTAACAGAGGCAACATTATGTATTTTTCTCTCTTTTTTCTTTTCTTTTCTTTTCTTTTCTTTTCTTTTCTTTTCTTTTCTTTTCTTTT
>NW_024580667.1:11432565-11461759 GCF_017639235.1 Corvus kubaryi
TTCTTTTCTTTTCTTTTCTTTTCTTTTCTTTTCTTTTCTTTTCTTTTTTTTTCTTTTCTTTTCTTCCATTTCCAAGGTTTACATGTCAGTTTTCTCATTTTTAGCTTTTGCATGCACATGAACAACAATCCATTGAATGTCTCCTCCTTTTGCTCCTCCTGGTAAAGGAGTTTTCCAGTTATTAATCCAGCGCATTACAGGAACTATCTTAATTTTTATTTTGGATCTCATAGTAACTGAATAGTGCAACCAGTATAAGGCAAGTATAAGACATTAGATTTTGAAACAAGTTTTTAAAGTGCTACTTTCTCACCTTTAAAAGCCCCAAAGGAATCAGTATGCAACAAATACCTACCGTTTACCTGGCAATACAGAGCAGGTAATGGGGATCAGGGCCACATGACAGCATGTATTTTGCTTTGAAGGCTACACACACAGTTACAATTCTTTGTGGCTCACTGTGGAAAGTATTTGAGCTGCCAATTCCAAGTCAATGAAAATCAAAAAAAACTTATGGTTTTTCCTCTTTGGATATCATCTTTAATCAGGTTTGTTTGCATACTGAACTAAAAGTTGAGCTTAAACGTACACAGTAAAATTATAAACTCTCTCTCCAAGGGCTGTTTTTATGATTCAATCTGTAGCAGCTCTGAAAATGAAGAGTTCAACTTATGATAAACCTCTCAGAGCTTAAATTTAAAGACCCCACACAATGAAACATGACCAAAATAGACACCATGCTTTGATGATGGGCTCCCACACATTGGAGCTAGTTGAAAAAGCAGCTTTTGACTTGCAAACAGATTTTTCTCTACCAGCCAAAAAAACCAGGAGTAGTTCATGTTTAAATTTCTGGGCTTCAGTGCCACAATGGCCTCTCCACACATCATCCCTCCTGGGCAGTCTCACTTCCCGGGGGACACCAGTGTGTGAGGGGCAGGCTGGGCTGGAACAAACATCTTTCAGCTGGGGATGTGTCCAGGATAAAATCAGCACACACACTGAAGACCAGAAGTATTAGAAGAGACTGTGAGAATTTTCACCATAGGATGAGATCTTGCCCATGAAAATGAAACTCTTGGTCATATGATGGTCTTGGCTGAAAAGTAGCATCCTACAGATTGTTCATGTTTTCTGAGCATCAGCAATATTCTGAGGCTGATGCATTGAAACAAATAGCAACCTCACCACTGATTTCAGTGGGGAAAGCTGAACTTCAGACTTTCACCCTCTTTTCTTACTACTTTCTTGAATATTTCCCCCCCCAAAATCTAAAATTTCAAGGATGTGTTGAACACAGAAAATATTTGTATAATTCAAATCTACTAGATCAGTGGATGTAATTACACAAATAGGATAAGAAACTTCAATTTATTTATCATATCAATAAAGATATATTAATTTTGCCTTCATTGCTTTCAGTGCAAAGGAACACATGCTCTCATTCTGAGATTTCTTTGCTGGTCCTGGATCCTCTATTTTCCTAGTGTTCAAGTGCTAGAAATTACTTTGCCTGCGCTTTATTGACACAGACTTACCAGAAAAAAGCACAATATTTCAGGGTATAAAAAAAGCTTTCCAACATGCTCCACTGGGCAGAATAAACACCAGCCCTCCTTGAAACCCATCTGTATCTTGTGTTCAACAGCTTCAGCATAATCTTAACCAGAAAACAGCAATCATGAGGAGGCCAACTTTCCTCCATGAAGCAAATGAAATGCTGATTAAAGAGGTTAATGTTGGTGCGTATGCTGCTGCTAGAACTGTCTGATTTATTAATCTGAAACAAATGACCTCATGAACATGTCACTGAAAAGATGTCTTCATGTGAACACTTAGATTTGCATGAATTCATTTTCTGTGTGGAATTGATTAGCCAAAGTGAATTAGTTTGAGGGTTCTTGTTTGCATCTGTTCACTTCAAATATTTATTTATTTTCTAATTAAGAGAAGGAAATCCTTTAATCAGTAGTTTTATAAACAACAAGAAATCTTTTCTTTTTCGTACACTTCACATCCATAATTTTGGATTTCATGTCAGTGGCACAGATGAGGCTGGGGAGGGATGGGTCCCAGGAGACTATTTTTCTTGTGAACTTTCTCAGCTTGCCCTTGGCCCAGCCCTTGATGCCTGACAGTGCTCTGTAGTAAAGGATGGGAACTCAGGGTAATGGTAAATTGAAGAATGTCATGTCGTGGGGAGCCACCTGAGCTAACACCATGGGAGTATTTAGGGTTCAGGCTAACACCCCTACACAGGCAGAAGGGCATATTCTGTGGACACAGCCTGGAAGCATTGGTAGATATAAACATGTTTAGGATATATCTAGGTGTTTGCTGAGAAGAAAGCCTGACATGAAATATCTTTTTCTTTAGCATCATCAAAGCAGGGTAAAGGAACAATTACATTGGTAAGCTAGTTTGTGCTAGGATAGAGTTAATTTTCTTCACAGTAGCTGGTAAGGGACTGTGTTTTGGATGTGTGATGGAAAGAGTGTTATAGCACCCAAATATTTTAGCTATTGCTAAGCAGTGCTCACACAGCCTCCAGGCCCTTTCTGCTTCTCACCCCACCCCACAGTGAGCAGGCTGGGGGTGCACAAGGTGTTTGGAGGGGACACAGTCAGGGCAGCTGACCTCAACTGACCACAGGGGTATCGCACACCATAAGATGTCGTGTTCAGCAAACGAGCTGGGAGGAGAAGGAAGGGGGACATTTGGAGTTATGGCACTTGCCTTCACAAGTAGCTGTTACACAGGATGGAGGCCAGCTTTCTTGGGCATGGCTCAGCCTGTCTGCTGATGGCCAGTGCTGAATGACTTTCCTGTTTCTGTTTGCTTGTGTGAGCAGCTTTTTTCTTACCTGTTAGACTCTATCTCAACCAACGAGTTTTCTCAATTTTACCCTTCTGATTCTCTCCCCCATCTCACTGGAGAGAGTGAGTGAATGGCTGTGTAAGTTAACTCCAGTGGCTTAGTTGCCAGCTGGGGTTAAACCACAAGAGTTGTAAAAACCTATTTGTACTGTAACTTCCAAGGAGCAGAGTATTTTGGAAGTATTGTCCAGTAAATATAAGGCCTGGCTGCCCAAAGAAAAGACAGGGTTGCATGATGGGCACTGAGAGATGGTGGTGGTCAGAGTACTGTCCCTCTGAGCTCCACCCTTTGTGCTCAGCTTCACTTCTGTAAAATACTAAAAGCTACATTGCACCAGGTCACTTATGGTAAAGTTCTGCATCTCATTGGAGATGTGTGCAATTGTGGAGGTTTTGTGGGGTTTTTTTACTTTTTCTCTAAATGCTCCCATTTTGCTTGGAATGCCAAAGATAATTGTTGGAGTGGATTTGTCTAACTTCCTGTCAAATCAGTGTTTAGTCACAGAAACATCTTTTGTTGGCAAGTCACAGAAAGTTACACAGCATAGTTCACTGTGGAGATTTAACTAATCTGATTTACCATGAAGTGCTTGCCAAATTTGCAAGCCATGGGACTTCTTGTCAGACAGTGGGTTCCAAGACCTTGTTTTACTTTTGGGGGGCTTAGACTCTTAACAGGATAAGGAGTTTGTCTTCTCCTGCATTCTGCCAATTGCCTACCATGGAAAAGAATTGAAGGGGTTTAATCTCTATTTATTCAGACACATCCAAAACTAAAATTCATTTAGGAAATGGACTTCAGGGATGATATGGATGGCAGTTTCCAGAACTTAACTCTGATATCAGTAAACACATGCTAATGAAGTCAGCCTATTTCCTTTGTTCAAATAAATTCAACAGAAAATCAATAAAAGAGTCTTCCTATTTCTTCACTAGAGAAAGAAGAAGTTAAATTAGGGCATACTGGCAGCAGTGTGAAGAAAGGGGATTCCCTGTCTTGATTTGACACTTATTTATTAGTTTTGTTGAGTGGTAGATGTGAGACAAATAGAAGAATGTAGCTGCATACAAAAAAAAAAAAAAAAGATATTAGAGTAACATATTTATGCATGTGCACTAAGCTTTGACCCTTTGTTCTGACAGTTAGAATTTAGCAAAACCCCCAGTGTGTATTTAAGTGGAGATACAAAATAGGTGGTTTTGTAGCAAAATCTTTGAAGTTGGCATCTTTTATAATAGGTAGAAACTGGAGATGTCTGCATGTGGATTTTCCCAATTATAACTGATACTGCACTTCCCCTAACTTAATGAGAAATTATTCATTACTTTTGTACAGAGCCCTTAATTAGGTTCTTCTGTGTGGATGTGTAAGAAAGCTGGAGCCTGAAATGTGAGAACCTTTTAATGCATAACTAAGCTGCCTTTATTCAGAAGAGAGAGTGTTGCAGCTTACTGCACTGCTTAAACTGAAAATGTGTTAATGTGATGAATTATTTCTTTCACAGTGGCAGTTAAAGGATTACATGACTATCTGAGTCTCACTCGTGGGGCAGGAATGGAACGGGGACTTAAGGTGGTTCATGTTTTCAAGAGATGTTACGATAAAATCAGAGGACAGGGCCCAGATAGTGTGGAAAGAGGGAGGAATAGGACGCCAGCAACTTGACATGTTTCAGTCTCCCTAAGGGCTCCTCAGCAGCTGATCCAGAGAAGCACCACACCATCCCCAGCCCTTGGCCTGGAATTCTGTGTGCCAAGATCAAACCTTTCCCACAAAACACCCTAATGGTGCTACCTGCCTGCTGATGAGAGGTGATGAGAGGACTGGAGAAACCCCTGGGATGGTACACAAAAGCAGCTACTCAAAACCTGTAATTCCTTTCTACAGACATGCAGTCCCTAGTCACCCAGTCTGTAATCGTTTGAACTGTTTTCTTTAAAAGTTGCAGCTAATAATTAGTGAATATGAAAAATCCATCTGGTCACAGCCTTAGATTTCTTTAAAGCATAAAAATGGGCTTAACAGTGATTACACACTATACTTTTAATTTCGGTATCCAAGTGTGTCTCACGCTCCTTAAATTGATTTTTTCATACAATAAGGTTGCTATTTCCTGTTTCTGACTTTGTGGCTACTTTGGTCGTTTGAAGTTCTGTCAAACTTCATTCTCCTGTTTTTGCCCACTCTGGTTTCAGCATAGAGGAATTTTTCATCAGCTTTGGATGAATCTCAGTTCTAGGTACCCTTATGGGGCTCTGTGTCAGGGGAAATTTTCCAGGGATGTATGGAAGAGTTGGGCCTTCAAATTTTGGGCTGATCTGTTTAGACTGTATTTGCTTGGTATTAGGATCATATGGTGTGATTAACTTTAAGGGACACTATCCCAAGTGTCTTTTGGGAGAACTGTTATACTAACAGGCAACTCTCTTTTAACCATCTGTATTTCTCTCTAGACAAAAATTTTTAATGAAGTCACTTATTTTTGTGCCTCAGTAACAGCCAAAGAAATTTTATCTTTCTAGTCTTCTGGTTGCTTTCTAACTTACATGGGAGGAGAAGAAGAACACCTCTATCTCCTTTCTCCTAATGTCAAGACGGCTTTTGAGTGGAAGGAAATAGAAGAATAAAAAAAAAAACAAACAACAAAAGCAAACGTGGACTCAGTAGTGGAGAAACATCTAATTGTTCAACTGACAGAAGGAAAGATCAGTGGAACAGGAAAATGTGGGTTGCTGTATTGATATGGCTGTATAATGTGCACTCCTA
This sequence comes from Corvus kubaryi, assembly GCF_017639235.1. Taxonomy (NCBI): domain Eukaryota; kingdom Metazoa; phylum Chordata; class Aves; order Passeriformes; family Corvidae; genus Corvus; species Corvus kubaryi. The sequence goes on from NW_024580667.1 coordinate 11,438,209, forward strand.
GAAATTAAAAAATCTTCTCATGTGCAAAGGTTGATAAAATGAAAATAAATTATCCTGGCACCAAAACATTTCTTTCAATCTTTTTATTTCCTTGTTCTTGCCTTTGATGTTGTCTGTATTTTAATAGTAATTTGCCTAGGGTTTTGGTTTATTTCCTGGGTTCAATCCAAATCCTGTTGGTCACACTTAAAGAATATCATCATTCTGCAGCCAGTTGTATCTGATCCAGAGCCTAAAACGGTTATTCATGGTTTTGTCACCTCAAGATTAGACTATTCAAACTCCTCGCTGGTTGGTTTCCTGATAATGCCTTCTATGAACTCATACTGTTACAAAATGTGTTTGCTGAAGTGATCCACTGACTGCAAAGTCAGTGCAGTAACTATTAATTGCTTCATTTATAAAATTTAAATTATTCCATGAATCTGCAAAATGCATGAATAGCCTCAGCATACTGTGTCCCTAAAAATTTGATTTTGTCACTACAGGTACAGATGGGGTTTTGCCTGCTTCAGCAATACCTTCATCTAAGAATTGCCTCTGTCATCTTCAGTGGGACGCTATGGGCTAAGGTCAGTAGCAGGAAATATGGCAGAGCTGGCCTATAACCAGGTGAATCTGTCAGATGTCACAGAGTTAGCTTTCATGAATTATATAAAGCATTAATTTTAATAGTGTTTTATACTCACTCCAGCTGTGGTAAGCCCACAGGTGGCCTTTAACTACTTGCTACAGTACAACAGAATGAATTCTTCCTTTCAACATTCAGTGTCAGTTTCATTAGCACCTTTACTAGCACAAAATGGAACAAACCAGCACGAATTTTAACACAGATGCTTTTCTAAGTTAATAACAACAAGCATAAGAATCCATAGAGAAAAAAACTGTTGAATTCACAGAGCTTCTAGCTCTTCATCTGTGTGTGTGTGCTTATGAGAAACAGGGAGGCAGGGGAAGAAAAAAGTGCAAGGGAGGCAAGTGCTGAAACATAAACTCAAAATTGCAGACTGGAAACTCATATGTCATCATGACCTAAGCCAGTTAGAAATACAAGTCTACATTCTGACCTGATCAAATACCTAGTGAATGGGATGTTGTAGATATGATTACACATCAAAAAAAAAGAAATCCACTTTTATTTAACACCTTGTGTTATGTTTACAGGACATTTTGACACTGCCTCACTTCTAACTGCTGATCCTCCATCACATCCTTTCTCCCTCTGTCCCCAGTGCCATGAAGCAGCTGGTAGGGTTTACTGACATACTGCACTTGCAGCTCCACCTTTCATGGGCAGAAATCTGCCCTCTCCACTCCCTGTATGAGGAGCTGCAAGTTGCCCCTTGGCTTGTTACCCAAGTGTGAACAGCTGCATGAGTAACCCATTTTTTTCAAGGCATAACAAACAAAAGGAGCATAAAACTTTCAGACAGAGTCTTTTGAACAGTGCCTGGAGCTGTGCTTTCCCAGTCTACCATATAATCACAGAAAGCCTCTCAATACAGAAAGAATAGTAGGAAAGCATCCCTTGCAGCAAAAGCTAGCAGTGCCACCCTATATGCTAATTAAGTGTCTTTAAACTGTGTACCCAGCTGTGTTGCACTGAATTGTGCAAATGGGGATAAAATCAAACCCATTTTCAACTTTCACATCCTCAGAATTTACTTGTATAGTATTGCCAGGGTATAAATGCTTTCATGTGATGTGCTTTATGCACATGTATGAAAAATTAAAGAAGGCTGAATAATTTCAGAGTCCACTACTCTTTCCATAGTGAATGCTTCAGAGCAGAAGTCTGAATGAGTAACAGATTTATAATGTGCCCTGGAGGTCAAAATACTCCAGCTTTGACAGAACAATGAAGGGATCAAATTCCGATGAAGAGTGGCCTCCCCTGAGCTCTTCTGGCCTCTGGTCACCCTGGCCACACAATGCAAGGGATTATTCACAAAAATACCTCAGTCATTCTCAACAGTTTCTTGTGGTTTACAGAGAAAAAAGCCCAGACCCCAACCATGTGGGAGTACACTTGCTAAATCAACACTTCCATTTTCACTCAGAACAAGGTGGATAGCAAAACAATCTCTATTCTCCCCATTATTGTGGCCACTTCAAAAAAATAAGAAGGAAATAAGTAAGAGACAAAACAGGCAGCTTCACTTTCTGTAAAGGGTGCATTTAAATGTTGGAGATGACTCTAAGGAGAAATGCTGAATTAGGATGTCATAAATGACTGTGCTGAGAAAGTACTGCTGAAGATGAGATATGGGTCTGGTTGTAAAAGCAACTTCCAGCACTGTCAGTACCAAGCAGGACTTGTGACAAGTAGAAGGTCTGGAGACCCAAAACTGGATCTGGACTGGGCAACTTCTTGGACAAAAATGTTCATTATCCCATTTCCTCTTGACATTTTACTTCTGTCACCACTGAAGTGTACCTCAGTACATGTGACCTGTCATATACTGTCCTCCTGGCAAGACCTAACGTTACAATAAATAAAACAGGAAAAAATAATTTTACCAGAAATTATAGGAAATTTTCATTTGAGATCTAACCTTAACTAGGGAAAGAGGTAAAAGGAAGATTATCTCTTCTGTGAATCAGTAAAATAGGGTACCAGTACCAGCAACTTCATAATAGTTTGGATCAAACTTCTTTTTTCTCCTACTTTAAGAAAGGCCTCAAATTACTCTGGGAAAGAGTAATGGCTGAGTGACCTTATCCATTCCAGTTGGAATAATAAAATCTCATTTCTTATTCAGCAATGTCAAAAGGCTGCTTGAAAAAAAATTGTTTCATACTTACCAGTTCACATAATCTGCAAGGGTTGTGTTCAAAGTTATCCAAGCTAACAGAAGCCAGCTAAAGTTGTTCAAATTGTTTTGCTAGTAATCCAGTGCTGAAGGTGGAGAGATTAATTTAGTCATAAAAAAAGGCAACTGATACAGTCCAAACCCTGTGCTGAACATAAACACAAGAAGTGTGACCTCAATAGGCAAAAATTAGTGTGTGGTAAGCAAGGTCTTGTCAGTAAGCAAAGTCAGGAGACAAAAATCTTCTCCGAGTACTGATCCTAGGAATTGTCAAAAAAAAAAAAAAAAAAGGGCTAACTGAACCTTAATGTTTAGTGACATATGATCCTATAGAAATATGTACACCATTTAAACAGCAGCATCATGACTATTCATGAGTATTTGATATTTCATCCTTGGTCAACAACATCATATTTGTGTAAATTAACCGAGAGTTTACATTCTGAAGCTATTGGCAGTTAAGCTGCTTAATTTTGTCTTGTTCAGAAACCAGAGCAATATGTCTTATTTCTTGTGTAAGAAAATCAGCAGAGAGGACTCTGTCATCAATACATTCTGAATTCCCAAGAAAAATAGCCATCCTCAAGCTAATGTCATTTGCAAAAGCAGCTTTCCCCCTTGGCCATCAACCAGAAAGGATAGTGCTGAAAAAGTGGTAATGAGGTGCAGTGTGGCTGCAGAAACAAGAGGGAACCATGCTGTGAGCCCTCCTTCAACTCAAATAAAACTTTCTGTCCCATTGAAGAGTTTTCTGCCAATACCAGCCTCCCTGGGATATTGGCAGTCACAGGAGGCAGCCAGCTCTTGGTGAGTGCACGGCATGAAAGGACTGATGGAAGAAAATGTGGAGTATTGTGCACAGCTTACTAAATCTTGCCAGTCCCCTCAAATAAAAGTTAGCTCAAGGCAAAGGTCTGGCTGACAGCTGAACATGAGTCAAAAGTCTCACTAAGCTCTTGGTCTTTGTCATGGAGAGTGTTACAAATTCACTGAGAGAAACTTGCTGTTCTTTAGCAAAATCTTTGGGATTCTTGTACATAGTCCAACTTTCCTCATGCTTGCTTAAAGTCTGGTGTCTGGCTGTAGATTGAGATTCACAAAATGTATCTGAAACCTAAGATATTAACTCTCCTATGTGTTTACTGTGTATATACAGATTTGGAAGCACGAGTATTTCTAGATTTTAATTTGACCTGTACTTTGATTTAATGTAGGCACAAATCTAATGAGATGAAATGGAGTTTGCAAATTGCTTTTACAGCAAAACGTTTATTTTAGGGCTGTTTAGGGTATCTTGAAAGCATTTCTTTGGCTGACATATAGCCCACATGCAATGACACTAAGAATAAACAAAGCAGAGAGAAGAGTCAGCTACTCTTTACAACTCCTGAGGGGAAAAAAATTAAAAGTTAGGAGTCTATAAAAGAAACAGCACAAAGATCAAGGAGGGGATTTAAAATCATTTAGGTATTGACTAAAAGAACCGCAATGTTGAATTTAGGGAGAGGGAATGTTTTTAAGATGAGCATAGGCCCTTTCTGCACCACCATCTTGAGCTGCCAAGAGAGCCAGGACACAAACATTAGAAATTAAGTCAGTGAAATCATGCTGAAAATAAGTGAATATAATGAGTAAGTGAGAGCTAAGTTCACTTAATGAATAAGTGAAAATGGGTAAGTGTAAATGAGACATACAATCGAGTTACTGAGGTAGGTTACTGCGTTAGTGATCTTAAGTTAAAGCTGTTATTTAACAGTGCCCTTAATTCCCTCTGACAATATGCATTGGGTAAGTCAGAAAGTAAATATGTTATAAAATCTTTCAGCTGTGCAGAAAACAATATGCTGCTGTTGAACCATACCCCATTGTAACATACAGAAGAGCTCTGATGCTTGTGTGTGGTATCTTTAAAGGAGATTTAAACACAGATTTTATTTCTCCAACCATCCCTACTATTATCCTTTATGTCAATAATGAAATAAAATGCTTCATGCAGGGTTATTTTTTCATTTTAAAAGTGATTTGGGGACTGCAGACATTTCAAAAGAGGTAGAGAAAACAGTGGGATCTTCTCTTAATCCAAAGTATTAAAATTTGGCAAAGATGAGTCTGCTTTTCTTGGTAGCAAATGCAGCATTAGTTTTGAGGAAACTGGAAGCCATTTAAGAGAACACTATGGAAACCTCATTAAAGTTCATAATAATGTAAAAGGGAAGTCAAACTGACTTTAAAAAACTTCCTGGAAAGACTATTTTTTAATACCTAGGCACTTTAGATATGATCAGGCACATGTGTGAGACAGCACTTAAAGGAGACAGAAGTCCTAAAAAAAGGCCAAAACATGGAATCATTTAGGTTGGAAAAGATGCCTCAGATAACCGAGTTTAACCATTAACACAGCCCTTTCAAGTCCACCACAAAACCATGTTCATGAGTGTCACATCTACATGTCTTTTAAATATCTTCAGGGGTGGTGACTCAACCACTTCCCCAACCACTTGTTCCAATGCTTGACAACCTTTTTTGTGAAAATTTTTTTCCTAATATCCAATCTAAACCTTCTCTGGTGCAACTTCAGACCATTTCTTCTCATTCTGTCTCTTGTTATTTGGGAGAAGAGACTGACCCCCACCTGGCTACAGCTGCCTTCCAGGGAGTTGTAGAGAGTGATAAGGTCTTCCCTGAGCCCTCTTTTATCCAGTCTAAACACCCACAGGTCCCTCAGCTGCTCCTCATCAGACTTGTGCTCCAGACCCTTTCCAGCTCCATTGTCTTTCTCTGGACTTGCTCCAGCCCCTCAATGTCTTTCTTGTTGTGAGAGGCCTTAAACTGGACACTGGATTTGAGATGTGGCCTCACCAGGGCTGAGTACAGGGGGACAGTCACTGCCCTGGTCCTGCTGGCCACATTATCGCTAATCCAGGCCAGGATGCCATTGGCTTTCTTGGCCATCTGGGCACAGCTGGCTCATGTTCAGCCACTGTCAGCCAGAACTACTAGGTCCTTTCCAGCAGGGCAGATTTTCAGTCACTGTCCCCAGCCTTGACAGCTCAAGGGGTTGTTGTGACCCAGGTGCAGGACCCAGCACTTGGCCTTTTTGAACCCCACACATTTGGCCTTAGTCCATTGATCCAGCCTGTCCAGAACCCTCTGTAGACCCTTCCTACCCTTCAGCAGGTTGACACTCTCATCCAGTGTGGGGTTCTCTGCAAACTGCCTGAGGGTGCCCTTGATCACCTCACCCAGATTGTTGATAAAGATATTAAACAGGACTAGCCCCAACATTGAGTCCTGGGAAACATCACTGGTGATGGCTGCCAGCTCGATTTTAGTCCATTCCCTAACAATCTCTGGGCCCAGCCATCCAGCCAGTTTTTTATGCAGCCAAGAGCACACCTGTCCAAGCTGTGAACAGACAGTTTTTAAGGAGAATGCTGTCAGAAATGGTGCCCAAGGCTCTACTGAAGTCTAGGTGAAAAACACCTTCAGTACCAGAATACATGGAGGTCATGTCCATGGTAATACGCAAAGTGACTACTGTGGGGATCATCTCTTTTGATCACCAACATGTGTTGTGTACAAAGGTCTCTGTTATATGAGGGGTGCTATTTATTAAGAAGTTGAGAAAACGGGGTTTGCAACAGCAGTACATGGGGACAGAAACAAACTCGGGGTTGCAGATGGCAACTTGTGTCAAACATCAACTGCAACAGCAACAATCAAGTACAGAAGTCTTGCTACATGTGTGCCTTGTCTCCCTAGAAGAAAAATAAAACTTTTGGTGAAGTTTAGTTTAGAATATAAACTACATGGTGCTAGGTCTGCCTTATTTTGCAGCTCTTACCTGGTCTATAAAGGGGAACATGCAGATATATCAAAGACTTTCTCTGACTAGTCATTAGTTTTTCTAGTTTGAGGCATGACAGCTAACTCTGACTCAGAGCATTGCACTAAATGTCATGGCTTTAATGACTAGGACCTCAGGAAAGGAAATTCTTTTGATAGTTTGCTGCAGGTTTTGCATCCATAAATCCACTGATCTACAGTCAGCTTCAATGTTGAAGTTTTTTGGCTCATGCTACATGCTGGGCAGTACAGAAAAACAGAGTCCCAAGGAAAATCAGTCATCACCAAGAAGAATGTAATGCAAAGAAAGGTGGGTTCTTGGATTATATTGTTGTGGATTTGTTGTTTTTTGCTGGGTGGAACATGGCCATAGCAGAGAGTACAAAAGTATTTTCAAGTAGTCAACACTCAAAGAAGTAAGACCATCTGTGATGAATATATAGACTCTTCTGTGTTGGAAGAATTTGCCTTTGTGCTGTTTAATTTTTAAGTTAAATTTTAATCAGGCTGTAGGGGATATAACTAAGTTTAGATCAATATAGTAGCGGCATTGGCATCAGCCTTGGCATTGGCACGAAACAAACATTTTGTTTTAGTAAAGAAGCATCTTGCTTTGCTTTGTCTTCTGCACTAATCTACTGCTCAGTGCTGCTGCCTTTGGAGCCAATAGGAAAATCACATGCTGGCCTCTGTGGAAACAAGACTGTATCTTCTAGCATCCTAACCACATTAAGGTATTCCTGACACTACATGGGAATGAAATAATTCTGAAAGTTTTCTTTGTTTGTATGAAAATTAAACTGCTTTTTCCCCACCCAGCCTTCTAATTATAGTAATTTAAATGCCCATACTTAAAGGCAAATAAGTATGCCTGAAACTGTCCAAAGAATTACTTCTAATATGCTTCTTGATTTTAACCTCACTGTTGAATTTTGAAAATCTTTTTTCTTTTAATTTATTGATGTCAAAATATTAGGGTTTTTTTCCAAGCTGCACATTACTATTTTTATTATCAAAGAAGAAGGATAAGAATTCAATGAAAATTTAAAAAAAATAATTTAAAAAAAGCCACAACCACTTTAAAGAGTCAATTTTGCATCATTTCATTTCTCAGTTCCAAGAATGAGGACAGCCTCATGGCTGCAGTCCTGGGCCAAGACTTAAAATCTTCCTTTAGAAGATTTAACTGCTACACAGTTCATATGCAGGTTTGATCATTCCATATTGTGTTTCCATTTTTCCTGCATTAGGAATTGAAAAAATGAGTCCTTTTTTGAATCCTACCAAACTCTTTCAAATTGTTGCTTGCCAATTATCCATTCATAACATAACACAGCAAGGGCCCTATTTTTGTTGAAATTTAGTAAACCACATTAATGTTTGAATCTGAAACAAAACTAATTATGGTGTTTTTATTGTTCTGTGTCTTACATAATTCTCTCTTTCCTAGAAAGCATTAAAGAACTCATGCAGCACTTCCAGAGAATCTTCTAGCATGATAGCTGCTGACATTTGCTTAAACAGAGTAATTTAGTTACAATAATTTGCTCCTTATACAACAGCTATGAACCATACTTTCCAGAGTACATAAAGGAATATCCATTTTTTATCTGATTTTTACAACTGGAGAAAAAGGCAGATGCACCAGGGCTTAATGAAAAATCACTGAAGGACAATCCAAGGCTTTTTGTGGTAGATTCATTGCCATCATCAAAGATTTTCATGTACCATTTTGGTTTACTGATTCATCGTATCATTTGCAGTAACACCTGGGCAGCTTTACTCTCACTGTATATTTTTCTTTCTTTAAATGCCCAAAACTACCTGACAGGCTAGGTCCCTGACGAGTTTGCATGCTGTGTGGTCTAAAGTGCACTTTCCAGATCCAGCTCATCAGTTCTATCTAGAAAAGCTGTAAAGGTACATGTAGGTGAAATACCGGTTGTTAAGTTCAAGTAGGTAAAGTTCAAATACATTTTCATGTATTTAGTCCACTCTCACTGAAGCTACAGGACCAACAAAAGACTTTCAACTCTGCTGTCTTGCAGAGTACCAGATACAGAGAACCAACTTATATTTTATGGTCCTCTATGCTTATTATGACAACAGTGTATCTCTATATCACCAGTCTGCACACCTGATATCTATAATCACTATCCCAAAGCAAGCATTTAATTGTACATTCAGCCAACCCACTTTGCCTTCCCTTGCTTTTTATTCTTCTCTTTTTCCTTCTCCCTGGGAAGCAGATGTGGGTCTGAACTCCCAGATGTGTGATCCAGTATTCCTCACACATAGGAATATGTCATCCAACCAGTGCTACTGATTGGAAATCACAAGCATCATTTTGATTCAGTTTTAACAAAAGGAGGGACCAGCGTTGCTATGAAGTAGTTACAAAATCCATTAAAACCAATGGGAGTTTTTCCACTAATAGCAAGCTCTGGATCAAAATCCATGTGCTTTAGTTACTGTGGAACACAAAATCTGGAAGTCAAGATATTCTGTGTCAGATGCCGTTAATTGTGCTATTCTCTATTGATGGTATGATAATCAAAAGAAGGTTTGGAAGTGCTTTTTAATGCCTATAAAACATAAAGTGCAATTTGAAAATTAATTATTGTAAATTTACATTGAAATGGTGAGGATTTTTTAGCTAATATTTGAGATTAAGCTCTCCAATCTACTTACAGTATTTATCACTACATTTTAAATTTTTTTCCTTAAGGTTTTAACCAAAAAAGCCTAGATAATTCCCTGTTTGGCTCAATAGAGTTTCAGGGTGTTGCCAAGTGCTCCAGAAGTCATTCTATGACTCATCATCATGTCAATATATGGCTTATTAATTAATGACCATAGAGCTGACAAAGATCTAATCATATTGAAAATGTGTGTATCTTTTTTTTCCTTTCAAACATGAGGATATTATCAAATTGATTTTCTTTACAGGATTTATTATTTTAGTTACTATTAAATAAACTCAACCATTTTGGACAAAACATTTCTAGATGTAGAGCCTCTTAGCCAAAAATTTGCACTTCGTAGTTTAATATATTTACTAGTGGGCTATGTTTTCTGTTGTGCTTGGTACAAACAGCTCTTTTTGTGACATTGCTCAGCTCAGAAGATTTTAGTTTGATACTTCAGAGCACCAAGCTGATTTGTTTAAATAAAGATAAGGACAACATGAAGTGTGTCTGGCATACCAATCCTTTTAAAAGCTGCTCTGCAGAGAAAATGCCTTTGAATATTTAAGATACAGTTAAAAGAAAAACGATTGCTTGAAAGTTATGCATTAAATCCTACTTTTAAAATGGCTGCACTCTTCACTGAATGCTCTACTTCTTATCTAGGAAATCTGGAAAGGTTTTCAGAGCTAGATACTAGGTTTGCAGAATCATCCCCATCCCATTTGGTTTGCAATATGTACCCATGACTTAATTCAGTGCTGTGACTATTTACACATAACTTTTGTTTAAAAATATTGATGCCTGACAATATTTTCATAGAAGGAAAGAACCATGGTTTTAATTATCCTCCCACAAATTACTTACATGGAGGCTTTTCTTGTCTTCTCTGAAGTACAAATACTTTGAAGACACAGAGTGAATAAGCCATTTCATACCTCTGCAGCCACTGGAGGGTTAGGTTAGAGCACTTCATATGAAAAATCTGAGGACGAGTGAAGACTCTTGCTTTGTCAAGCCAAATGTCGCAAATCTTGACAACTGAGCTGAGTTTCTTAGAAGATTTTTTTAAGTTCTTATTTGTTTCCAGTTTGACCAGGAAAAAGAATATGATTCTAACTTGTTTGCTTACTTTGAAAAAAAGTCACACCATCAACTTTGAAAATTGAGGCTAAAGGCTCTATCAAAGGAAGAAAAATTCTTGTCCACTGCAAAGTACTTGAACAAGATTATTAGTCTCCTATGGTACCAATGAGTGGTTGATGAAACCCAAAAGGCCTCAAATACCCACTATGGAAAGGTGAAAAAGAAGATTTTATAACAAGAAGGAGATACCGACCACGGGGCAAGCACTCTGTGGAGATGAGCAACTTGGGGTGCAACTGAACATCAGCAATGGATTCACAAAATACATGTTCTCGGCAAGGGCTGTGCCAAAGCCGTCATTCAAAACAATTTGGTTTCGATTTTGAAGGATGGATCTGAAACCTTGGTAATGATAACAAACTAATTTCATATGTTCCAATTTCCAAGGAGCAAGCAATTCTGAAAACAACCTTTTGATTTCTCTCACTGTAGTCAGGTTGCCCAGGCTGTGGCAGGCTATATACACACAGATGTTATACATAGTATCCATATGGTTCTATATGTATATATAGACATATATATGTGCATGTGTCTGTCCCTCTGGCCAGGCCTGTTTCAGAAACAAACATTCCTTTGTGCCTTCTGTGTACAGGAAGCCTGTGATGCAGCACAGCAGAGAGTCACCAATCTAGTTACAAAGTTCCTACCATTTGTCTGAAAATTTTGATCTTGCTGACCCTTCTGAGACCTGTGGAGATAAAGGTAGGCAGCTGTTCAGTCTTCATCTCCTTTTTCATTTCAAGTGGCTCGTATTGTTTTATTTCATGTTTATTGTCATTGGTCTTAGTTCTCTGTGTCCCAACAGCATTTGGCTATTCACAAGGGCGAGGATCTTCTTGATCAGCAAGATTATTGCTTATATTTGCCTTATCCCTCCTTTTTCTGCCTTTTGTATGGAGGTTTTCAATAGAAAGCCTCAACAGTTTACTTGCATTACATACATAAACTCTTCGAGAGGACCTCTGGTATCCCAGAAATGTTGCAGAGGCTTTGATCGACTGATAGCAGTGTTCACCACATATCATCCCTCCCAACAATGTCAGCTATTTCCAACATGTTTTGTCTTGCATAACTCTGCCGTGAAATCTTAATAATTCTTTTTATTTAGAGAAGTGAAGAAAGATCTTGGGTGAGTCATGAAAATTTGAAATGGAATATCTTTCTTACTGACAGAATTGATACTTTGCCCTCTAAAATAGTCAATAACTTTCATAAGACTCATATATTATGTTTTTTGAGGAAATGAGGAGTTACAGAGGTGATTCACTAATGCTACCATGTATTCTAGCAGCAACTAAAAGTTATTTGACAGTTTTGAATAACTGGAGGGTATAGTTATCTTTCAGAAATACTCCTAAATTTAATTCTTTTTAAAATTGCTGTTACTTAGTAGCACACATGACAGTTGTCTATAGATAAACATGAGACTTCACACAGACCAGACATATTATGACAGATTATAGACTTCCAATGTCTATCAGATTTTGCAATAATGGTTATCTCTGAGCACATAAAATGTAAAATCCGCAGAATCCTAATTCCCGCACAGAATTTATTCACCCTTTTCTCTCATGGGTCCACAAACAGCATGCACATTCCCTCCCATTCTCATCTTGCTAAATGCACACATGCCTTAAATGTCTTTCTTACAGAATGGCCTTCCCAAAGAAGAGAGATGTTTTCTCTGTGATACCTTCATTCAAAGTGTTTCCTGTGGTAAAGTGTGTACTGTTTGACACAAGATTGTCCCATTTTTGTAGCATTTATTTGTAAAAATGTTAAAGATGGATATCTGTTCATTACAGTGCATTGTTTTTCTGATTTTCTGGTAAGTTTTCCCATTTGTTTATATGAGGGCAAGAGTCTCTTCTATCATACTCCACACAGTGTGCTTTGTGTGTAACTTGCTGTGTGCCTCAAACCTTCCTGTGCACAGCTAGTAAGGAACACCACAGCCTTTATTAAAAACATGAGAACATGTCCAAACAATGCAAATGAACTAGAAGATCATGCATGCACGTGTCCTTTAATAAAGTCCCAAGGTAGAGGAAACTGACCTCTGAAATCTATCTCTACATTACAGCTTTTCCTTCCTATCTAGTGGATACTTAACCTTCTAAATTGGACCTGATAAATCTAAATACTGTTTTCTTAAGGGGGAAGAAGAGCAAACCAACACAATGGCTTTTTTTCTCCATTTTATGCACAAAGATAGTGAATTCCAAACCTGTATGACTCGCAGAAATCCTTGATGCTTTTCATACTAGCAGCCCAAGGACAAGGAGACCACTACTGGTGTTTTTTCCCTATTTGAGTATGCTCACAGCTGTTTTCAGCTACAGGATATTTCTACTATCAAAGAGGGGAGTAAATCAAATTGAGAATTCACATTTATAACACACTTTTCCCTATGGGGTTCTGTGCATATTTCCTTTGAAGTATTTTCCATTCTTCTGATAGATTTTTTAGTACGTTTTGGTATGATGAGGGACCCGACAAGATACTGAGCATTTCAGGATTTAAAACCTGACCCAAGGCCCACAGAATTCTGCAGGGGTCTTTCTGTTGCCTTCTGTGGGGTCTAAATCTGTTCCTTAACAAACTTTCCTGATGAAACCTGGAATTTGCGTACTCCCTGCTTGTGGGTATATTTGGTTCTTTTTCCTTTCATTTCTCTCTTATGTTTTGTCAGCTAGACTTCCCATCAGCTACCTCCACATCTTTTCTTGTTTGATGATGTAAAAGAGCTCCTGGGTTGGAAACCCAAATCTCTCAGGTCCATACCGAAGAACAGCCCACTTCAGTTTCTGAAGCAGAAGCAGAAGTGATGGTGCCTTTGACAAACAATGGATAAAAGCTGCTGCAGGGGTAAGGCCATGCAGAACTAGCAAAGTAAACCGATGAATTCTAAATTACTGAAGTTATGCATGTGATCCAACAGATTTAGTAGTCAAAACACGGATATCTGTCAGAAATTTCATAAATATGGCATAGGAGGACTCATTGATCAGGACTCCATTCTAAGCAGTTTTCCAGGGCAAGCTGAGTCTGGAGGGCAAGAACCTGATCTCACAGGGGCATGGCAGGTTTCCACTCAACAGACTTCTCCTCTTGGATGTGTCCCTTGATCCTCTGTGTTCTGTCTCAGCCCTGTGCCCAGGTCATCTTGACTGGGAAAGTGGCAAGCCCTTGCTGTGGGGCTGCTGAGCCCTAGGAAGGCTCCTAAGCAGCCATCCCTGCAAAGAATTGATTTTTCCAGCTCCATACCTGAGGGGAAAATGAAAAAAAAATTACTTCTTTTAGTTTTTAATTGCAATTAGTCTGGTGCACTTGTGTGTGAATGTATAAAGGCGTGTATTGATGTAGACAGCTTGCTCTCTCTTTCTCTCTTTCTTTCTCTCTTTCTTTCTCTCTTTCTCCTCTCCTCTCTCATCAAAGGTTCTGGATATTTGACTTTCTTTCCATGTTCTGAAAATCAAAACAACTAAAAAAATTATGAAAGCTGTTCCTTGTACCAATAGCACAGATTAAAAACTGTGAAAAAAAATGAAGTAACTGGAAAACAAAAAGTTGAGTTAATAATTTCAGTTTTAAATATGCAAAGTCAGAAGAGAGATCTAAACAAGGTACAGGAAGGACCTTTTTATAGGAAAGAGCTTCAACACTAGATTTTAGGGCAGAAATATGTCCTCTGTCAATCACCTGAAATTTCAGTAACAATTTTTTCTTCTGGTTAGCATAGAGGTAGGAGAAATAAATGAAAGTTCCTTCATTTCTAATGATACATACAATATCTTGCTTCTAGGTTTTCCAGGTCCCAAATCACTGAAGCCTATGGAAAACCAATTTTCATTGTTTTATTGAAGATATTCTAAAACCCATTTCTTCTCTCCTTCTTGGATTTTGTACATTTGAACTCCTGGCAGGTAAGCCAGGCAATAAATGAGGCATGAGAAATATCAGCAAAACATTTTAAAATTGCACAGTATTTCCAGTCTTACTGTGAATTTTGACATATCCTGAATATAAAACATAATGGTAGTAGAAGATTTACTGGCATTCATTTGGTAAGGTCTATTTGCAGCTTTCTGCTTTTGGTAACATGCTGTCCTAAAATTCCTATAAAACTTTCATGTCACCCTCATGTATCACTTTATCACTCATATATTACTTATGATGATAAGTGAGTGAAACACCAACACCCCTGGTAGTGGGAAGACACATTCAGGACAAACATATGAAGCAATTAAGCTTGTTTTTTCTTGAAGTTAGATAGCAGAAACAACAGGAACTAGCAGCAAGTCAAAAATGAAATCCATGCCTGAGCAAACCCCATACTTTATGGGAGGGGAAGCTCTGCTGCATATTGTTCTACCAGGGAGATGTGTGACTTGCAGGAAAACTAGTAAGAGCTTTATGGGTCACCATCTTTGGAGATATTCAAAAGCTGCCTGGACAAAGTCCTGAGAAACCAGTTCCAGGTGGGCCTTCTTGGCTGGACCAAATGATGTCTAGAGGTCCCCTCTCACCTCAGCTGTTCTGTGACTCTGCAAGTATCTAAAAGAAAATCAAAATAGCTGTAGGCACTGTTGTCAGAGCAGGTACCAGAGCAGAGAACTCCTGTCTTTTCCCTGGAAGTACTACCATAACCCACAGTAGTAGCTCTGAAGGGATGGGAATGTCCCACTTCAGCCACAGCACAACAAAGCACGGGATCAAGACAGAGAAAAAGTGAGCCTTGCTTTGACCTCTGCCAGTTATTTTCTGCACAGCTTCAGAAATGCTTTAAAATCCATGGCTGAAAAATACTACTACTGCTGTACTTGTGTCATGGGTTAGCATAGCTGCGGAACTGATTTTCTTGCAAAGAGGTGCTTACAGCTTCCTCTATGACCAAACAGAACCGATCAACTGGCTAGTTCGAATACTGAAAATTTTTTAAGCCACTTTAAAAAGCTGACACGCCTCTGTGGTCCACATCTAAGAATGGACAAACCCCGGGAAAGCTCTCTCTTGTTTCTGGCCTTGGGACAGGTAACTGGGCCGGGCCCTGCTCGGCCTGGGCTGGGCCGGGCCACAGCCATCCTGGAGCCGTGCGGCCCTGTTCCATCCATGGTCCCCCAAAGCCCTGTTATGTGCAGATGGCACGGCCCAGCTCTACACCCCCCCCTCCCCCCTTTTTCAGTGTGGCCAAAGATTCAGCTGGAGCTTCCCTACTGCCCAGCAAAGCTCATGTGACCAACAGCGATAAGCAAATTCCAGCTGCAAGGCCTGGGTGAGATTAACCCTTTTAGTGCTGTAAGTTTCTTCCAGAACAGATGAAGCCTGCAGACATTAAGCAAAGAAAGAAGAGCTGAAACCCTGAGGGAGGAGAAAGAGGAGATGCTTAGAAGCTGAAATTCTGTTGTAAAGCTATGGTGGTGATAGACTATGAGACATCAGAGTACCCGTTGTAATTTCAAGAAAGCATGGGGGCTTGGAGCGTTCAAACTGTGTTTGTGAGCAAAAGTACCTGTGCTGAAATAAGCAGATGCTGAAGCAGCTGTAATTTGATGAGAAGTTTGAACAGGGAGAGATGGAAGTGATGAGGACTCTTGCTCCAAATCAGGAGAAAGACCTCTGTTCCTAGAGATGCTCCCAGAGATAGTCCTAGAGATGAAAATGATGAGGACCCTTTTTCTCCCAGGGAAGGGGGAGGGCCTCTATTCCTAGAGATGAAGATGCTCCCAGAGATGGGTGAAGAGAACCTTTTGTTTTTGAACAGCTCAACCTTAAAATGGTACCTCAGTAGCTTAATACTGGACCCTCAAAAGCAGTTGTGGAAAAAACTGTAAGTCAGGGGAAGGGACTCTCACATGCGAGCAGAGAACCAACCTGGCCAGCTGTCTCGCTGTGATACTGAAGCCATGAGAGAACTTCTTGTGGAGATGTCTCCATAGCATGAGCAAGAGAGACTCCTCTCCCTAAGTGAACTGAACAAGGTTATTATAGAAGTGGTAAACTGACTGAACATCTCAAGGGTTGTCTTTTTACATTGTCAGTGGGAGAAGGGAGGAAGGTGGGGGGAGGAGAAGTGTTCTGAAGGTGTGGTCTGTTTTTTTTCCCCTTCTTTTAGGTCTGTTAATAAACTTCTTTATATTCTTTTAAGTTTTGTGCCTGCTTTGCTTTCTCCTAATTCATATCTCACAGAAGGTAAGTAAGTAAGTAAAGAGTATTTTGAACCAAACCACTACAACTTGTTATTTGTACTTGCACAGCGTCTCTAACAGCTGTCCTAGGCAAATCAGTAGGCTCTGCAATAAAGGAAAGAGCTAGAGAAAGCATGGAAAAATTGTTCTTTATGGCAGAAGAGCCTGCAAGGCATTGAGAAGAGAACTCATGCTGCACAAACCTGTCAAATCTCTTTGGAGGAATCAGTGACTGTAAAAGAGATATAATATTGTCAAGATACATCCTTGTATTTTTAAAGAGCTTTTGTCAAGGTTCCTCAACAAAGGTTCTTAAGAAGCTAATTTGACATTTACTAATAACTGATTAGAGTTTAGTGAAAGAAGAATAGGACTAGTGGTCAGCCATACAGTGGGCAAAGTCACAGGTGCAATGCTATGGTGATATGCAGTAAGATCAATGCTTTGCATATCATCCTGAGAGGTCTGAAAGCACAGGCAGCTGGTGAATAGACAAATGTTTGCTGGTGTTATAAAAATAGGCAGGATAATAAAAACTAAATCTGGCTTTGAAGAATTAAGCAAGACTGCATTGGTAAGCAATAAAATTGTTAGTAAAATTCTCTGTTGATGAGTGTGATGTACCTGAGAAAATTATGAACTCTAAATGATCACTGACAAGTCCAGGGAGAGAAGAAGGAATCATCACAGTCAGCTTGATGAAAAGATCAGTCTGATAGGCAGCAGGAGTCAAAATCAAAATAGAATGTTATGGGGAAAGGAATTGAAGGAAAAATCTGGACATTATGTCCCTGTGTGCTGCTAGTGGCACCCACGTCTTCAAAGATGTGTGTAGTTTGCATCTTCCTAGCTATAACCAGGTATAGTAGAAGTGGTGTTCACATTTCACAAGGGCTGGACTACATTCCTTTCCTGGGCAGGATGTCATTCTGTGGCTTCACTACAATGAAAAGTTTCCCTAAAGCAGAGTTGATGACAGGCAAACAAACAAACAAAAGACCCTACAAAACAGAAGACACTTCCATTTGAAAGAAAGAAGACTTATATGGAGGAAGAGGCTGTAATAACTGTATGCATACCTCTGTGAATGAAATGGTGAAAAGTAAATGCTTATGAAGTATTTTTTACAGAACAAGCACTGAAATCATCAGGCCACAGCTTTAAAACAGATCAAAATATTTTTCTCATGCACACACTCCCCAAAGTGCCAAATTAAACTTCAGAAACTCATTCTGTCTCTCACAGTATCCTCATATGCAAACTCAGGAAGCGTGGACTGGATGACTGGACAGTGAAGTCGATTGAGAACTGGCTGAATGACAGATCCCAGAGGCTCATAAACAGTGGCACAGTAGAGGTCTGTCACCAGTGGTATCCACTGGGGTTCAACACTGGGCCAGTGGTCTTTAACTTATTCATCAACAACATGGAGGAAGGGGCAGAGGCCTCCTCAGCGAGTTCACTGATGGCACAAAGCTGGGAGGAGTGGCCGATACCCCCAAGAGCTGTGCAGCCCTTCAGAAGGGCCTTGACAGGCTGGAGAGATGGGCAGAGGAATGCTCTGAAACTCAGCCAGGGCAAATGCAGGGTCCTGCAGCTGGGCAAGAACAACCCCAGGCACCAGCACAGGCTGGGGGCCCACCTGCTGGAAAGCAGCTCTGAGGAGAGGGACCTGGGGCTCCTGGTGGACAACGAGCTGTCCATGAGCCAGCAGTGCCCTGGGGGCCAGGAACACCAATGAATCCTGGGGTGCATTAGGGACAGCACTGCCAGCAGGTCAGGGAGGGGATCCTGCCCTGCTACTCAGCCTCAGTGAGGTGTGTTTGGAGTGCTGTGTCCAGTTCTGGGCTCCTCAGGACAAGAGAGATGTAGCAGGTCCAGTGCAGGGCAAGAAGGATGATTAGAATGACTGCAGCATCTCTCTTACAATGAAAGGCTGAGGGAGCTGGGCCTCTTCAGTCTTGAGAAGAGACAACTGAGAGGGGACTTCACCAATGTCTGTAAGCATCTGAAGGAAGGATGTCAAGAAGATGGATCCAGGCTCTTCTTGGTGGTGCTGAGCAGTAGGACAAGAGGAAGAAACTGATGCACAGGAAGTTTCACCTGAACATGGGGAAGAACTTCCCTGCACTGGCACAGATTGTCCAAAGAGGGTGTGGAGTCTCCCTCACTGAAGATATTCCAGAACTGTCTGGACACAATCCTGTGCCATGTGCTCTGGGATGACCCTATTCAAGCACAGAGGTTGGACCAGATGATCCACTGTGGCCCTTTCCAACCTGACCTGATCCTACAGGATCATGGAGGGGTCAAAACAAAGAATATCCATCACTGAATACTGAGAGCACTGGCTTGAATACATGCTGTAGTACTAAAATCCAGAAGACACTAATTTCAAGAATCTGAATCACTCTCTATTACCCATTCTCACGTATTTCTCCCTCATAACAGATAATAGTCTCAGTCAGTAGGAAAACCTTATGCCAAAGCTTTAAGAACTTGTATTTTTGTACAAAACCTTGATAGTCCTTAGGTGTGCTTTTCTACATAGACAGCCGTAACCTGCACTCAGGCTGGCTATGAGGCTGTTTCCAAGACCTTGTACCTGTCAGCTTTTTAAACAGAAAAAATGTTTGTTGAATCCTGAACAAACATGAACTCCATGCTCTCAGCTATCCAGAAAAACCTTGCCATTATGTTCAGACAACTGAAAGACACCAAGGCTGTACCACAGAACAAAGGAACTCCACTGTGGTGTTGTTTTAACACAAGAAAACAACCTCCCTTAGGGAGCACTCTTGAGTGAGTCCAAGGGCTTCACAGGCTTACAAAACTGGACTCTGCTCAGGACTTAGCACCTGGGCAGATTTCTTTTTCACCGCTTGGTTTGAGGAAAGCAGCCAGATATTGTGTTAGGAGAAATGTTGCTTAACAACTTTAAAGACAACTAGAGTATTATTCCTATTTCAAAAGTAATCCTACTACATTAAGCATCATGAGAATGGAAAACACCTAGAGCAAGTGCAGTAAATCCAGGAACTAAACAGATTAATTTTTCTTTTTAATGTGTCTAGGCATACAAATTGCCTACACATTAGCCAAATCACCGAGGAATAAGTTACGCACTAGTTGGTATCTCATGGGTGAATTTCATCAGGAATCTAACATTCCCAAAGAAAAATTTTTCACCTTTATCCAACCTACTGAGGGATCTCATGAGTGAAGAAACAACAAGCAGTTAAGATGGTATTTAAATAATTTCACTATTCTGCTTCCTCACCTTCTCCCAGATTCTGACTATTAGTAATTTCTGATGAATTAGGTGATGCAGAAGGCTTGTACACTACCCTTGTCTTCATGACTGTTAATGGATTATGCCCACTACTGTTTTAAATATTTTCATTATACGGCGTGATTGAACATCCTGACCAGGTCAAACTGCCTGTGTGTGACCAGAGACATAGAAAAAGAGCAAAGTGGGTTGTTGATGCATGAATTGTCTGGAAGACAGGGAGCCGAGTTTGTGGTGCTAGAGAAATAGAGCCCTGGATTTTATGAAGTGTTTAAAAGCTTTCCTTTTCTAGCAAAACCTTTTATAGAATACCACAATTAGGGGGAAGAAAAAGCAGCAGCTCTTCTATTAGTATAGGCTGGGATGAGATTCAATTTTTGTTGTCGTCGTACCACATTCACATAAGGTAGTCACAAATGGCACATGCTTGCAGAACCCTAACGGTGTGAAGAGCGATGTAGAGCCATTACTGATTTTTTAGGGCAAAAGTTACAGAAAAAAGGTTCAATGTCATATAAAAAATCACTACTTTTTCCAAGGAAAAAGGATAACAGGAATGGAATGGGGTCAGATTAACTGTCGTGAGCAAGAAAAGGTAAAGGACTTCCCTTGAGCCAGAAGGGACTGAAGGATTAAAATGATGTTCATGGTGATCATTTCTAACACAAGGCTTTTGTCAAATCACGTAAATTACACCTATGGTATCCAGACTCCCCATCACCTACCTGTTATCAATAGTCTTTCCACATAAAATAAGCAATCCATACACTTTTAGCAACATCTACATTTCACTGAGGTATCCTTCACTGAACTCTTCAAGGCAAAACATGAGACCCAGGCACTCCATCATTACAGCAGCAGTAAAACAATGATTTATTTTCCTCTTTTTACCTCACATTTTAACTTTCAAAGCAGGACAAACCCCTTTCCCCGCTAGTCCCACCTAGTAACCCTCCCTTTCCCAGAATCACAGAGCAGTGAAATCAACTTATCACACACACACAAAAACCCCAGTTATAAGTGTGCCATTTAAGTACACACACAAAAAAAAGGTAAATTACTGCTCCTTGCCATGAAACATTAAGTACAGATAACTAACTCATGCATACAATCAAAATGGGGTCTCCGCACACTATGTGAATAGAATCATGAGCAAATTCCTAGTTTCAGAGATGGAAGATGGACTAATGCCACGGACTTTAGAGAAGCCAGGATTTTTTCTGTGTTCTGAAAAGGCACATATGTTTATATGGGCTGAGATTTTTGCAGCTTTCATGTGCAGCAAATGAACCTTTTTTGATGACTTGTCTCTGCATATCCACCTTGAGACAGCAAGAAGAAATCTGATTTTAAGAATCAAAATGCTTTTATTCACCTTTCTATTGTTCTTCTGTCGTTTATTCCCCATCCCTGCAAGTACCAAGTAACAAGTACCTCCCCACAACTATTCCCGAATCTATTTATTACTATTAATTTTTTTAAGAATTTCATAAAATGGAAATGAAATGGAAAAGCCCTGACTTGCATCATTTCCCATGAATCATTTAGGCCTTGCATCACATCCTTCATTTCACGTGTGTCCTTTGAAATGAAAATACTTACAAAAATAGAAAGTGATATTGAATATTAAGGGAGGTGCAATACTCCAAATTTGTCACTTCAACCTGACAAAAAAGGAATTGCACTTTGAGTTAGGAAGATAGGCCAATTTTCTCCTCTGTAATAGGACAGTCTAAAGCTGTGTGAACGGATGACTGAGGCTGGGTCACCTCACTGAACTTTGTTTCTTGGCCAGCGACCATCCCCTCTCAGAAATAGAGACAGGACTGTGCAGAGCAGGAACTCAATGAACAAGCACAACCCCTAGTTCAGAATGGGGAAGGAAGAAATTGGTAATTTTTCTGTATCTGGCATAAAGATATGAGAAAAAGCAAAACTTACCCTGAAGTTTAAAGCCCCTTTTATAGAGACCTCATATTTCTTGGAAATTATTAGGGTTGTGAATTTCAAAAAAAGGATTGGTTTAGATATACTCAGAAAATACTTCTTTTCATCAGTTCACTAAATGGTTTCAACAATGATACTTTCCAATACCCTGTACATATAATATTTCCTTGCTTTCTGACTTTAATAGTAACTGAAAAAGTCTGAATTTCTTAGTAATTTCATTTCCTCTGTTCATAAAAAGACGAGCAAGAGAAAACCTTTTAAGATATTTTCTTTGCTTCCTTTTGCCTAAAATGCCTTTTCATTTTCAATTTAATTCCAGGAGAATGCTGACTCTAGTGCAGAAAGACTGTAGTTTTGGTCACAGTACTATATGGCTCTCAGAATTCAAAGATCATCCTTGCTAATTTAATTTGAATTAAATTAAAGATGTGGAAGATTTTTACATGACACATTTATGATCTGCTTGGTAGTTCATTACAGAATCTGGTTACAAGGAAAACTACATCCATAAAAGACACTCAAGGAGTATTTCCAGCTCCTTGATTTATCTTCCCTCTCTTGCTCTTAAGAAAGCATAAAGGTTGGTAGAAAAAGCTTATTAAAATTTCCAGAATGGATAGTCAGTAAATCATACAGTGCTAATACTTTGAAAAGGAATGTGTTCATACTTTTATTTTGCAAAGTGCTGCTTCTTCAATCTTCCTTAACAGCCATTTTTCTTGGACAGGCCCAGAAGAACAGAAATGAAGATGAGGAGCAGTCCACCTCCTCCACCTTCTTCCCTCTCCCACTGGGCTTGTCCAGGAGCAGCACAGCCCCTGACAGCTGCTCAGCCAAGCCACCCCATGGTTTCAGTGTCTGTAGAAGCAGCAGTTGTAGGGCCAGGGCAGCCACACCCTCTGCAGCTGTGTAGGCACAACCTTCATTAGCCACGTTCCTCCGTGCAAGTAATATTCTTCTGGTCAGAGCCCTGCCAGCCCTGCATATCTGATCCATTTGTATAGGTACATACAGATACCAACTTCCAATATTAATGAGCAGTCTGGAGAAGGGAAAACTGAGAACACTGCAGTCCTGTTCAGCTGCTTGCCAACTGAGAGCCTGTTTTGTTATCTATACCCCTTCTGCTTATTTGATTTCTCTCTGAAGTGGGTTTGGATGGAGACATGCTGGAGAGCAAAAGATTCGACAGAATCATAGAACGGTTTGGATTGGAAGGGACCTCACAGACCATTCAGTTCCAACCCACCTGCCATGTGTGGGGGCACCTTCCCCATTAGACCAGCTTGCTCGGGGCCCTATCAACCTGGCCCTGAACACTTCTGGAACTGGAGCATCCACAGCTTCTCTGGGCGACCTGTTCCAGTGCCTCACCACCCCTACAGTAAAGACTTTCTTCCTCATATCCAACCTAACCATGCCCTCTTTCAGTCTGTTTCAGAGACAGCTGTCATGTGAACTTTATTACTTACTATGAAAAAAATCTGACCTGTAACCTGAGAAAATAAGCCTCGTGAAAAATATCAATACAGCCTGGTCTGAGGTTGAAGATGGGAAGGAAGGAAGGAAGGAAGGAAGGAAGGAAGGAAGGAAGGAAGGAAGGAAGGAAGGAAGGAAGGAAGGAAGGAT
>NW_024580667.1:11462159-11470524 GCF_017639235.1 Corvus kubaryi
AAGGAAGAAAGAAAGAAAGAAAGAAAGAAAGAAAGAAAGAAAGAAAGAAAGAAAGAAAGAAAGAAAGAAAGAAAGAAAGAAAGAAAGAAAGAAAGAAAGAAAGAAAAAGAAAGAAAGGAAGGAAGGAAGAAAGGAAGAGAGAGAGAAAGAGAGAGAGAAAGAGAGAAAGAAAGAAAGAAAATCCATATTAGTGGAGACATTTCTACAGAAATCTAAAAGAAATTAAAAGAGGCTAGAGACTTGGACCATGCTGGATTCAGCCTCTTAACCTTTTCATTTGTATATGAAAGAGGCAAAATTTTACAGCCGTTCTTCACATTTAAATGGATTTACTAAGTTTCAGATCCTGCAAAATACTGATAGGCAATACATCATGTTTTGATATTTTCTCAGAAATTTTATCTTTTATTAAAAGTAAATAAATGATGGTCCTAGCTGTTATAGCAGCAAAACAGGACTTCTGAACAGAGTCAAGTGCAATGTTCTTTCACTGTATCCCAGATAAAACTCAGGTGAAATATAAGCTTGAAGATGTAAATTCAACATCCATTTACTCTGGAACACAGTACTGTCAATTACCTTTTGGAGTATTTCACAACTCCTAATTTTGGCAATTTCTTCCAGCCCAGGCTGGACTTTGGTGATGAACCAGCACTCTGTCTCAACCCAATACTTGACTGCAACCAGAAAGGAAAGAGAAATGCAGTAATAAAACTATTTATTTGCCCTTTTCCTCCATTTGCTCTGTTAGTTTGCCATAATTTCTATTCCTATAACCAGTATGTAGCTTGGTGTCACCAGGGTAGTGTTTTTCCACCTGTGGTCCAGTGGCTGGTAATACTTCATGTAACAGGGAAAAAAACCAAACCAACACACATTGCAGACATGCCTAAAATTTGTCTGTCCTTCACCAGCAGCACATGAAAAGTGACCTCATTTTTTGATATTAACTTTTTTCCAGTCTATGAATGAATATATAACATTTTGACACCCTTCCCATGTCCTATTAAATGACAAGGGTTTCTCCTAGGAAGGAAGCCCTTCAGACAGAACAGGCTGAAAAATGCCTGCCTAGAGGCAAATCAGATTCTAAACTCCTGGGTGGCAGATGACTTACAAATACAGCAATAAATGATAGACCTAAGTATAAAAATTTTATCATCCAAATTGAAACACCTGTTTCCCTCACCACTTAATATCTTCCAATATGATGAAGTGTCCATGGTTCCTCTTCTCTCACAGGTACAGCTGATAAATTGTTCTACTGTTCTGCCTTTTCTAGAGACTGTTAAGGAAATCAAAGCAAAAGCTTCGCAGTTCATCAAACTCTTGAACTGCAGCAGTTACAGTGGAAGGGACAGGCATGAGGGTCAATATGCTTTTTACTTGCGTAAGCGTTTCAACCTACTGTGAAAATTAGCTTGCTTGGAGATTTTATGTAGCCATTTTCATCAGTATGTTGCAACTCCAGAATGAAAGCCAAGAACTGGCCAAGCTGGAGCTTGTAGAGTGTGGCACCATTAATCTACTACTGCAGCTACCTTACACCTTGCCATTATGCAAAAGGTGGGTTCTGTCACAATAAAATTGAATGAAGTCTGACTGTTCTAGTAGTAATGTCTAATGCTTCCCACTCACCTCCGCTGATCTTAAAGAAATAGTGATTTATTTAATGAAACCATGGAAAATCCTCACATGCAGTCAAACTACTTTCCTCCAAAAGCCCTAAAATCCCTATATCTACAGAGCATCCAATTAAGCAAATTTGTACTTTATGCTAAAAAGCAGTTTTACTTGCTTTGGTTCTTCATTCTGTCACTCCTGTGCCTGTGAAGATACATAAATCTATATTATAATGAGAAAACTAAAACATGCTGTACCGTCTCCCTCAGCTGAAGAAATCTTCTGATTCCCATTTCAGCCAAGAATATGTAATTTGATCTCTTCAAGGGAAACTCAAGAGCCACTCAGCCATTCGTTAGCAGAGATGGTCCATAACCCTATGACGTGTGCCTTTTCTCAAAAACACTTTGTCAGATGATTTTGTGAACTCTGTTCTCTGAACTGCAAGGAATAATTAACAGTTCATTGAGATGTGAAAGAAATATGGCATAAAAGACTCCCTCTGTCACAAGTCATGAGTCAGTATCCGGTGGCCATGGTGACACTGATGCCTCAGTCTCATTTTCTGGTGGGATGTAGACACGTATATGCCTAAATGTCTTTGGAGGTCAGAAAGCAAGCCCCAACTTCAGATTGGAAAGGAGAAAAGCAGTGAAGCCTGAATCTGGGATGTCTTGCAGGACTTCAGTTAATTCTCTCAAGAGGCTTTGAGAACTGCTGTAAATAGAAAACTAACCTGCTGGTTGCACTGAGTGACACATACACATACTCCTCTGGGGCAGGAGCAGTGGGGCACATGGAAGAAACCAGCTTTCCAGGGCAGCTTAGAGCACTGTGGTCTTCTTTGTTCTTCCGATCAAGACCATGCTGCTGTCAGTCACTGACACAAGAAATGTCTTAACAACGGGCATCAGGAATAATATCTGTAGTCCTCAGCCCTGCTGTGGAAAGGTTATCTATTGATCACTGTCAACTGATAAGAGTGTGGAGAAAATAAAGTCTAAAAGGGACATTTTGTTTTAACAACTTACTTATGAGGTAGTTCTTACTGTTGCAATAAGGTAAAGATTAAAAGCACTAACTGAATTAAATTCTCAGATCCTGAAATGTTTTTCTGAGTTCTTTTGTCTGTGAGAAGATGTCTTGAGGTGACTTTATGGTGTGTATCCCCTATCACCTGCTCCATGCCCAGACATGAATCCTGTGCCTTTTCTGTAGGCAGACCTTTAAGAGAGAGTGGGGGGGAGTTGGTGGAATTCCTTCGGTGCTGTGTTCAAAAACAGAGATAAACTCGCTGGCTTCTTCTGCCCAGCTGCTCCACTTCTGCACCAGGGAAGAGAGTTACATTCCTTTTTGGTTTTTAGCTAGTTTCTTGTTCGTTAGCTAAGTACAGAGCCCTGGGACTGTGGATTCTTCTTCTTCTTCTTCTTCTCTTCTAGACTGTTCAACAACACCAGAACATCGGCCAGGAGACCTTACACCTCGGCCCAGAAGGGCCCAAGCCAAACCCCAGCTCCGGAAAGGAGAAAGCCACACCCAAAAAGGACTCTGAAATCTACCCAGGTTCTCTCCACAGCGGAAGGTTTTTTATTTAGCATTATTCTTTTCCCGTGCCTGCATGCATTGTGTCTGTTAAATAAATAACTTTTTTTCATTTTTCACTTTCCTCTGGGGAATTTTCTTTCCGAACCTGGTGGGGAAGGGATGGCTGAAACCTGCCTTCTTTGGAGAGGACGTTCCTCCCAGAGTGTTTCCCTTAATTTGTCTCAAACCAGGACAGATTCTTATGTTCTCAGTCACTTGGACAGTATGTTTTCACAGGCACAGGAAGTGTGTGGATACAAGATAGGGGAAATGGATTAACTAATCCCAGATCTGGTACTTGAAACTTCATTTGTTTAGTTTGGATGCTGTGGCATGTAATTACTTGCTTTTAAGATGGGACACATTGTCCAATGTGAAAGCACCAGAGAAAAATTAAAGATGCAACTGTTGGTTAAACAGTTTAAAAATGCACTTGAGGATATATTAATGAAGTCAGAACACTCCAATATTTGCAAAAGGACTTTTTTGCCTTGTTTATCTTTTGTAAATGAAGCAAAAGCACATTATGGCCACAAATTAACTGGTACCTGTGCAAGGTTTAAGTAAAATAATTTTCTTGTGCCAAGTGCATTCTCATCTGCAAATATTGGACTAATGAACAGCTTTCATTATAATGCAGTGAAATCATTCAATGAATTAATCATACACTTGCTTCCAATTCAAGATGGATTAAGTTTGAGCTGTACTGAAAGTTCACGAAAAACATACTGTAACAGCATGAAAAGCTTGAGGAGCAGTTGCAGAAACCTGTTAGTCCAAGGAAGTTATAAGCTAGATTCTGGAAAGTTTTAAGTCTTGGCAATTCAGTAGCATCCCCCTCTTGAAGGATTGAACCTTAGAAGTGTCACCCTTCCTAGGCTGGCAGACTATGGGAACTGCATGGAGGCTGTATAGAAAGCAGCACATAATGACAGAAAATGCTAAGTACTGCTTCAAAATGTCTTGTTGTTGTTGTTGGGGTATTTTTTGGGGGGGGAAGTGCATATCTCT
Source organism: Corvus kubaryi (assembly GCF_017639235.1). Taxonomy (NCBI): domain Eukaryota; kingdom Metazoa; phylum Chordata; class Aves; order Passeriformes; family Corvidae; genus Corvus; species Corvus kubaryi. The sequence continues at coordinate 11,466,378 of NW_024580667.1, forward strand.
AACTTTAAACACCTGTTAATAGAAATGACAATACAAAGAAACAAAGACTCGTTTGTTGGGGGAGAAAAGAGGAGGCACTTCACAGGCTTTTAAAGTCAGTGCTGGAATTTCTAGGTGATTACTTTTCTGGCACAGACTTACAACAACTGGAAGAAAACGGTCACTCTGCTGACAGCCAGAACAGCTTTGGTTCTCTTTAACTAAAGTCCTCCAGAAAACTAGATGGCTCTGAAAGGCTGGCTCTACATCAGCCAGCAGCTGTGTTTTGTTACTAATAATGATATAATAATAATTATATATAATAATATCATACAGCTGTGTGCTCTATGCCAGGTGGTTTCCACTTCTATATGCTATGCTTGGAAGACTGTTAAAGTTTTGGGTATTTCTGCTGACAGAGGTCTGTGGCTACTATGCTGAACAGCTGCCCACTTCTATGGTTAGTCAGGATTGCCAAGTGTACACACCCTTTCTGTAGTCTACCAGGAACTGAGTGTTGCCTTATGCAGAGAACAACTTCACCGTCTTCTCACAGAGCTACTTTCTGCCTTTCAGATATTTTACTAGAAGTGATAACATCTTTAAAAGGTATTTGTAATGTACATATGTTTCTTAAAGAGAATATTCCCTCAATGAACTTTACTTACATGTTTTATCTTCTTTTTAGTAGCTGTAGTAAGTCACTGTATTATCTGAGTATTCCTTGGCACTTTTATTCCACAGTCAAATTCACTGAGTGGTTAAGTCTGACTTCTTACTAGTAACTAAAAAGCAACATTTTCAATGCCATTGAACTATAAATTACAGGATATACACAATGATGTAATTTATTTGGTTATCACTCTGAAGTCCCACTTTGTGCAGACTTTCTGCAGGACAGACCTGCAGTCAGACAACTGGAGAGCCATTTGCCCTTCCTGTCTCATTCCTGGCCCACATTCAAGGGTATCAGATTCACCATGGGGCTGAGGAGAGAGATATTGTGACTGGCATGGATGTTGCAGTGAATTTCTCTATCTCCTGCCATAATGTTGTATTTTATTAAAATTAATGGAAAAACCCTACCTGAAAAATCATTAAGACCAAAACCAAATAAGACCAAAACCCAAAGGAAAACAGTTTCCAGTGTGAAAACCCACCAAGAATTAAGATCAATGTATTATGATACAGTTTATAATATCTGGATGTGAAAGGATTTACCAGACATCGAAATCTGTGATGGAAGGAACATTCTTCTTTCCCTGTGTCCCCTCCAACAGCTATAGAAGAAATGAGGATTTTCTTTTAATCTGGAAGTGTTCTAGGCAAAGCAGGCTTGGGGAGTACATAACTTGTAATTTGCAACTTTAAGCAAGTGATAATTTATACTCTTAACCAAACTGTAGTTGTTATGGGAGAAAACACTCTAAAAAAAGGCCAGAGAATAGTGACTTTTCAGAGTCAGCAGTTATGAAATTAAAATAGGGTTGGCCTCACATTGCATATTTTTGTCATTAAAGGCAACTGAAATGACAGTGCTGACAGCTTTGGTATGAAAGAGTTTCCTTTTAACACAGATTTAATGCTCTGACAAATGCATTATGTCAGTGGGTTAAAAGCTTCTGCTGAATATCAAAGACATGCTTCGAGATAGACATGGGGTCTATAACTTCCTAGGCGTTGGGCTGCTGATCACTGTAGGACACATCCAAGGGCTTCATAACTGGTGTAAATTAAATCCACCTTTTTCTTTGATTGCAGGAGTGTACTGATTCAAATACGCAGGAGGAGAAAATGGACACCATAACACTGATAGAGTGAAAAAGTCTTGCCTAAACAATGACAGCTCTGCAAATCCACCTCCTACAGCAGACAAGATGAAGAATTCTATAGACTCACTTTCCTGGTCTCCTCTCCGATCTTCGCAGATATAAGATTTCATCTGTCCTCAGTCAGTTTTCTCAACGTGCTTCATTTGATCCAGGAATGCTGTTATGCAGCTGTTGCTTAAGTTGGTGGAGAAATCAAGATAAAGTTCTGGAGAGCTGGACAGAAAACTTCAGGAAGCATTAGATGCAGAGAAATTACCTTCTATCTAGCCTCACTTTTGATAATTTCCTTGTTTTCAGCACTGGCACATAAACACTTCTTATTAAGCCAACATACCACATGGCATAAGTGTTCCAAAAAAACCCATGTCAGAAATGCAACTGGCAGAATTACTGTAGACAATACATTTTCTTGAAACAATCCATAATTAAATATTTTATAATTGCAGTACTCTTTAAAATCGATCATGTCTGAATTTACTTTATTATTTTTAGCCACAAAATTTACTTCACCTCTTTCGGTGGAATTTTTCCATTAATGGCATAAACCAGGAAAAAAATTGTTTTGTGTGGGTTTATACAAACTCCTGTCAAGTGGGATGAATTGAGCAACAACAAATATTTTTCCCTTTAAAAAAAAAAAAAGAAAAGGTTTTACTAGAAGTGGGTGTCAAAATACCTCAGATCTTCCGCACATGAAACTTTAAAATACAGTTTCCCTCACTGAACTGCAGGACTCTCATTTATAGCCTCCACTGTGAAAATAAGAACAGCTTGCCTGCACTTAATCATAAAGTATACCAATCTCAAAAAGTGTGTGTGTACATGTGTCTGTTTCTTTCCATACCTGGGAACTTTTATGCAGAAATACATTCTCTCCACCAAAACTGGAGAAAGGCTTTTTCCTTTAGAATCTGTAGCTTGGGTAAAAGCAACCTTTTGAGCCAGGCAGCAGTTCTGCATTTCTTAATTATTATTCTTTGTTTTTTAGAATAAACAAACAAAAAAGCCACAATACAGCAGCATGTCATCAGGACTAACAGTCAGAACCACCACATCAATCTCTTTGTCCTCCCTTTCATGCTGCGCCCTCACTGATCCCCTCCATACTCCCCAGAACCAACAGGTCTCCTCACAGGCTTACTGACTTCTTATACACCCATCTGCCATCTGTTGTGATGGTCACTCTGTATCCAACCTGAGGAAATAGCGACTTTCTTCTCTGTGGTGGTGCAAGTGGCTCCAGCCACTCTGTCTCCTGAGAAAAACTCAGACAACCAACTGTGGTGGTCAGCAACCCAAGTTTAGCATGTAACTCCCAGTCATGGTGAGAACCCATGATTCCTTTGTTCTGCTTTTTACATGTTTTCTCCCAATTGGTTAATGTTTTCCCCTCCCTGTTTTATGTATGAACTTCTGTATATTCATATTCCTTGTTTAATATGTATCAGTTCTAGAAAGTTCTTGTTCCTCAACATCCCATTGGATCCTTCCCTAAGTCCCTCCTATGTGTTCTTCCCATTGGTTCCCTTGCTGTCAACCCCACCTACTTGCCCCCATCCCATTGGCGGAGATCCCTTTCCCCACCTATTCTGTACCCAGTATAAGATCCCTGGACCCTCCCACCAATTGGCCTCTTCGTCTCTGTCGTTTCACCCTAATAAACTTGCGTGGAACACATACAGAGAGTCGCCTCTCTTTCTTCTTTGCCTTCACCTGTGTGCCTGCTTAACAGTGACAGGAAGATACAGCCCATTTTGGGTGAGGAGCTCTACCCCATTTTCATTGTGTGTTGGGCACTGAGTGCTGCCTTCCAGAGGGGTTTCAGCGTTGACCTCTGGGCTTTGTTGTGTCGGCATGCGAGGGGTAAAACCCCCTTCTGTCAGCTCACAGCTGCAAAACCCATCAGTCCTCCTCATGCCCACCCATAAATCTTGACTTTGGCAATGGTTGGGCTGTGCTGTTGTCCTGGGGTGATGTTATGAAGCCGCTTTATTCCTTAACCATCTGCTCAATGCCCAAGGATGCCCTGCCTTTAAGATGGGGCCGGAGCCATGGACCCGACGGGGCGTTGAACGGTTCGGCCCAACGGCTCCAGGGTCTGAGCAGGGCTTGGGAGGGAGTGCGCTGGGAGCACTGTGCTGCTTTTTGGGTTTCCTTTGTGTTCCAGCTAGCTGGGAAAAGGATCTGTTGAGTTTTTTTTCTTGTTCTTTTTTCCTTTTCCTTCCCCTTGCCTCACTTCCTCCCTTCCCTCCTCGCTGGTCCGGGGAGCCTGCGGGGGTGGCCCCAGTGTGTTGGGGTCTCCCCCCCTGCCATGGAGCCCTGGGAGATGGGCCCTG